>NW_027141208.1:0-358608 GCF_036365525.1 Heterodontus francisci
TCCTCTCCTTCTCTAACTTTGTCTATTTCTCTCTCTATTTTCGTCTATTTTTCTGCTTTCTCTATCTTTCTTCACCACTTTCTGACTTTCACTCTCTTTCTTTGTCTTTCTCTGCTTTCTCTCTTCCTTTGCCTCTTTCTGACTTTCTATCTCCTTCTTTTTCTCTTTCTCTGCTTTCTCTCTATCTTTGCCTCTTTCTGACTTTCTCTCTCTTTTTTGTCTCTCCTGCTTTCTTTCTCTTCCTTTGCCTCTTTCTGACTTTCTTTGTCTCTTGTTTTCTCCGCTATCGCTCATTCTTTTTTCTCTTTTCTGCTTTCTCTCTGTCTTTGCCTCCTTCTGACTTTTTATCCTTTCTTGTCTTTCTCTGCTTTCTCACTCTTTATTTGCCTCTTTCTGACTTTCTTTCTCTGCTTTCTCTCTCCATCTGTGCCTCTTTTTGACTCGTTCTCGCTCTCTCTCTCTTTCTCTGCTTTCTCTCTCTTTCTGACTTTCTCTCTCTTTTGCCTTCTCTGCTTTCTCTCTTTCTGTTTCTTTTTCTCTGCTTTATCTCCTTCTTTCTCTGCTTTCTGTTTCTTTGACTCTTTCTGGCTTTGTCTCTTCTTTTTCTCTTTCTCTGCTTTCTCCCTCTTACATTGTCTCCACCTCCCCTTCCAATATTGCCGCTCATCAGGAAATTCACCCCCCGGCTAATTATCCCACCCCGCTAAATATCCCCCCCCCCCGCAAAATTCCCCCTGCAAAAATTCACCCCCCTGCAATATTTCCCCCACCAATTCCCCCCGCGCAATTTTCCCACTGCAATATTTCCCCCGCTGAAAAATTCCATCCCACCCTCATGAACACCCCCCCATCTAAATATCCCTCGCCTGCAGACCCCAATCTGATATCACCCTGTTAATTGATCATTTCCAGCACTTTGTTCTTATATAAGTTCGGAGAACACACAGTCTTCTTTAATAAAAGCAAAATACTGCGGATGCTGGAAATCTGAAACAAAAACAAGAAATGCTGGAATCACTCAGCAGGTCTGGCAGCATCTGTGAAAGAGAAGCAGAGTTAACGTTTCGGGTCAGTGACCCTTCTTCGGAACTGACAAATATTCGAAAAGTCAGATTATAAACAAGTGAGGTGGGGGTGGGGCAAGAGATAACAAAGGAGAAGGTGCAGATTGGACCGGGCCACATAGCTGACCAAAAGGTCACGGAGAAAAGGCAAACAATATGTGAATGGTGTGTTGAAAGACAAAGCATTAGTACAGATTAGGTATGAATACACTGAATATTGAACAGCAGCAAGTGCAAACCTGAAGAAAAACAACCTGAAAAAAACAGTGGGTAAGCAAACTGAACAAACTAAGATGAAATGAAATAAATGCAAAAAAAGATTGTAAAAAATGTAAAAAGGAATGTAAAAAAAAGGAAGAAAAAAAACTAAAAATGAAAGTAAAATGGGGGGCTGTCATGCTCTGAAATTATTGAACTCAATGTTCAGTCCGGCAGGCTGTAGTGTGCCTAATCGGTAGATGAGATGCTGTTCCTCGAGCTTGCGTTGATGTTCACTGGAACACTGCAGCAATCCCAGGACAGAGATGTGAGCATGAGAGCAGGGGGGTGTGTTGAAATGGCAAGCAACCGGAAGCTCAGGGTCCTGCTTGCGGACTGAGTGGAGATGTTCCGCAAAGCGATCACCCAGTCTGCGCTTGGTCTCCCCAATGTAGAGGAGACCACACTGTGAGCAGCGAATACAGTATACTACATTGAAAGAAGTACAAGTAAATCGCTGCTTCACCTGAAAGGAGTGTTTGGAGCCTGGAATAGTGAGGAGAGGTTTGCACTTGCTGCTGTTCAATATTCAGTGTATTCACACCTGATCTGTACTAATGCTTTGTCTTTCAACACACCATTAACAGATTGTTTGCCTATTCTCCGTTACCTTTTGGTCAGCTATGTGGCCCGGTCCAATCTGCACCTTCTCCTTTGTTATCTCTTGCCCCACCCCCACCTCACTTGTTTATAATCTGTGACTTTTCTAATATTTGTCAGTTCTGAAGAAGGGTCACTGACCCGAAACGTTAACTCTGCTTCTCTTTCCACAGATGCTGCCAGACCCGCTGAGTGATTCCAGTATTTCTTGTTTTTGACACTGTCTTCTTTTCTGTATAGAAAAATGAAGTTGACAATGACACATATATATTTACTATTTTCCTCTCTGGTTAAAGCTCTTGCCTGAGAATTCCATGTGCCAAAAAGAAATCTCCCTCTGCATCATCACAGCTGCAGTGTCCGACAATCTTCTCCTTGAGAATAAGAGAAATTAAATTGATTCAAACAAAGCAAAGCATTTTTGAGCACAATAAAACGCAGCAAGAGCCCGGGCTCTTACTCTCACTCACTGACATAAAACAATCTCTCAGTGACTCCCTATCTTACAAACACATCCCACGATACAGAGCCAGAGAATGGGAAGTGATTGGAATGCAAGACAGGGTTTTAGGAGCGTTGTACCTGCCCATTGTCCTGTTAATCCAGCCAGCTCTGAGCAGAGACATGACAAGGGGTTGATTCCTGATGACCTGCACACTTTTAACTCCAAACCCCATTGTGGAAAACGTTGCTGAAATTTACAGACAGACATTTGCAGCAACCGGCTCAAGTCTGTTCCCAGACACTGTGAAATTTTCTCGTTAAACTGAGATGAATATGCCATCGCTTAATCTCTACCCTAGCATTTAATTTACCTAACAATCAAGACACCCTCAAGGGTGGGAGATGTGGTTGTTGGGGGGGGGGGAGGGGTGGTGGGGGATTCTCTACAGATGCTGGGAGCTGGGCAGTGACTGAAGACTGCAGACCCCGCAGAGCCTGTGTGTCTCCCTCTGTGTTTATCCTGTCATTTCCAGCTCTCTCTCTCTCCCTCTATTTCTCTGTGTGTCTCTACGTCTGTTTCAGCCTCATCGTAAAAACACACAAACACTGGTGATCCCCATCACCTCTGCCATAGAAAGAATAGAGAGAGCAATCCACATTCCAATCGCTGAAAATCTCAATTCAAATTGCTCCCCCCGCCAGGTGATACGTTTCACTGTCAAATTCAGGCCACAACCTCAAACACCAGCATTATTCAGGAATTATACTGGCTTCAAGCTCAGGACATTAATTCCAGTCCTTCAGGAGAGCTTTACACACAATGAGTTCACTTCTAAAATGTAGTCACTGTTACAATACAGCGAATTCTGCAGGCACGCTGCGCACAGAAAGATCCCAGAAATGGTTGCACTTCAGAATTCAGTGCACCAAGGTTTTGAGTTTGGATTTCTTTCTGTCTCTCTCTTTCTTTCTCCATATTTCTCTGCCTTCCCTCCCTCACCCACACTCCGCCTCTCTCTCTCTCTCTCTCTCTCTGCGTTTAACCTGCCACCTCCAGCTGTTTCTCAGTCTCCCTCTTTTTCTCTCCATCTGTTTCTGCCTCAGTATTGTAATGTAGGAATTGATGCTGGGAATGTATGTACAGCAGGATATCACGATGTGATACCAGCCAGATATCCCGTCACAGTCCTCAGAAACTGTTAAACTCCATCTTTAAACTGATAACAAGCCTTTATACGATTTCTCGTTTAGCTCTTTTAATTATTGTCCCACGGGAGCAGTTAACACTCAATTAATTAATTTTTAAAGTGGTCGTCATTGTTGCAATGCAGGAAACCTGCAGGCAATTTGTGCACAGCAAGATTCCATGGGCAGCAATATGATAATATGCGGATCATCTGTTTTTAGTGATGCAAGTTTAGAGATCCCAGAGAGAAGAACATTCCTACAGTTTGGAAATATCAAACACCCCTCTCCCTGTCTTTCTGCTGCTACCTCCCCCACCCCTTCCACATCTGTTTCTTTTTCTCTCGATATCGGATTCAATCTGGATTGAAACGTCCTCTGAAGTGTTTCTGTCACCGTTTAAAATAACTACACGTCACATTGTTTCACCGTTTGATTAAATGTTAAAATAGAGAGAGTGCGGGGGAAAGAAAAGCTGAGGGAGATGGAGAGAAAACTCAGAGAAATCCACACTCAGACCGTCAGGAAGCTGTATTTTAAAGTGTCCTTAGTGTTGTCATGTAGGAAATGCTGCAGGGCACCAGATGCACAGCAAGATCCCACAAGTGGCAATGTGATAATAGTCAGATTTCCCTTCAGTCCCCAGCAAGGGTGAAACTCTCTCTTTAAAATGGGAACGAGCTGCTGATTCTGTCGCACCATTTCAAATAATGACAAACAGCATTGCTGTGAGGGGCATGTTTTTATTTATTCAAGATTTGAATGGCGAAGGCGAGTTTGATGCAGATAAAGAGAAAGCATGGCAGGCGGGGGGGATGGGCCGGTGCATGAATAGAGACATGGGGATAGAATGTGGAGACAGAGAGAAAGCTAACCTCAGAACTACAATAAAATGAATTAAAATGGACCCGTGCATCTTATTTAACTGTAAGTTTCATAGCATTGGCCAACACGCCAGCAAACAGACATGGCTGGAAGGATCAGGTGGCAAATGGGACTCCCTTCTGGGCTGCTCCTTTAACCCCAGGCTTTTAACTTCTTTAAAACTCCAGGGCCCCAATCCGACAGGAGATGGTTAACCCTGAGCCCCAGAAAGGGAATGAAACCTCGGGCTAACAAACAGACAGAACTCACGTGGGCCCACTGTGAGCAGCCTGTGGACAAGGCCTCAGTCCGTCCCCTCTACAGGAAGACCCTGTCCAAGTATTCCTCGTCCCAAATTTTCCCTCTTTACATCTTCCCGATGCAGTTTTCAGAATGAAAATTCCGAAGGCAAGAAGGAGAGAGAGAAAATAGATTAAAATGCATTGTTAAACAAAATAACACAGAAAAAGCCCAGGAATTCCCTTCAGTGACAGAGACAATCTCAGCAACACCCAAATACAAACAAATCCACAGTCAATGAACCAGAGACTAAAAGGGTTCAGCCAGTTACTGTCACCAGCGTGTGTCTATGTGTCTGTCTCCTTATCACTCTTCGTGTCTCTGTATCTCTCTCTCTCTGTTCCTAGCTCAGTCGCCCCATGCCCCTCTCTCTTGCTCTCTCTCTGTCCATATCGTCTTTCCCCCTCTATTGCATGTATAATCAACATTGAAATGAGCTTTGAAGTATTTCTGTCTCTCCATTTAAAACGGCAACAAACCACACTGCAATGTGTGTTTGTAACTATTAAAGGGTTAAATAGAGAGACAGAGGGAAAGAAAGCTGGAGAGAGACAGAAATAAATCTAAACTCAGTACTTCAGTAAAATGAATTGAAATGTATCGGAAGCATTTGACACGAAATGAATGGATTGTTAAAGTGTTCGTCACTGTTACAATGTTGGAAACACTACAGGCCATTGGTGCAAAGCAAGATCCAATAAACAGCAGTGTGATAACAACCGGCGGCCCCCCACTCCCCCTTTGAATCCCTCCATATTTCCCTAACTCCCCTGCGTCTCTCTCCTTCCTGTTACTCTCATTCAGAGAGAAAGATGGAGAGAGTGATAGAGAGAGAGAGGGAAATCCACTCTCAGAACCTCACTCTCAATTCAATTGGTTGCTGCACATTTCATTTAACTTTGAAATTCACGGCACTGTCCAAAACACCAGCATTATTTGGGAATTATAACTGCTTCAAACTCAGATCTTTAACTCCAGGCTTTCAGGATAGCTTTACACATAGTAAATTAACTTCTAAAATGTAGTCACTGTTGCATTGCGGGGAATTCTGCAAGCAAGCTGTGCAGAGCAAGATTCCACAGGCAGCAATGTGATAGCATATAGATAATCTGTGTATTGATGTTAGTTGAGAGATCCCAGAGAGAGGAACATTCCTGCAGTGTGAAAATCACAAACACCCCTCTCCTTGTCTTTCTCTTGTTCCACCTCCTCCTCCACCCCACCCCGAGAGCGGGAGTAATTCTGTATCTATAAAATTCTGGTACTGTGTGTGAGTGTATGATTGATTCTGTATCTGTCTTTCTCATTAACTGTGTGAGTGTGGGCTTCACTTTCTATCTGACAGTTCCAGCTACTGGTCTGAGTGTGGTATCTGGAAATATAGGTTCAAATTCCACAACAGCATTTCATAAACCTGAAATTAAAAAGCTAGTCTAAAAAATTGAGAATTATAATAAAAAGAAAAATCTGGTTCACTGATGTCCGACAGGGAAGAAATCTGCTCTCCTTGCCTGATTAGCAGGCAATGCAGGCTGAGACACAGAATTTAAAAAAATCACTAAACTAGCACTGGACCAGTAAGTATAAAAACCTTAACTTGGGGATTCATGGCCTACATCCAGGGAGAAGACTCGGAGGGCAGAGTGGTATGTATAAAAAGGTACACATTGCTGCCGCCGTGTGCCAGTGGTGGAGGGAGTGATTGTTTGAGGATAGGGTGCCAATGCAGCGGGCTGCATTGTCCTGGATGGTTTCGAGCTTCTTGAGTGTTGTTGGAGCTGCACCCATCCAGGCAAGTGGAGAGTATTCCATCACATTCCTGACTTGTGCCTTGCAGATGATGACCAGGCTTTGGGTAGTCAGGAGAAGAGTTACTCGCCTCAGGTTTCCTGGCCTCTGATCTGCACTTTTTTTTTAGAGATACAGCACTGAAACAGGCCCTTCGGCCCACCGAGTCTGTGCCGACCATCAACCACCCATTTATACTAATCCTACACAAATCCCATATTCCTACCACATCCCCACCTGTCCCTATATTTTCCTACCGCCTACCTATACTAGGGGCAATTTATAATGGCCAATTTACCTACAAACCTTCAAGTCTTTTGGCTTCTGGGAGGAAACCGGAGCACCCGGAGAAAACCCACGCAGACACAGGAAGAACTTGCAACCTCCACACAGGCAGTACCCAGAATTGAACGCGGGTCGCTGGAGCTGTGAGACTGCGGTGCTAACCACTGCGCCACTGTGATCTTGTCGCCACTGTAATTATATGGCAACTGCAGTTCAGATTCTGATCAATGGTAACCCTTAAGATGTCGTGCGGATTCAGTGATCGTAGTGTTATCGAATGTCAAGGGGAGATGGTTAGATTCTGTCTTGTGGGAGATGGTCATTGCCTGGCACTTGTGTGGCACGAAAGTTATTTGCCACTTATCAGGACAAGCCTGGCTATTGTCCAGGTCTTGCAGCATTGCTACACGGACTGCTTCAGTATCTGAGGAGTAACGAATGGAGAAGAACACGGTGCAATCATCAGCAACATCCCCACTTCTGCCTTATGATTGAAGGAATGTCATTGATGAAGCAGCTGAAGAAGATTGGGCCTAGGACATTACCATGAGGACCTGCTGCAGTGATCTCCTGAAGCTGAGATGATTGACCTCCAACAATCACAACCATCTTCCATTGCGTTAGATATGATTCCAACCAGCAGAGTGTGCCTCCCCCCACCCCGATTCCCATCGACCACAGCTTTGCTTGGGTTCCTTGATGCCATACTTGGTCAAATGCTGCCTTGAAGTCAAGGGTAGTCACTTTCACTTCACCTCTCGTGTTCAACTCTTTTTTCCATGCTTGAACCAAGGCTGCAATGAGATCAGGAGATGAGTGGCCCTGGCGAAACCCAAACTAAGCATCACTGAGCAAGTTATTGTGAAGCAAGGGTCGCTTGATGGCACTGTTGATGACACATTGCATCACGTTATTGATGATTAAGAGTAGACTCATGGAGTAATTGTCCGGATTGGACTTGTGCTATTTTTTTGTGGGCAGTATTCCACATTGCCAGGTAGATGCCAGTGCTGTAGTTGTACTGGAACAGCTTGGCTAGGGGTGCGGCAAATTCTGGAGCACGGGTTTTCAGTACTAGTGCAGGAATATTGTCAGGGCCCATGGCCTTTGCAGCATTCAATTCCTTCAGTCCTGTCTTGATATCACATGGAGTGAATCGAATTGGCTGAAGTCCGTATCTCAGATGCTGGGGACTTCAGGACGAGGCCGAGACTTCAGTCATCAACTCGGTACTTCTTGCTGAAGATTGATGCAAATGCTTCTGCCTTATTTTTTGCACTGATGTGCTGGGCTCCCCCATCATCGAGGCTGCGGATATTTACGGAGCCACCTCCTCCAGTTAGTTGTTTAATTGTCCACCACCATTCACAGCTGGATGTGACAGGGCTGCAGAGCTTAGAACTGATCAGATGGTTCTAGGATTTCTTATCTCTGTCTATCGCAAGCTGTTTACTCAGTTTGTCACACAAGTAGTCCTGAATTGCAGCTTCACCAGGTTGACACCTCATTTTGAAGTATGCCAAATGCTGCTCCTGGCATGCCCTCCTGCGCTCTTCATTGAAGGTTTGTCCCCTTGTTTGATGGCATTGGTAGAGTGGGGGATATGACTGACCATGAGGTTACAGATTGTGGTTGAGTACAATTCTGCTGCTGCTGACGCCTCATGGATGTCCAGTTTTGCATTGCTAGATCTATTCGAAAGCTATCCCATTCAACACGGTGGTAGTGCCACACAGCACGATGGAGGATATCCTCAATGTGAAGGTGGGACTTCGTCTCCACAAAGACTGTGCGGTGGACACTCCTACCAATTTTGTCATGACAGATGAATTTGCGGCAGGAAGATTGGTGAGGCAAAGTTCAAGAAATCTTTTTCTTCTTGTTGCTTCCCTCACCACCTGCTGCAGACCGAGTCTATCAGCTATGTCCTTTATGACTCGGCCAGCTCGGTCAGTAGTGGTACTACCGAGCCACTGTTGGTGATGGACATTGAAGTCCCCCTCCCAGAGTATATTCTGCGCTCTGGCCGCCCTCAGTGTTTTCTCCAAGTGGTGTTCAACATGGAGGAGTACTGACTCATCAGCTGAAGGAGGGCGGTAGATGGTAATCAGCAGAAGGTTTCCTTTCCCATGTTTGAGCTGCTGCCATGAGACTTCATGGGGCCCCGAGGCGATTTTCAGGACTCCCAGGGCAGCTCCCTCCCGACTGTGTACCACTGTGCTGCCATCACTGCTGGACTTATCTTTGCGGTGGGACAGGACATACCGAGGAATGGTGATGCCAGTGTCCGGGACATTGTTCTGATGAAGGTTCACAGAGCTGAAAAGTTAACTCTGCTTCTCTCTCCACAGAGGCTGCCAGACCTGCTGAGTATTTCCAGAATTTCTTGTTTGTATTTAAGATTTACAGCATCTGCAATATTCTGCTTTTATTTGATTACCAAAATCTAATATATCGGCTCAAACTTATCCACCCATCAAACGAAATCAGTTTCACAGAGTGACACAGCTCATCATACGAATATAGAATCTAAACTAAAACAGCACTTTAATCTAAAACTGTCCCTCAACTAATACTGTCTCTCAAATTAATACCGACAATAATGGAATGTAAAAGCTCAGACTGATACAATATCCAGACCTTCCAATACACAGACCTTCCAATACCCTTAGCAACAAAATGAGACATTCATTGGCATTGACTGCTAAGATTCTCTGGGAAGTCATGATGTGTGCAAATATAAAGTCCACGACTTCGCGGTGAGATTTTTGACTCTGAATACACCGTGGATGTTTCTGCCGTTTAGTATGGAAGGAACCACATCATTGACATGGGCTATATGTACCCCAATATAATTAGACCTCTCCATTAGCGACGCCATACCTGAGTGGGAAAAGGTTACATTGGGAGCTGAATTGGAATGGCTGCTTTGCAATAAACTTCTCTCATAAAATGACATAATATTGGAATGCTTCTGGCACAAGAGGTCATTCAATCAATCATGTCCACCAGAGAAATCCCGTCACTGCTTTCCCGTGTTTTTTTTTAACTCATAGCTCTGCCTTCCTTTTTGCATTTTGACAATGATACAATCTAGTTTTGAAAGGCACAGTTTAATCTGCATACATCAGATACCAATAGTACCCTCTTGGCTCGCCAGACTTGTATCCATGTTAATTTCTTACCCCCTACTCCTTGAGCTTTTATTATCTGCATTTACCTTTGATGTGACACCTTGGCAAATGCCTTCTGGAAATTTAAGTACAATGCATCCACAGTTTCCCTTTTAGCCACAGCACATGTTGCTTCCTCAAAGAACTCTAATACGTTGGTTAAACATGTTTTCTCTTTCACAAAAGCATGTTGACTTTGCCTGATTACCTTGAACTTTTCTAAGTATCCTGTTCTAAGGACTATAAGAAAAGCTTCGAACATCTTCTCTATGACAGATTTTAAGCTAACTAGCCTGTAGTTTCCTGCATTCTGTCTCCCTCCGTTTTTGAATAAAGGAGTTACATTCGCTATTTTCCAATCTAATGGAACTTACCCGGAATCTAGGAATTTTGGGCAATTGGCCCCAATATTATCGCCGTACATTTCTGACAAACACCCGTTATTTTTTCCTTTATATTTCATCCTACCCTGCGATTGTTGTTGGGGGCCTCTGCACCGTTCCCACAAGTGGCTGCTTGTCACCATTGTTTCTTTTGTCAATTGCCTGAATTTGGTATCTTCTGGCTTTTGATTCGTCCAGCAATGGGAACAGTTTCTCTGTATTTTCAAATCTATTTTCAAATTTAGCAAGGACATAAAACTGGGTGGGAATGTGAGTTGCGAGGAAGATGCAATGTGTTTTCAAGAGGATTTGTATTGATTGAGTTACAAACTCCTCTAAATCATATCTTGCTTTAAAGGTGTGCAAAGTGAACCCGACCCCAGTCTGAATGCCGAAGCTGGAAGTCCGACATGACCCGGCAGGAACATGACACGTGTCGTCGGATGCAGTCAGGGTCGTGTCCGGCAGCAGGCCTTTACATCAGTACAGGGCTAAAAGCTTCTACCCGATGACACTTATTGGGTTCAGTTCGCGTCATGTCGAACTTCCGGTTCTGGCATTCGGGCTCGGTTGGGTTTCCTTTGCACACCTTTACCTTGCTTTCTATTGGCAGCTTTTTTTAAATTGACACTGAAGTGTGAGCAGCCTAGTTATTCCAAAGTACCATTCATTCAAGATTGCTCCCCAGCTATTCACTGGCCAAACTTAAGGAGAAAATCGCTCTCTTCACATAGCTCCCGCTTTCCTGCTTGTCTAATGTCTCCTTCAACTACAGCTCCTTCTGGTCCCTAACTAACTTTCATCGATCTGGTTCCATTCCACTTGTATAGTCTCACGTTCCAATCCACTTCTCGCCCACTGGTACTTTTCTCGTTCACCTTTCTCTTGTTCCCTTTTAACTCTCCTCTTCCATTTATTTCTACCCCCTTCTCCCAGTTTCCATTATCCCTCCCCTTTCAAACTCCCTTTCTATCTTTCTTTGTCACGCGCCATTCCACATATCTTATCACACTTCTCATTCTCCCCACCATCGCGCATATCATTCTGCCTAAACTCCCACATGCTCCACTACCTCTCTGCTCCTGGTTCTGTTCACGCTCTACTCAGTCATCACCCAGCTCCCCATTGCCATATCCGTCCTATTTCGCATCTCATCACACATCAAACATGTCTACTGTTTTCTGCATTTCCAAAATACAAGAGTTCGTACATTCAGGAGAATCAGTAAAATACAAAAACAACGGGGAGAATGCATGAACATTGCAAGTCTGGTCGGATATCTTTTGGAACCTAAACAAGAGACATTAATCTCACCAAACAATTAAATAAAACTAGCAATCTCTTCTCGGACCATTTACCCATTTAAACTAGACAGCATCAATTAACCTACCGGTAATATTTGGCTTGGTGTAATTTGCCATGCACCGTATCTGCAACAGAAAAAAAAATCTGTATCATAAACCTGCCTATCAGGAGTTATTAGTTGCTTTTTGAGACGAAATCCATTGATCAATTTCAGCCTAGTCTGCATGTGTTTTATAAGATCATGATGGCCCATGAATACTGGGATTGAACCTATCGTTATTGTGGATCTTTCGGCTTCTGATTGGGTTCTGGGACACTCATAGTACTTCTGACTCCTCATTTAATCCAGGGACTGCGAACCAGAATGTCCCAGGCTTTATAACTTTCACGAGCCCAGTCCTTTTCCTTGCCTCACAAGTGGCTGCCAGGAATTCTCCTGAGTCTCCTTTCATATACCTTCACTGATGAATGCAAAATTCCCTCATCTTCATAAGTTCAGTCTCTCCAGAGCATGTGAGCCCTTGTGTAGGTCCAAGCCTCTCGCCCTTTTCACCACCAAGATAATGTCCCCATCCCAGTGCTCGAGCCAGCTGTGTAGCAGCCTGCAATTTCGGCCCGCAGCCCTGATGCACAACACTTTCTTCTATCCCAACCCAGTGCTGTGTCCCCTTTATTTTAATTCACGGTGCATTCCAAATCATTGTCCTAAAACATCTGCCCACATCTTACAGTGTCAGATCTGATTTTTCGTTCGTCATTTTGTTCCTCCTCTGAGTCAGCTGCTTCTCTGTTCAAGACTAATTCCACAGGCCTGAGAAAATATTTGAACCTGAAACTTTACTGCATTACTGAGGCAGTCCTGCGTTTTTGGAGACCCTTCACCTTGGATGTTTATGCAGTCGACCAGTTTGGCACAGGGCAGGAATCCAATCAAGTGTGGGTCCTTCAGTCCTATTTGTCAGTGAACAATAACGCATAGCATTATTTGAAGATGAGCAGAAAGTAGCATCCTTGAAGGCAGCCAACTTAATCGTGAAAATAAAATCACGAAAACATATTCGCTTTCAGTTCCTAGCAATTTTGCTCCTTATAGCCTTTCGCACATTGACAGCCAGAAAATGAACAACCAAAAATATGTTTTATATTTTAGCTCAGCAGAATTGATTCTTGAAAGTAGAAACAGAACAGCTATAACCCCAGTGTTAAACCATTCCGCATGCAATGAAAATCTATTTCCGTTCGGAATTATTATTGTTATTATTATTATTATCATGACTGTTATTTTCAATTCTATTATATGCAACGACAGCACAAAAAGGACTTTTACTTAAATTTGAATAACAAGATGTTCCCACCAACCCCTGAACTCTCGGTATCAGTTTCAAACTTGTGGACAGATTACCCGAGTAGGGGATCGAGGACCAAGAGGTACAGTCTCAGAATACGAGGTAGGCCATTGAGGAATGAGATGAAAGGGAATGTTTTAACTCGGGGTGGTGAACCTTTGGAATTCTCTACCAAAGAGGCGTGCAGAGGATCAGTCATTGAGCATGTTCAGAAGAGAGATCAATAGATTTCTAGATATTAAAAACGAAGGCGATATAGGGATAGTGCAAGAAAGCAGTTGAAGCCAAGTCATTAAATATATTCTAGAAAGAGCTAGATATACTTCTTAGGGCTAAAGAGATCAACGGATATGGGGAGAAAGCGGGAACAGGGTATTGAGTTTGGATGATCAGCCATCATCAAGTTGAACGGTGGTGCAGGCTTGAGGGGCTGAATGGCCTGTTCCTCCTGCTGTTGCCGATATTTCTGTCACACCCTCCCCCCCAGCTCTGCTCGTGCCGTGAGACGAATATGGACAGAACCTGTAAAATAAGTTGGCAAAACGTAAGGAAGCTATTATAACGCCTTCAAACAGGGACAGTTTGGCAACAAGCCGATCCCCCATGTCCAAGAACATAATTGATGACGAAATTAATGTGTACAAAATTATGAGGGACCCAGATATAGTAGACAGGAAAACCTGATTCCCCTAGCAGAGAGTTCAATTATCAGTGGGCACGGATTTAAGGTGATTGGTAGAAGGATTAGTGGGGATATGAGAAACATAGAAAAATAGGAGCAGGAGTAGGCCACTCGGCCCTTCGAGTCTGCGCCGCCATTCAATGCGATCATGGCTGCACGTCGAAACTCAATACCCTGTTCCCGCTTTCCCCCTTTCGCCCTGAGAACTATAATTAACTCGTTCTTGAATATATTTAATGGTTTGGCCTCATCTGCTTTCTGTGGTAGAGAATTCCACGGATCCACCAATCTCTGGGTGAAGAAATCCCTCCTCATCGCAGTTCTAAATCCCTTATCCTTTGACTGTGACCCCTTGTCCAGGACTCACCCGCCATCGGTAACATCCTTCCTGCATCTCGTCTGTCCAGTCCTGTTAGAATTTTCTACGTTTCTATGAGATCCCCTCTCATTCCTCTAAACTCTAGCGAATGCAAGCCGAATCGACCCAATCACTCTTCATACGTCAATCCTGCCATCACAGGAATCAGTCTGGTTAAACTTCGCTGCACTCCCTCCATAGCAAGAACATCCATCCTCAGATAACGAGACCAAAACTGCACACAATAATCCAGATGAGGAAAAGCTTTTCACCCATTGCGTGGTAGTTGTCTGGAATTCAATTGCAGGAATGGTGGTGGAGGCAGAATCCCTGAATTATTTTCAAACGTACCTGGACATGCACTTGAAGTAACCTGCAAAGTTCTGGAAGAGGTGCGGGAAGATGGAATTAGATTGCACAGCAAGTTTTTCAGGCAGCATGGACACAATGGGCTGAATAGCCTCCTTCTGTGCTGTAATTTGTCTATGGTTCTATGAATCTAACCACTTGATGCTGTGGGAGGCACGGTGGGGCAGTGGTTAGCACCGCAGCCTCATAGCTCCACTGACCCGGGACCATTCCTAGGTATTGTCTGTTCGGAGTTTGCAAGTTCTCCCTGTGACTGCGTGGGTTTCCAGCGGGTGCTCTGGTTTCCTCCTGCAGCCAAATACTTGCAGGTTGATAGGTAAATTGGCCATTGTAAATTGCTCCTAGTGTAGGTAGGTGGTAGGAGAATGGTGGGGATGTGGTAGGAAATGTGGTATTAATGTAGGATTAGTATAAATGGTTGGCACAGACTCGGTGGGCCGAAGGGCTTCTTTCAGTGTTGCATGACTATAACTAAGTGAACTCTTCTATTAGGAGGAAAACTGACAATATTTGCAATGTGTCCAACAGAGGAGTGAGTGTGTTCCCAAACTAAATGTCCAAGAAGAATTAATAAAGGTTTTCAAAGCACTGCTTTCTTACATGGCTAAAAGATTGTCTATCTAGCCGAGCTCTCAGGTAGTGGAATGGTTCTGGAAAACCGATTCCGCACTGTGAGGAACACAGTAGTTTCTCTATAATGCAGAAGATGGGCATAGAATATTTGCAGCGTCACAGCTATATTTTGTTGGTGTAGAATTGTAAAAATCATGTAGCAGATATAATCGACCCGATGCGGTAACAGGTGTGTCCGAAACTGGCTCCCCATTCAGACACATCGCTGCCCCACATGCACGCCCCACTTCAAAACCATATTATTTGGCTTATGATCAATCCCCCCTTACTGTATTCAAAGACGTTCACAGATTCGATCTTTCACAGAATCACAAAATTGTTACAGCGCAGGATGATGCCATTCGGCCCATCGTGTATCTTTGCTGTCATTACTCCACAACCCTCCAAATCCATCAGTCTAACTGGACTGTGATCAATTTTGTGGACGTGCCAACATTTAATGCAATTGGGTATCCAAAATTATTTGATTACAATATTTAATGAGGTGGGCCATGTGGATCAGGTTTCAGTAGGAGAGCATTTAGGAGAAAGTAATAATTGTATCATAAGGTTTAGGCTGACTATGGAAAAGGATAAGGAGCAATCCAGGGTAAGAATAATTAACTGGGGGAAGGTCAACCTCAATCGGGTAAGAATGGAGCTGGGGCGAATAAATTGGAGTCAAAAGCAGGCAGGAAAACCGATAGATGAACACTGGGCTACCTTCAAAGTACGGATATTACGGGCACAGCCAAGGTGTATTCCCTCAAAATGGAAAGATAAGGCAAACAAATCCAGAGCTCCCGAGATGACAAAAGGTAGAGATTAAGATAAGGAAGAAAAAGTGTGCTTATGACAGATACCGGGTAGAAAATACAGTTGAGAACCATGCTGAATATAGAATGTCCACAGGGGAAGTGAAAAAGCAAATAAGAGAAGCAACGAGAGAGCATGAAGAGAGACTGGCAGCTGGCATTAAAGGAAATCCCACAGTTTTCTATAGGCATATAAATATTAAAATAGTGTAAAAGGTGGAGAGGGGCCGAGTGGAGACCAGAAAGGGAATTTACATCTGGAGGCAGAGGGAATAGATGATGTATTAAATGAATACTTTGCATCTGTCTTTACCAAGGAAGAAGATGCAATCCAGGCAATGTTGAAAGAGGAGGTAAGTGAAACACGAGAGGGGTTTAAAGTTGATCAAGAGGGCGTATTAGATAAGCTGTCTGTAACTAAAATTGATAAAGCACCAGGGTCGGATGAGAGGCATCCAAGAAAACTGAGGGATGAAGTCTGGCTCTGGTATAAAATTAAAACCCGACCCGGGCCCGAGTCCTTTAATTTCTTTTCATGCCCAACCCACCCGAAAATATCAAACATACTTTTGAAACAGAAAAAAAAGTAGCTTATAAAGAAAATACCACTTGCTAATGGGAACGGCAATTCGTAGTGCAATTGGGAAATCTAATTGAGTAGTACTGTGTGAGAGAGTTCACAAACTCTGCTAGGGTGCCTAAGGTAGACAAGATAAATCAACAAGCGGGAGAAAGAGCCGCCCACATTACTCTTGCATTAGCAGACAGTTCAGGAACCCAGACATGGTGCTGTCAGACAGCATAACCAACTTTGGTCTGTTTTATATCCTCTGCTACTGACTTCTTCGTCCACAATATTGAGGAAGGAGGTACTTGAAGCATTTATTGCATTCAGACACCTGGACAATTTGCGTATACATAGAGGGAAATTTCTACCTTGTAAATTTATGGAAATAACACAGGATGTCTAGCTAGTCCATCAAGACTGTCCCACACCAAGATAGCTGGACCATCATGGCGGAACACTTTTTCTCCCTCCGTAACTCGCATCTACATCTACCAGGAGTGGCAAAAAACATAAAAAACCCTTGACCAATGTGGGGACAAAGCTCAGTAAATTTCCTTTCCAATACCCTGCTGCGCTGGTATTCGAAAACCTGTCCAGGAGATTGCATGGACCAAGTGTTACCTGCAATGAAACTTACCTCCTATATGAGCAATCTTTCTCACAGTCAGGAAGTGATCGAGTTCCCTCTTGAAGCCGCTGAGAAGGTTAGCACCCACCACACCAGCTGACAATGTATTCCAGAGGCTCTACATTATCTTTTTCAGCAAAGCCTTTGACAAGGTCCCACATGGGAGACTTATCAAGAAAGCAAATGCACATGGGAGACAGGCGAACTTGATAAGGTGGATTCAAAATTGCCTTAGCTGTAGGAGAAAGAGAGTGGTGACAGACAGCTGTTTTAGTAACTGGAAACCAGTATCCAGTGGCGTAACACAGGGATCTGTGCTGGGTCTCCTATTGTTTGTCATTTATATAAACGACATAGATGACGATGTGGGGTGCAGGATCAGTAAGTTCGCGGATGACACAAAAATTGGCCGAGTAGTTAGCAGTGAGGTTGAGTGTCTTGGGTTACAGGAAGATATAGACGGATTGGTCAAGGGGGCAGAAAAGTGGCAGATGGAATTTAACGCGAAAAAGTAAGAGACCTCGGAAGGAGTACTGTGACATGGAAGTCTTCAATTGATGGCCTGACACTGGGAAGTTCCAAGGAACAAAGGGACCTCGCCATGTTTGCCCATAGAACTCTGAAGGCAGAAGGGCAGGTTAATAGGGTGGGGAAAAAGGCAAATGAGACTCTTGGCTTTAACAATGGAGGCATAGATTACAAAAGCAGGGAAGTCATGTTGGAGTTGTACAGAACTTTGATAAGGCCACAGCTGGAGAACTGTGTGCATTTCTGGTCGCCACATTATAGGAAGGATATGATTGCACCGGAAGGGGTGCAGAGGCGATTCACCAGGATATTGCCTGGGACGGAAAATGTCATCTATGAAGAGAGGCTTGGGTTGTTTTCGCTGGAGTGGAGAAGACTGAGGATGACCTGATCGAAGTGTACAAGATTATGAGGGGCATGCACAGGGTGGATATGGAGTAGCTGCTCCCCTTAGTTGAAGGGTCAGTTACCAGGGGACACAAGTTTAACGTGAGGGGCGGGAGGTTTAAGGTGGATTTGAGGAAGAACTTTTTTACCCAGAGGGTGGTGGCAGTCTGGAATGCCCTGCCT
Source organism: Heterodontus francisci (assembly GCF_036365525.1). NCBI lineage: Eukaryota > Metazoa > Chordata > Chondrichthyes > Heterodontiformes > Heterodontidae > Heterodontus > Heterodontus francisci. The sequence continues at coordinate 18,126 of NW_027141208.1, forward strand.
GGGAGGGTGGATTGAGGTGGGTTGTCTCACATCCTTTAAAAAGTACCTTGATGAGCACTTGGCAGGTCATACCATTCAAGGCTATGGGCCAAGTGCTGGCAAATGGGATTCAGTAGACAGGTCAGGTGTCTTTAATGTGTCGGTGCAGAATCGATGGGCGGAAGGGCCTCTTCTGCACTGCATAATTCTGTGATTCTGTTTCTCTATTGCAGGAAAAGAAACATCTAATATCCTGTCTATTCCTATTATTCCCATATTTAGTGGTTTGATATATATATATATATATATATATATATATATATTTATATAAATTAACTTAAACTCATAGATGGTTTTCTCTCTGCAATGTTACTTGTCTGCTACTGTGAAACAATCAGTTGTCAACTCATGGGACAAAGGCTTGCTTTTGAAAAGCAATCAACATTACTTCTACAGCCATGATAGCTTGTTTCAAATGATCCACGTTTCATGGGAAAACATTGCATTAATAACGCTCTACTGTTTAATGTCTTCAAAATGGTTTTGCCATGAAGCGAAGCAGCTGCTGAGCGATGTACATCTGGAAAGGTGCCACATTATGATTGAAAGCGAGTGTCATTAATCACATCAATGGATCTTGTGGGCAACATCCACTAGGAATATTGAAATAGCCAAAACACAAGATCCAACTTAATTCATTATCATTACTGAGTTGGTGAGAGATTAACTTTTAGAGCATAGAACAGTACAGCACAGCACAGGGCATCCGGCCCACGATATTGTGCCGAACGTTTAACCGACTCTAAGATCAAACTAACTACCTACCCTTCATTCTACTATCATCCATGTACCTATCCAAGAGTCGCTTAAATGTCCCTAATGTATCTACTTCTACTAAAACCACTGGCAGCGCATTCCACGCACCCACCACTCTCTGTGTAAAGAACCTACCTCTGACATCTCCCCGAAACCTTCCTCCAATCAACTTAAAATTATGCCCCCTGGTGATAGCCCTTTCTGCCCTGGGAAAAAGTCTCAGTCTATCCACTCTATCTATGCCTCTCATCATCTTGTACCCCTCTATCAAGTCACCTCTCATCATTCTTCGTTCCAATGAGAAAAGCCCTAGCTCCTTCAATCTTTCTTTGTAAGACATGCCCTCCAGTCCAAGGTGCATCCTGGTAAATCTCCTCTGCACCCTCTTTAAAGCTTCCACATCCTTCCTATAATGACGCGACCAGAACTGAACACAATATTCCAAGTGTGGTCTAACCAGGGCTTTATAGAGATGCAGCATAACCTCGCAGCTCTTAAACTCAATCCCCCTTTTAATGAAAGCCAACACACCATACGCTTTCTTAACAACCATATAAACTTGGGTGGCAACTTTGAGCGATCTATGGACATGGACCCCAAGATCCCTCTGTTCCTCCACACTACCAAGAATCCTGTCTTTAAGCCTGTATTCTGCATTCAAATTCGACCTTCCAAAATGAATCAGTTCACACTTTTCCAGGTTGAACACCATCTGCCACTTCTCAGCCCAGCTCTGCATCCTGTCAATGTCCCGTTGCAACCTACAACAGCCTTCCTCACTATCCACAACTCCAGCAACCTTCGTGTCATCAGCAAACCTGCTAACCCAGCCTTCCACTTCCTCATCCAAGTCATTTATAAAAATCACAAAGAGCAGAGGTCTCAGAACAGATCCATGCAGAACACCATTGGTCACCGAGCTCCATGCTGAATAATATCCATCTACTACCACCCTCTGTCTTCGATGGGCCAGCCAATTCTACCTCCAGACAGCCAACTTTCCCTGAATCCCATGCCTCCTTACTTTCTGAATGAGCCGACCATGGGGAACCTTATCAAACGCCTTGCTAAAATCCATACACACCACATCCACTGCTCTTCCTTCATCAATGTGCTTTGTCACATCTTCAAAGAATTCAATAAGGCTTGTGAGGCATGACCTGCCCCTCGCAAAGCCATGCTGACTGTCTCCAATCAAACTATGGTTTTCCAAATAATCATAAATCCTGTCTCTCAGAATCCTATCCAATAATTTGCCCACTACCGACGTAAGACTGACGAGTCTATAATTCCCAGTGTTATCCCTCTTCCCTTTCTTGAACAAGGGAATAACAATTGCAAACCTCCAATCATCTGGTACTACTCCAGTGGACAGTGAGGACGCAATGATCATCGCCAAAGGCACGGCAATCTCTTCCGTCGATTCCCTTAATATCATTGGGTATATCCCGTCTGGCCCCGGGGACTTATCTGTCCTCATGTCTTTCAAAATTTCCAGCACATCCTCCCTCTTAACATCAGCCTGTTCGAGCATATCAGCCTGCTGCACGCTGTCCTCACAAACGACCAGGTCCCTCTCACTAGTGAATACTGAAGCAAAGTATTCACTTAGAATCTCCCCTACCTCCTTCGACTCCAGGCACAAGTTCCCTCCACTATCCCTGATCGGCCCTACCCTCACTCTGGCCATCCTCTTGTTCCTCACATAAGTGTAGAACGCCTTGGGATTTTCCTTAATCCTACCCGCCAAGACATTTTCATGTCCCCTTCTAGCTCTCCTCAGTCCATTCTTCAGTTCCTTCCTGGCTACCTTGTAACCCTCTAGAGCCCTGGCTGGTCGTTGTTTCCTCAACCTTAAGTAAGTTTCCTTCTTCCTCTTGACTAGCTGTTCCACATCTCTTATGATCCACGGTTCCTTCACCCTACCATCCCTTCCTTGCCTCATCGGGACAAACCTATCCAGCAGTCGCAGCAAGTGCTCCCTAAACAACCTCCACATTTCTGTCGTGCATTTCCTGAGAACATCTGTTCCCAATTTATGCTCTCCAGTTCCTGCCCAATAGCATTGTAATTTCCCCACCCTCAATTCAATATTTTCCCATCCCGTCTGCTCCTGTCCCTCTCCATGACGATGGTAAAGGTCAAGGAGTTGTGATCACTGTTACCGAAATGCTCTCCCACCGAGAGATCAGCCACCTGGATTGGTTCGTTGCCAAGCACCAAATCCAACATAGCCTCCCCTCTAGTCGGCCTATCTACATATTGAGTCGGGACATTTTCCTGGACACACCTGACAAAAAATGCTCCATCCAAACTATTTGCACTAAGGAGATTCCAATCAATATTAGGGAAGTTGAAGTCACCCATGACAACAACCCTATTACTTCTGCACCTTTCCAAAATCTGCCTCCCAATCTGCTCCTCCGTGTCTCTGTTGCAATTGGGGTGTCTATAGAAAACTCCCAACAAAGTGACTGCTCCTTTCCTGTTTCTGACTTCCACCCATAACGACTCAGTAGACAAACTCTCCTCGACGACTTCCCTTTCTGCAGCTGTGTTACTATCCCTGATTAGCAATGCCACTCCCCCACCTCTTTTAACTCCCTCCCTATTCCTTTTGAATCATCTAAACCCCGGAACATCCAACATCTATTCCTGCCCCTGTGATATCAAGTCTCCGTATTGGCCCCAACATCGTAGCTCGAAGTACTGATTCATGCTCTAAGTTCATCACCCTTATTCCTGACACTTCTTGCGTTAAAATAGACACAATTCAACCCATTATACTGGCTGCAACTTTGCCCTGTCAACTGTCTAATCTTCCTCACAGACTCTCTGCACTCTGTATTTGCCTGCTCAACAGCTACCACACCCACTATTCTGTAGCTCCGGTTCCCATCCCCCTGCCAAACGAGTTTAAATCCTCCCGAAAAGTTCTAGCAAACCTCCCGCCCAGGATATTGGTGCCCCTCCAGTTCAGATGCAACCCGTCCTTCTTGTACAGGTCCCACCTTCCCCAGAAGGTATCCCAATGATCCACATAACTGAAGCCCTCCCTCCTACACCAGCTCTGTATCCACGTGTTCAGCTGCACTCGCTCTCTGTTTCTGGACTGACTAGCACGTGGCACCGGTATCAATCCTGAGATTGCTACTCTGCTCGTCCTGCCTTTTAGCTTCCAACCTAACTCCCTATATTCGCCTTTCAGGTCGTCATCCCTTTTCCTATCTATTTCATTGGTACCGATGTGTACCACGACTTCTGGATGCTCCCCATCCCCCTTAAGCATCCTGTAGACTTGATCCGAGACATCCCTGACCCTGGCATCCGGGAGGCAACATACCATCCGGGAGTCTCGTTGGCGACCACTTAATCTCCTGCCTGTTCCTCTAACCATTGAATCTCCGATCAGTATCGCTCTCCAATTCTCCCCCTTCCCTTCTGAGCCGCAGAGCCTGGCTCAGTGCCAGACACCTGGCCGCGGTGGCTCTCCCCTGGTAGGTCGTCCCCCCAACCATATCCAAAACGGTATACTTATTATTGAGGGGAACGGCCACAGGGGATCTCTGCACTGTGAGCCTATTCCCTTTCCCTCCCCTGACGGTCACCCAGCTACCTTTATCCTGTGACCTAGGTGTCAGTACTTCCCTATAACTGCTCTCTATCACCCCCTCAGCATCCCGCATGATTCGAAGTTCATCCAGGTCCAGCTCCAGTTCACTAACGCGGTCTGTGAGGAGCTGGAGTTGGGTGCACTTCTCACAGGTGAAGTCAGCAGGTAGACAAGTGGTGACCTTTACCTCCCACATCCTGCAAGAGGAGCATGCAACTGCCCTAGCTTCCATCCCCTCTGCTCTAAATTGACAACAAAGAATAAAATAAAATAAAGGAAAACCTTACCTTTCCAAACCCTCCACACAAGAGTCCTTTTTTTGGTTAGAGGAGGAGGATGGGTGGGAGACACAACACGTGCAGTGTTTCGGGTTTAGCCACTGCCCGAATATATAAGTTCACTTACTCAACAGTCCCCATGTCCGCGTCTGCCGAATCACGAGGTAAGTACTTTATAGTGAAACTTACCTTTCCGGCTGCCCCCTGGCTCGCACTATCAACGCGACCACTGATCAAAAGGAAGTCTATGTTCTTTTTCTCTTGGCTGGCTGCTGAGCCAGGTGAGCTTTCTTTTATGTTATAAGCTGAACTTTCTTTTATTTTTTAACAGATCTTAAATGTCCTTGTCATTTTCATCAAACCAATCCCTGTTTTTCTTGGTGCTGGGTCTGATGATCTGGTTGGAAATATCCAGTACTGTAGCTTTGATGTGTCCCAGATTTCTTGTGGAGTGGAATCAGCAGTGAGATCAGGTTATTCCATCTGGTCCGTAAGGTTTCTTAATATCTACCTTTGGAAGAGGAGGTGTGCAGGTTGGTGAGTCGAAATTTCCTTGATGGGTTGTCTCCAGGACGCGTCTTGGGCTTAGGCGTGATGTCGAAGTCCAGCTTTGAGCGAACGAGCCGTTGGTCTGTGTGACCGTCAGCACTGAGTATGCAGAAGCTCCTTTAGGTCACACTGGTGTTACAGGATTTCAGCTATCGTGTGCCAGTGTTTAGATCAGGGGCGCACCCATGTGGTCTTGAAGGGATCTTTTTTGTTGAAAGATGTTCTTGGTTATGTACAGCTTCTTTTCTGTACAGACTTCCAAGACTAGACGTCTGTTTTCATTAGTTTCCAACTCCATGGTTTCATGCCCGGCTGTCACGGCCCACTTTGGCATTGAAATCGACAAATACGACAATTTTGTCCTTGGCAAGGGCATTCTGCAGGAGATCACGGAGATCTGTGTAGAACCTAACTTTATCAGCTGTGTTAGCCTTTCGAGTTGGAGATGAAATGCTGATAAGAGTCACATGCTGCTGCTTTTGAGAAGGGGAAGCGCAGGGACATGATATGCATCCCGCGAACCACATCAGTAAAGCACCGACTATTTGGTCATTATCAAATTACTATTTGTGGGATCTGCTGTGCACAGATAGGCTGATATGTTTCCGACATTACATCAATGACTGCAGTCAATAATACATCAACGCTGTAAAGCACTTTGGGATGTCCTGAGCTCCAGAATGGCGCTGATTAAATGCAAGTCTATATGTCGTGCTTCTGCTAGCTTCTTTGAGCATGCACAATAGTAATCCAGAATCGTCTCTATGTCTGCCATTGTATCTAATACCTCTGAATTTTTTAGCTTAATGAGTTCATTTCATTTTTGGTCTCGTCTTCTAGTGTCATGCCCACTCTTTTATTATCCCTCATAAATACTGAGGCAAATTAATTATTTAATACTAAGTCATCACATTCAATGCTATATCAGTGTCATTTCCTCGGAGCTTATCCTGTGAATATCTGAGTATGTTTATCTCTGTCATGGTTTCCCCTGTATTTTTCATTATATGCAGAGTTTTATTATTTTTCATTATGCCCCCTTGTTCAGAAATCCGTAATGAGATAGTTCCTATCTATCAATCGAGTCATTCCATTAATCATCTTAAATGACTCAGTGATATCACACTTGAAGCGTCCATTCCAAAGTGACTGAGCTGAGCTGTTTCTGTCTGTGCGACCTTTCTACTCTCAGGTAAAACCTGAGCGTTTCTTTCCATCTCTGAGACTTCCAGGGAGTCCATACACTTCCTAATGCTTCTCCGTCGTTCCATATACATTTTGATGTATCCTGTACGTCCCTGAACCTCTTTGATACCTCCTGAACATCACCTCCCCTCTCTGATGGCTCCCGAGCTTCCTTAACCTCCCTGATACATCCTGAGAATAATTTATCATCTCATATCCCAGAGCGTCCCGACTCTCTTTGGTGCCCCCTGAGTGACTGGCTCCCTCACAGAAACCTCAATCCCCAGCCCCGGCACCCCCCCAACCCGTATATGGTACTTCCTGAGCGGCCTTTACAACATTTGATAACCCTGAATGCCCCGAAACGCTCTGATCATGCCTAAACGTCCCTTTCATATTTTGATTCTCCTGCAGCTCATATCGTTCTCCATTACGCTCTGTCTCTTATCCCTACAACATCTTCTGAGTGCCCCGTGCGCTCTTTAGCACACACCTATAGCCTTCTGATCCCTTTGCTAACATATTGAACCCTTATATTCCCTCGCAGCCTCTGTAATACCAGTGCAATTTCGAATTCACTAAGGAACACTTCGATTCTCTGAAACAAAGAGAACTATATTTTGAAAGCCGTGACGCAGGCTGAAAAAGATTAAAACGGATGAACTCCGACCTCGATTATAATTTTACCATTGACATCACTCTTTTGCCTTGATCATGGGCATGTACATAGGCAAACATGCTTTATTATAAATTGTGTAGTGCTATGTCTGGCGATGCTGAGGGCCAAAATGGAGCTGTGGTGTAGAATACAGTAGAAGGGCATTAGAACTGGACACGCAGTGGGTCCTTCGAGTGCATGTCTACCGTCTCCTGAATGTCGCAGCACAGGTAGGTAAGATAGTTAAGAAGACAATGAAAACAGAAAAGTAACACATTCTGGAAATACCCAACAAGTCAAGTAGCATCCGTGGAGCGAGAGAAACAGAGTTATCATTTCAGGTGGATGTTATTTCATCACAACAGGTTTAGAAGACAGACCATATACTTCTCATTATTAGCTGAGACATAGAATATAAGAGCAGGGATGCTATGGTATAACTGCATAAAACACCAGTTAGACTACAGCTATATTATTGGGTTCAGTTCTGTTCACCACATTACAAGAAGCCTGTCATCACACTAACATGGATACAGAGGAGATTCATTCATATGTTATTAGGAATGAAGACCGTTAGATACGAGGAACGATTTCTGAGTTTCTTTTCTTTGTAACAGTGGAGGGTGAGGGTAGAATTAATTGAGCTGTATAAAATTATGAGGCGGGAGTACATAGAATGAATAGGAAAGGCTTATTTCATTAGAGTACAGGTCAATTACGAGAGGCATAGATTTATAATAATTGGTGGAAGGTTTAGAGAGGAGTTGAGGAGAAATAATTTCGCCCAGAGTCTGATGTGTGTCTGGAACTCACTTTCTACAAGCGTGGGAGATGCCAAAATCCTCATAATTATTTTTAAGTACTTGCGTATGCACCTGAACCTACAGGGCTCTGGGCCAAGAGGTGGAATGTAAGATTCGGCTGGATAGCTCTTTCTCAGCCGTCAGAGACATAATATTCAATGGTCTCCTTCTGATCCGTAAGTTTTCTATGTTTCCATGTTTCTAAGGAGACTGTTGTGTTTAGGTGAAGAATGAAAAGAGCATTAGATAGGCTAGGAGATGCATTGCGGATCTAATGGTGGGAATTGCTCCCCCCGCCATCTACGCACCCCCCCCCCCCCCGCCATTTTTAAATATTTCAAAAAGTTATAAAATGGGAAATAAATGATCGGTGGGGAGCAGTGCGAATGTAGTCAGTCTAAATGCAGTAAATGAAAAACGGCACCACCCAGGGTGAGATCAATTGGTGCCTTTGGCTCCATGAGCAGGCGAGTGGAGTAGAAACTAGACAGGGGTCGGAAGTATTGAGAGGTTTTCAAGTTATGTTGACGAACTGTGGCTTACAACTAAAGATTGGAGAAAAACAAATGTTAGATACTCGGTTCCAATGGAACTTGCTACGTTGAACCCGAATAAGTAGCAACAGTTTCTCATTAAAAATCACGAAATGAACAGTTCAAATTTTCAACTGGCTTTCTCTCGCTGAAAATCCCAGGACTTATCATCGTCAAACTGAATAGTACAACATCATCAGCGAAAGTTACAACACTGACCAGGCAGTAAAGAAATCTAGGTGTGAGTAGCAACAAATAAACTTATCGTCTTCCTTCATCGAAGGACCAAATGACCCTTCCAAAGCACACGAGGGACCAAGGGAATCAATGTGATTTTGTCTTTTGTAACTTCTGATCATGAGGGTCAAGTGATGGTGGCACTCCAGAATTGAGAACAAAGTCCAGTGAAAATTACCACAGAGGCTGCAGTTCAACGCAGAAAGAGAAAGCACCGGTTAGGATTTCGCTTTAGAAAGCGAGACACGGAGAGTCTGAACCAACGAGAGAGGCCGACACAGAGGGAGAAAGATAGAAAGTGAGAGTTTCAGATTGAGAGACACTGACAGAATGTGAGTGAGTGTGTGTGTATGTGTGTGTGTGTGTGTGTGTGTGACAGAGAGGGAGAGAGAGTGAGGGAGAGAGAGAGAAAGATACAGAGACAGAAGCAGAGGCAGTCATTCTGACTAGAATAAGCAACCAAAACAAGATAAGGCGAGTGGTGTATAAATGATACACTGTATGCTTGTCGAACAAACAAACTGGTGGAAACTATAGACTCTAAGATGGGCAATATTTGGCGTGCATTTATGAGCGTCTATCTTTAAAATAATTAGTCGAGGCGCAATATAAATAGTGGCAGATGCCAGTCTTCGGCCAATTAATTTCACTCCAAGTGGTAACGAGTTTGGGGGGGGAGTGGTGGGGGTGCGGTGGGAGGCTGAAGAACCTGGATGCAGCAAAGGATATGGGTACTAACTTTATCCCGGTTGTAATACTGAAGATTGGGCTCCAGACTAGCCCTGTTCCTGGCCAAGCCTTGCCAGTGCATCTACCCAAGAATGTGGAAAGTATGTCCTGTCCACAAAAAGCAGGACAAATCCATTCAGGGAAATTATAGCCCCATCGGTTCATTCAGAATCATCAGCAAAGTGATCAAATATGTCATTGAGAGTGCTATCAAATGACATTTATTCAGCAGTAATCTGCAAACTGATTCTCAGTTTGGGCCCCGTCATGGTCACTAGTTCCTGTCCTCATTGCAGCCTTATTCCGAAGGGACTCAACCTCAAAGGTGAGGCGAACATGACTGCCCTTGAAATCAAGAAGCATTTAACCGAGTATGACATCAAGCATCCCTGACAAAACTGAAGTCATTGAGAATCAGTGGGAAAACACTCAACTGTTTGCAATCATACCTAGCAGAAAAGAACATGGTTGTAGTAGTTGGAGGCCCATCATCTCATCATTAGGATATCACTTCCTGAGTTTAAGAGGGTAGTGTCCTATGCCTAACAATCTTCAGCTGCTTCATCAATGACCTTTTTCCATCGTAATATCAGAAGTGGGGATTTTTGCTGATTAATGCATAGTGTTCAGTACCATCCATGACTCTCAATACTGAGACAGTTTGTGCCCACATACAACAAGAAATGGACAAGACTGAGACTCTGGCTGATCAGTGACCAGTAACATTTGCGTCACACAAGTGTCAGACAATGACAATCTGCAACATAAGAGAATCTAATCATCTCTCCTTGACATTCAACAGTATTACCATTGGTGCACCCCCAGCATCAACATCCTGGGCTTACCATTGACCAGCCATATACAAACTGCGGCTACATGAGCAGATCAGAGCCTGGGAATTCTGCGATGAGTAACTCACCTCTTTACTTTCCCAAGACTATCCACCGTGTACAAGGTACAGTCATGAATGTGACGAATGCACTCCACTTGCCCGAATGAGTTCAGCTGCAAAAATAGTCAGGAAGCGCGAAACCATCTGAGATGAGGCAGCCCGCTTGATTAGAACCCTTTCCACCAATTTCAACATTCACTTCCTCCACCACTGGCGCACAATGGCAACAGTTTGTCGCATTTACAAGATGTACAGCAGCAACTCTCCAACCCTTCTTTGACAGCACCTTCCAAATCCGCGACCTCCACCATTCGGAAAGACAAGGGTTGAGATGTACGGGAGCACTCCAAGGTTTAGAGCATTTCCATAACTTACTTTGATGAATAACTTTGCAAAATCTTTTATACAGCTAAACTAATAGGGATACTTATATGCTGTGCATATTCATATATTGAAGTCTGTTTGACCTAATGCTTGCATTTTTTTTCAAGGCTATACTCTGTTTAAGCCTTTATTTAAGAACAATGGGAGAGATGGGATGAAGACTTCAGCACTACTTGACACGGGCGAGATGAGATAAATGTGATACTGCAGAATTGTAAAAATGTTTGGTATCAAATGGAATGTAATATTTAGGACCTTAGTAATAATCGAAAGAAACAGAAAATATCTGTAAAGTGTGTAGATTCAAGCATTAACGAACTATGTTGTAACAATATAAGATACTTAAAGCAATTCAGTCCCTATTACGGTAAGATCCTAGCACCCCAAAATTATTAGAAAAAAGATGTTACGGGACAGCTTCGGTAATATTACAGAGGGTCAACAGAACATTGTTGGCACACTTAGCAGAAGATAGATCACGGTCAACAAAACACAGCAAGAGAAAACGAAGGAGAGAAGTCCATACCCCAGCAAGCTCAAAAGCAAGAACCGGTACTGACTGTTGCTGCATACCTATTACTATTGTTAAGTATTAATTTTTTATATTTCAGTTAAGCCTAATAAAATCTGACTTTATCACATAACTTAGGTCTGTACCTTGTAGGTCTATCTTGGTTAAGAATCCCAAGGTGAGACGGGTTGGATATTCTCTATCTCACCTCTACCCAGGTAACATCTATCTGAAACGTACAGCACCACCACATACAAGCTCCCTTCCAAGTCACACATCATCCTGCCTTGGAACTATATCGCTGTTCCTTCATTATCGCTGTGTCAAAAAACTACCACCAGCAATGCTCACATCTCGTGAAAGACTAAAAAATCATATCTGCAGATGGAAGTTCCAATGAAATGCATGCACACGAGGAAGAACAGAGGTATAGGATTGATCTGTGCAGTAAGTCTTAATAGGTAACGGTGCTTCTGTGATAAGGTAAGCGAAAGCCATTGCTGGAGAGACTCTCACTCCGATCAGAGAGGTAAACGTGGATAAAAGCAACTGAATTCCCACCAAGAGGCTAGTGCTGGCATAAAAATGAGGTGAATGGTTCGAGGAGGAGGGGTAGAGACTGGAGATTACAACTGCTTGACTGACAGCTTCAGTGGAAGAGGCCAGAGATGTTATGGGTTTGTACATAGATGATGGAGGGGCTATAAGTTCAAAATCTCAGGTATGGGATCACTATGGTTAAGTGGTTACAAAAAGTCTTTTCCGCCTGAAACATCAGCCAGGAAGAGGGATGCGATTGGTGGCAATATTATACGAGTTAATCACAAGATTGAGGTTTCAGCCTTTCCAATTTCTAATTGTTGGAACTGCACCTCACGCAAAATACGACTGCTGTAGTCTTAAACGATTGAGGCAAAGGATGGTGGTGTGAGACGGTGACTACCTGAAGCTGGGTTTTGACAGCTTACATGTACAAATTAAACTAATACCTTTGGTGGATGTCACCAGAGGGAAACATGCAGCTGAGGAAGAGTAGGGAGCTAAAATGGAATGTTCAGGTACTCCATAGTTAATCTGTAAGGGAGTGAAGAGAAGCCATTACTGCAGTTACTCTGACTACAATCAGATAGGAGAGACTGGAACCAGAACAGGGTGGTGCCGCTGATCGAGACCATTGTTAGAGGTTTGCAGCACTCATGTATTAGTTTTCTTTACGTTTGGAGGAGATACTGGAGATGGGGAGGAGTGAGGCCAGTGAGGGATATAAACCCATGGATAAGAATTTAAAATTTAAGGCTATTGAGGTGATGAAGAGCTATTGAGATTAATTGAAGGTGAGTGTGGTGGCTGAGCAAGTTCTTGGCGAGGGTTGGGCATGGACAGCAGAGTTTTGCATCGGTTGACATTGATAGAAGGTGGATATTGTGTGAATGGCTCCGTGTGAACGGGAGGAATCAAGTCAGGAGGTGACACAGTTGCAATTGTACTGGAGCCTTTAACCATTGAGGAAAAAACAGCTGAACATCTGCAGTAAAACAACAGAGGGAAGGATGTCAGTGGCGTCGGGTCAGTCTCCGTCCCCTAATATCAAGCAGAATAATTTACCGACTGCAATCCTGAACATGTACTTTAATAGTCCTTTGTCAAATAGTGAAACTTCATACTTTGACTCGGAAATTGCGCAGACTAAGCAAAACGGATCTGCTTGTGACTCTGGGTTCAATGTATATTGCGAAACAATCGTTAACATTTACAAATAAATGGGCAGGATTGAGCATGCTCACTTATGTGAGAACTGCAAAGGAAGCCAGTTATTATTGCGTCATTTCTGCAGCTTACCACTTTCAACACTATTCTTGACAATGGCCGAATTATGCTCATACCCTAGTTTTGCGCTTTTGCACCATATTATTTACTTTGCAGTCAATGCTGATAATGTAATCTCTTTGTTCAAGTGAGTGTAAGTAATAACAATGATCAGGGGTATAACCATGTCAGTGCAGAATCATTGCCTGTATAAATCAGGGCTCATTTGAAAGCATTAGCTCAGAGTGCATGCTGGAGCTGCTGTTTTTAGAACAAACAAATCTTACGGCTTCTCATAAAATGGGATCTTCTGCCATTCTTCTGATAGAACACGTTTACTATCCGATTCTTGCTGTAGTTGGAGTACCTGGTGAGCCTTTATCTTACCTATTAATGATGTTAATCAGTATTAACTGTGCAGTTGACAATATATCAGTAACTGCATTTCTTTGTTCTGTCGGTTGAATGAGGGACTAACTTAAGCCTCTGCACTTTCTGTCCTCTATTTGCTGCATTGTATAGTGGATGATCTTTGTGTACCCAACCCTAAAAATATAAATGGATGATTCTCTGTACTGGAAGTACTGGATCCAGATAACTGGCCAACGAGTAGGTATCGGACCATCAGAATAATAATAGTTTCATGTTCAGGAATCAACCGTTCTGAAATATTAATTTAAGAATGTATTTTCAATGATTGATAAGGAGATATATCAAGGTCTCAGTGTCATAAGCAGGCAGCACAATGACCTCTCCATCCAATAACAAATTTCACTTTAACTGGGAGTTCGATGCATTTATGGGCTATTCCAGTTATGACACATAATTCTATTCTGCGTGTGCCTGATGCATCTCTGGAGATCTAGCTACTGAAATGAGATCGCTGTTGTTTCTTGCATATTTAATTATCTGCTTCAATGAGTGTTAACTCACTGATTGCTGTTCGATGTCATTATCAAACCTGTCTCATAGCCATGCATCTTTTCTTTTCTGGTGCTTATCCAATTTCATCTGAAAGTAATGGTCAAATTTGCCTCTGCAACACTCTCAATCAATGTCTTCTGGATCTTAGCCATGCAGTGTCGCTGGTGTGTTTTTTTTTTGCCTTTCATTTAATATTGGTCTCCTAAAATTCATGGGCCTTCCACCAATGCGCACACTTCATTTCTTTCTAATCTGCCGAGAACCTTCAGGATTTTCAATACCTCGATCAAATCACCTCTCCACCTGACGAGAAATATCGTAGCGTTTCCTATCTATCAATGTAACTGAGGTCCCTCATCCCTTTAACCATTCTTGTAAATCTTTGCTGCACCCTGTCACATGCCTTTACATCCTTCTTATAATCTGATTCCCTGACAATATTCCAGTTGAGGCCGAATCTGTGTTTCATAAAGATTCATGAAAGGTGCTTTCTTTTGTACTGAATGGCTCTATTTATAAAGGCCAGGATTGGATAAGCCATTGCAATCAGTTCCTCCATCTTCCCCAACACCTTCACGTATATGTGTACCTATACATCAAGTTTCCTCTTCTCCTGCACCACGTTTAGATTTTCTCTCTTATTTTATATTGCCTTCCCTCGGTCATTTTCGCAAAAATGTATCATTTCATACCCCTGTGCATTAACTTTCGTTTGCCACGAGTCTGCCCGCTCCACCAGCTTTTCTAATTCCTTTTTGAAGTCTATCACTATCCTCTTCACAGTAAACAATACTTCCAGCTTTTGTGACATATATAAATCCACTATTTAAATGTTCTAGTCTGAAAAATAACCTTGCACTAGTTGCTCTGCTTCCTGTCACTCAGCCAACTTCATCTCAATGTTGCCACTATCCCTTATATTCAATAGGCTTCAATTTTGCTGGCAAGCGTATTATGTGGGACTTTATCAAATGCCTTTTCGAAGTCCATGTACACCACATTATTTACATTACCCTTATTAATCCTCTTTATAATCTCACCAAGATAACTCAATCAAGTTAGATAAAAACGATTTGCAATTATAAAATTCGTGCTGCATTCCTTACTCAATCAAAACTGGTCCAAGGGGCTTAATGTTGTGCTGGATTATTGTTTCTATTCAGCATTCCAATCACAGAGGGTAAACTGACTGTTCTGCATCTGGTCGGTGTACCGTTGGACTCTTTTTGAACAAGGGCGCAACATTTGCTGTTCTCCAGTTCTCTGGCACCACATCAGGGGCCAAGTGCTGGAAAATGGGATTGGAATAGATAGGCTTGATGGCCGACGCAGACACTGTGGGCCGAAGGGCCTGTTTCTGTATAGCTCTATAACTCTGTTATGACCTCGCCAGCATCTTCTTTCTTTTATAAATACAGATCAAGTTACTTATTTAATATTTCACCACGTTGTTAGCATCGATGAGTACTTCTTCATTTTCTTCCCAACCTGCCCTCCTTTTAGTGTCATTATATTATTTATATAGCTATAGATGACTTGTGCTTCTTTTTGTTTTAAGTCTGTCTGTTTTCATACCCTTTCCATACCTCTCACATTTCCTTAACTGAAGAGAGTGTTTTTACATTTTGAAATATTCGATGATCCATTTAACTTGTACAAAAGATAATATTTGAATTAAAAAAATACCGACACAGCGTAAACAGCGCCTTAAATAATGGGAGTCGTGAAGATGACAAATTTGAAAATGGATAAAGTGAGGAATAACAGACCTATAAATGTTGGAAACCATAGTCAGAAGAATGAGTTAGATGGAATGGGATAAATGTACAGACAGAAAGGGAGAGGGAGAGGGAAAGGCACAAAATAATAGAGAAAATGAGAAAAAAGAGAATTAGGAGAAACAACCTCAAACAATGGTAATGCAACCAGAAGAGAAAGGAACTGAGAGACAAAGAGATAGTTGGCAAAACAATATGGATCTACATTGAAATGCAGAGAGATCAAAGCAATGGGTAGCATAGAACACAGCAGCACATAGAGAGTCATTGGAAGAAACGTGAACTAATAAGACAGAAAATTATACAGATAAAAAAGACTGAAAAATAGGGGACCTACAGCAGAGAGACAGAGGCAATGAAGGACAGTCATATAAAAAATCAGAAAGGCGTTAATAATGGGAATGATGTAGACACACATGAAGCACTAAGAATTAATTTGAAACAATGCCTAGAATCTGTGTGCAGGCCAGCAGAACTTCAGCAGTGGAACCAAATGGGCCAAATAGTGATGTTCTGTATTTTAAATTTGACGGTGCTAACAGTGATGCCTTGATGATGCACACAAAATCCACACAGTTATGAATGTGGAATTCTGCCCAATTCTTCCTGAAGGTGTATCTCACGCAGCTCTGTCGAACATACTAGATCAGTGGCCTTCTGCTTTTGGATAGCGAATTCATTCATGGGACAGAAACAAATGGGTAGGATGTGATGTGTATGTGTGTATATATATATATGTACAAATGTTCTAAACTTGTCTTGAAGCTGAACACCTCGAACCAGCTTAGATCCCATATATTTATATCTACACATCTATATATATATATATGCCTCGGGTTTCAGGCTTTCTGGCTTCCTGGCATATGGACAGATAGTACTCTCCAAAAGTCCAGCTACATTCCTCAACTCATCAACAGATAGGGCTTTCAACCTGGCACAAGTTACTTCACTTTGTTCTAGGAAGGTACCGGTCTCGAATGTGGACATTTTAGTACTCTAGCACTGAAAACCATAACAAAATCTGTACTGATTTTTTTTTGTTTTAATTATTTTTTGTTTGGATTTTAGCAAGGCGTTTGATAAGGTTCCCCGTGGTAGGCTCATTCAGGTAGTAAGGAGGCATGGGATACAGGGAAAGTTGGCTGTCTGGATGCAGAATTGGCTGGCCCATAGAAGACAGAGGGTGGTAGTAGATGGAAAGTATTCAGCATGGGGGAGCTCGGTGACCAGTGGTGTTCCACAGGGATCTGTTCTGGGACCTCTGCTCTTTGTGATTTTTATAAATGACTTGGATGAGGAAGTGGAAGGCTGGGTTGGTATGTTTGCCGATGACACAAAGGTTGCTGGAGTTGTGGATAGTGTGGAGGTCTGCTGTAGGTTGCAACGGGACATTGAAAGGATGCAGAGCTGGGCTGAGAAGTGGCAGATGGAGTTCAACCTGGAGAAGTGTGAAGTGATTCATTTTGGAAGGTCGAATTTGAATGCAGAATACAGGCTTAAGGACAGGATTCTTGGTAATGCGGAGGAACAGAGGATTCCTGGGGTCCACGTCCATAGATCCCTCAAAGCTGCCACCCAAGTTGACAGGGTTGTTAAGAAGGCGTATGGGGTGTTGGCTTTCATTAACAGGGGGATTCAGTTTAAGAGCAGCGAGGTTATGCTGCAGCTCTATAAAGCCCTGGTTAGACCACACTTGGAATATTGTGTTCAGTTCTGGTCGCCTCATTTTAGGAAGGATGTGAAAGCTTTAGAGAGGGTGCAGAGTAGATTTACCAGGATGCTGCCTGGACTGGAGGGCATGTCTTATGAAAAAAGGTTGAGGGAGCTAGGGCTTTTCTCATTGGAGCGAAGAAGCATGAGAGGTGACTTGATAGAGGTGTACAAGATGATGAGAGGCAGAGATAGAGTGGATAACCAGAGACTTTTTCCCAGGGCGGATTGGTCTGTCACCAGGGGGCATAATTTTAAGGTGATTGGAGGAAGGTTTAGGGGAGATGTCAGAGATAGGTTCTTTACACAGAGAGTGGTGGGTGCGTTTAATGCACTGCCAGCGGTGGTAGTAGAAGCAGATACATTAGGGACATTTAAGCGACTCTTGGATAGGTACATGGACGATAGTAGAATGAAGGGTATGTCGGTAGTCTGATCTTAGAGTAGGTTAAAGGTTCGGTACAACATCGTGGGCCGAAGGGCCTGGACTGTGCTGTACTGTTCTGTTTTCTATGTTCACCTGAGCTAATGTTTCCTACACTCTCAGGTCTTACTGCCTCCAAGATCTACCAGCTATTGGTGTTTTTTCCTCTCTCTATTTCCTAAAAAGCAGTTTCACTTGTTTTCAAGTTTCTTCAATCCCCAACAGCCATAGAATCATTTACGGCACAGAAGGAGGCTTTTCATCCCATTGAGACCTTTATGGCATTCCAGGGAGCTGTCCTATCAGTCCCATTCCCCCGCTTCATCCCTGTCGTCCGACAAGCCTATTTCCCTCAAGTGGCCATACAACTTCTACTTCAAGTCATTGATTGTCACTGAGTACAGTGCACCTGTGTTTATGTGACTTTTCTGTTTGGTCAGTCTGCACAAGTTTGAAGGGAAGTTTACCATGTAATTTGATTGCTAATCAATATTCGTGTGGCTTTTTCCATTAAAAAAAACGTTTACAGCAATGCTGCAGAGGCATTTAAAAGAACTTTCGATGTAATTTAACTTTTTATCCTGAATGATGTGTATTCTCTTTAATGATAATCAATATGGAGGTTGAACGAAACTCAGTATTACGAGTCACTTTAATTTTCAGGATTGTATCAGGACTTTTAAAAGCGTGCTTTAATGCATATGGCACTGTGGGATAACTTCAAAATGACATAAGCTATCCTGATAACAGGTGCTGCAACATATTTAAAAATGTGAGGTGGAAACATATCTCTTCTATTTGGCTGTTGTTATGCATTCTTTCATAAGAGGTCACCACACAAACAGAAACAACCTACATTCCCAGTCCAGCTATAGAGCAGGTAGGTTATGCTGGAACTATATGAATGTTAGGCCACAATTTGAGTACTGTGTGCAGTTCTGGTCACCTCATTACAGAAAGGATGTAATTGCACGAGAGAGAGTACAAGGAGATTTACGACGATGTTGCTGGGACTGGAACAATACAGCTGTGTGTAAAGATTGGATAGGCTGGGGTTGTTCTCCTTGGAACAGAGAAGGCTGAGGAGAGATCTGATTGAAATGTACAACATTTTTAGGGGCCTGGATTATGTGTCGGTGAAAGGGCTATTTACCTTAGCAGAGAGCTCAGTGATTAGGGGGCACAGATTTAAAGTGATTGGTAGAGAGATTGGAGGGTAGATGAGGAAAGGTTCCTTCACTGAGAGGCTGGTGGGGGTCTGGAACTCACTGCCTGAAAGGATAGTTGAGGCGGAAACCCTCAACTCCTTCAAAATAATTCTGGGTATGTACCTCAAGTGCCGTAATATGCAGGGCCACAGACTAAATGCTGCAAGGTGGGATTAGAATTGGTGGAAAGTTTTTCGACCGGCACAGACACAATGAACCAAGTGGAATCTTTCTGTGCCTTGAATTTGCTATGATTCTATGATTCCCGTCGGCAGTTCAGAAGGATCTATGCCCCACTCCAGAGTCTACCTAAGGAGAGGATGTCACTCGATGTAATGCGAGAGGAATTGTGGGTGAGGCAACTTCACTTCAGTAAGGAGGCAATCGGCTACCTCTGTGAGACCTTTAAGGGGTCCTGAAGCAAATTTCACTGCCTTGTCACTGGCAATTAAGGTCAGCACTACAAATATTTTAATACATGCGGGACATTTCAGTCAGATAATGATGACATGTGAAACATTTCCCAGAGCTCCGTGAGGCTCTCCATTCACCATGTCACCGAAGCCATTTTCCACAGAGCTTCTGATTTCATTGACTTTGCCATACCCCCAGCGCAAGTGAAGGAGAGATCTGTCGCATTTCGCAGGATCGCTGCCTTCACAAAGTGCTCAGGGCCGGCGATAAGACATATATTACATTGAAGGCACTGAACAATTCAAACCATCGAAAGTCATGGTCATTTGTGATGCCCAATTAAGGATCCTGAATCTGAATGCAGATCACTGGCAAGTGCTCATGATGCCTGCCTTCTCGGTATCTCAAGTTTGCAGAAGTCTATCAGTACATTAATTCGTAGATTAGAACTGCTATTAGGTGACAAGTGTCATCTGCTAAACAAGTGGCTGATGACACATAACCACAGGAGTAATGGTATAGCAAGACAAAGGTACAATCCTGCACTTGTGTTAACACGTCGAAGTGGTGGAGAAGACAATCGGGATTGTGAGATCACTTTACCGTGCCTGAACAGGTTACAGTATTATCTTGCTAATGTATCGAATAGTATGGTGGTTTGTTGTGGATGAACAATTTTGCCTGTGAGAAGTACTGGCCCTTCATCCCAAAGACGAGATTGTTCCAGAAATCAATGAATTCGTGGATTGCAACATGAATGGAGTTGCAGTCATGCCTCATGGAACAGTTGAGGAATCTCTGGCTGAAAACAACAGGATGGCTGGAAAGCAGCGAGTGGCTGATGCATTTGAGGATTGAAAATGGGGAAATCCCTCTCCCTTCCACAGAAATAAGATAAAAGTGTTTTCTGAAAGTACAAATGTTGACATTTCTTTTTATCAGGAAATACTGTTTGAAAGACAAATGTGGTAGTAAGTGCTGAATGTCAACTTCAGTTGCTCAGTGCAAATCACTTTGGTACAAATTGCATTAATTATCTATTGTTCTACCTCGTCGAAGTTTCATCGCTGAATTGTTTCATGTTAATCGAATTATTTGGAACAGTTTACAATGACTACAGGCCAATGCATAACAGGAATAGGAGACTCGAATGGGGCACAAACAGTAAATTACAGATATAAATCATAACAACTAATACCACACAAACTTGTCCTCAAAAACAAAACACCAAAAGAATTCGCCTTGGCATCTATGCCTGCGGTTCGATATCACAAAATGGATGGGGCTGACTGGGTTTACTTAATGTCTCCTGCGTCTTCCGCAGTCCTGCAGCAGAGGCAACACGAGCAGCAGACGACTCGTCGTTGGAGTTCGGCTAGCCAGAATCTGTATCCAGTAAAAGTGACGCTGCTGGCTCATGGGTCTGCAGCTTCTCGGCACCTGTAGCTCCCAGGAGCGGTTCCACTTGTAACTGAATCATTCGTGCCAAACCAGACATATATATTGGTGCAGCCTCAAGGTAATTTGCAGCATTCTGATTCAGATCTGTACGCATTTCAGCAGTTAATGCATCATTCAAAACATATGTAGGAAGTGTCAGCTGCTGACAAGGTGCTGCGTTCCGCCCTCACCTCCCACGTCAAATCCATCATCTCCTGCTTCAACGCCATCACCTCCGACTTCAACTCAATCACCCCCTGCTTCAACTCCATCATCTCCTGCTTCAACTCCATCACCTCCTGATACAACTCCATCACCTCTTGCTTCAACTCCATCACCTCCTGCTTCAACTCCATCATCTTCTGATCATCTCCATCACCTCCGGCTTCAACTCCATCACCTCCTGCTTCAACTTCATCATCTCCTGTACAACTCCATCACTTCCCACTTCAAATCCATCATCTCCTGCCTCAACTCCGTCACCTCCGGCATCAACCCCATCATCTTCTGCTTCAACTCCATCACCACCTGATTCATCTCCATCACCTCCTGCTTCAACTCCATCAACTACTGCTTCAAATGCATCATCTCCTGCTCCAACTCCTTCACCTCCTGATTCAACAACATCATCTCCTGGTTCAAGTCCATCACCTCCGGCCTCAACTTCATCACCTACTGCTTCAATTCCATTACCTCCTGCTTCAAATCCATCACCTACAGCTTCAACTCCATCATCTCCTGCTTCAACTCCATCATCTACTACTTCAGCTCCATCACCTCCTGCTTCAACTCCATCACCTCCTGCTTCAACTCCATCACCTCCTGCTTCAACTACATCATCCGCTGGTACAAGTCAATCACCTGCGGCTTCAACTCCATCACATCCTGCTTCAACTACGTCACCTCCTGTTTCAACTTCATCTCCTACTCCTTCAACACCATCACCTTCTGCTTCAACAGCATCACCTCCAGCTTCAACTCAAACACCTCCCACTTCAACCACAGCACCTCCAGCTTCAACTCCATCACCTGCTGCTTCAACTCCATCACCTCCTGCTTCAACTGCATCAACTCCTGCTTCAACTCCATCATCTCCTGCTTCAACTCCATCACCTCCTGCTTCAACTCCATCACATCCTGCTTCGACTCCATCACTTCCTGATTCAACTCCATCACCTCTTGCTTCAACTTCATCACCTCCTGCTTCAACTCCATCACCTCCTGCTTCAACTCCATCACCTCCGGCCTCAACTCCACCACCTACTGCTTCAACTCCATTACATCCTGCTTCAACACCATCACCTCCGGCCTCAACTCCACCACCTCCTGCTTCAAGTCCATTACCTCCTGCTTCAACTCCATCACTTCCTGCTTCAACTCCATCACCTCCTGCTTCAACTCCAACACCTCCTGCTTCAACTCCATCACCTCCGGCCTCAACTCCATCACCTACAGCTTCAACTCCATCATCTACTACATCAGCTCCATCACCTCCTGCTTCAACTCCATCACCTCCTGCTTCAACTCCATCACCTCCTGCACCAACTACATCATCCGCTGGTAAATGTGCATCACCTGCGGCTTCAACTGCATCACCTCCTACTTCAACTCCATCACCTCCTGTTTCCACTTCATCTCCTACTACTTCAACACCATCACCTTCTGCTTCAACACCATCACTTCCTGCTTCAACTCCAACACCTCCCACTTCAAACCCATCACCTCTAGCTTCAACTCCATCACCTACAGCTTCAACTCCATCACCTCCTGCTTCAACTCCATCACCTCCTGCTTCAACTCCATCACCTCCTGCTTCAACTCACTCACCTCTTGCTTCAACTCCATCAACTCCTGCTTCAACTCCATCACTTCCTGCTTCAACTCCATCACATCCTGCTTCAACTGCATCACTTCCTGATTCAACTCCATCACCACCTGCTTCAACTTCATCACCTCCTGCATCAACCCCATCACCTCCAGCTTCAACTCCATCGCCTACTGCTTCAACTCCATTACCTCCTGATTCAACAACATCATCTCCTGGTTCAAGTCCATCACCTCCGGCCTCAACTTCATCACCTACTGCTTCAACCCCATCACCTTCTGCTTCAACACCATCACTTCCTGCTTCAACTCCAACACCTCCCACTTCAAACCCATCACCTCTAGCTTCAACTCCATCACCTACAGCTTCAACTCCATCACCTCCTGCTTCAACTCCATCACCTCCTGCTTCAACTCCATCACCTCCTGCTTCAACTGCATCACCTCCTGCTTCAACTCACTCACCTCTTGCTTCAACTCCATCAACTCCTGCTTCAACTCCATCACTTCCTGCTTCAA
The DNA here is from genome assembly GCF_036365525.1 of Heterodontus francisci. Classification (NCBI taxonomy): domain Eukaryota; kingdom Metazoa; phylum Chordata; class Chondrichthyes; order Heterodontiformes; family Heterodontidae; genus Heterodontus; species Heterodontus francisci. Next base: position 41,340 of record NW_027141208.1, read on the forward strand.
CTCCATCACATCCTGCTTCAACTACATCACTTCCTGATTCAACTCCATCACCTCCTGCTTCAACTTCATCACCTCCTGCATCAACCCCATCACCTCCAGCTTCAACTCCATCACCTGCAGCTTCAACTCCATCATCTCCTGCTTCAACTCCATCATCTACTACTTCAGCTCCATAACCTCCTGCTTCAACTCCATCACCTCCTGCTTCAACTCCATCACCTCCTGCTTCAACTACATCATCCGCTGGTACAAGTCCATCACCTGCGGCTTCAACTCCATCACCTTCTGCTTCAACTACAACACCTCCTGTTTCAACTTCATCTCCTGCTCCTTCAACACCATCACCTTCTGCTTCAACAGCATCACCTCCAGCTTCAACTCAAACACCACCCACTTCAACCACATCACCTCCAGCTTCAACTCCATCACCTGCTGCTTCAACTCCATCACCTCCTGCTTCAACTGCATCAACTCCTGCTTCAACTCCATCACCTCCTGCTTCAACTCCATCACCTCCTGCTTCAACTCCATCACATCCTGCTTCTACTCCATCACTTCCTGATTCAACTCCATCACCTCTTGCTTCAACTTCATCACCTCCTGCTTCAACTCCATCACCTCCTGCTGCAACTCCATCACCTCCGGCCTCAACTCCACCACCTACTGCTTCAACTCCATTACCTCCTGCTTCAACTCCATCAACTCCGGCCTCAACTCCACCACCTCCTGCTTCAACTCCATTACCTCCTGCTTCAACTCCATCACCTCCTGCTTCAACTCCATCCCCTCCTGCTTCAACTCCAACACCTCCTGCTTCAACTCCATCACCTCCGGCCACAACTCCATCACCTACAGCTTCAACTCTATCATCTACTACATCAGCTCCATCACATCCTGCTTCAACTCCATCACCTCCTGCTTCAAATCCATCACCTCCTGCAACAACTACATCATCCGCTGGTAAAAGTGCATCACCTGCGGCTTCAAATCCATCACCTCCTACTTCAACTCCATCACCTCCTGTTTCCACTTCATCTCCTACTACTTCAACACCATCACCTTCTGCTTCAACACCATCACTTCCTGCTTCAACTCCAACACCTCCCACTTCAACCCCATCACCTCTAGCTTCAACTCCATCACCTACAGCTTCAACTCCATCACCTCCTGCTTCAACCCAATCACCTCCTGCTTCAACTCCATCATCTCCTGCTTCAACTGCATCACCTCCTGCTTCAACTCACTCACCTCCTGCTTCAACTCCGTCAACTCATGCTTCAACTCCATCACTTCCTGCTTCAACTCCATCACATCCTGCTTCAACTCCATCACTTCCTGATTCAACTCCATCACCTCCTGCTTCAACTTCATCACCTCCTGCATCAACTCCATCACCTCCAGCTTCAACTCCATCACCTACTGCTTCAACTCCATTACCCCCTGCTTCAACTCCATCAACTACAGCTTCAACTCCATCATCTCCTGCTTCAACTCCATCATCTACTACTTCAGCTCCAACACCTCCTGCTTCAACTCCATCACCTCCTGCTTCAACTCCATCACCTCCTGCTTCCACTACATCATCCGCTGGTACAAGTCCATCACCTGCGGCCTCAACTCCATCACCTCCTGCTTCAACTCCATCACCTCCTGTTTCAACTTCATCTCCTACCCCTTTAGCACCATCACCTTCTGCTTCAACACTATCACCTCCAGCTTCAACTCCAACACCTCCCACTTCATCCACATCGCCTCCAGCTTCAACTCCATCTCCTCCTGCTTCAAATCCATCACCTCCCACTTCAACACCATCACCTCTAGCTTCAGCTCCATCACCTACAGCTTCAACTCCATCACTTCCTGCTTCAACTCCATCACCTCCTGCTTCAACTCCATCACCTCCTGCTTCAACTCCATCACATCCTGCTTCAACTCCATCACTTCCTGATTCAACTCCATGACCTCCTGCTTCAACTTCATCACCTCCAGCTTCAACTCCATCACCTACTGCTTCAACTCCATCAACTACAGCTTCAGCTCCATCACCTCCTGCTTCAACTCCATCACCTACTGCTTCAACTCCATCACCTCCTGCTTCAACTTTATCTCCTACTCTTTCAACACCATCACCTTCTGCATCAACAACATCACCTCAAGCTTCAACTCCAATACCTCCCACTTCAACCACATCACCTCCAGCTTCTACTCCATCACCTCCTGCTTCAACTCCATCACATCCTGCTTGAACTCCATCACCTCCTGCTTCAACTCCATCACCTCCTGCTTCAACTCCATCACCTCCTGCTTCAACTCCATCACCTCCTGCTTCAACCCCATCACCTCCTGCTTCAACTCCATCACCTCCTGCTTCAACTCCATCACCTCCTGCTTCAACTCCATCACCTCCTGCTTCAACTCCATCACCTCCTGCTTCAACTCCATCACCTCCTGCTTCAACTCCATCACCTCCTGCTTCAACTTCATCATCTCCTGCTTCAGCTTCATCACCTCCCGCTACAACTCCATCAACCCCTGCCTCAACTCCAACACCTCCCACTTCAACCACATCACCTCCAGCTTCAACTCCATCACCTCCTGCTTCAACTCCATCACATCCTGCTTCAACTCCATCACCTCCTGCTACAACTCCATCACTCCCGCTTCAACTCCAACACCTCCCACTTCATCCACATCGCCTCCAGCTTCAACTCCATCACCTCCTGCTTCAAAGACATCACCTCCCAATTCAACCCCATCACCTCTAGCTTCAGCTCCATCAGCTACAGCTTCAACTCCATCACCTCCTGCTTCAAATCCATCACCTCCTACTTCAACTGCATCACCTCCTGATTCAACTGCATCACCTCCTGCTTCAACTCCATCACCTCCTGCTTCAACTCCATCACCTCCTGCTTCAACTCCATCACATCCTGCTTCAACTTAATCACCACCTGCTTCAACTCCATCACCTCCTGCTTCAACTCCATGACCTCCTGCTTCAACTCCATCACCCCCTGCTTCAACTCCATCTCCTCCTGCTTCAAGTGCATATCCTCCTGCTTCAACTCCATCACCCCCTGCTTCAAATCCATCACCTCCTGCTTCAACTCCATCACCTCCTGCATCAAGTGCATCTCCTCCTGCTTCAACTCCATCACCTCCTGCTTCAACTCCATCACCTCCTGCTTCAAGTCCATCACCTCCTGCTTCAACTCGATCACCCCCTGCCTCAACTCCATCACCTCCTGCTTCAACTCCATCACCTCCTGCTTCAAGTGCATCTCATCCTGCTTCCACTCCATCACCTCCTGCTTCAACTTAATCACATCCTGCTTCAACTCCATCACCTCCTGCTTCTACTCCATCACCCCCTGCTTCAACTCCATCACATCCTGCTTCAACTCCATCACCCCCTGCTTCAACTCCATCACCTCCTGCTTCAACTCCATGACCTCCTGCTTCAACTCCATCACCCCCTGCTTCAACTCCATCACCTCTTGCTTCAACTCCATCACCTCCTGCTTCAAATGCATCACCTCCTGCTTCAACTCCATCACCTCCTGCTGCAACTTAATCACATCCTGCTTCAACTCCATGACCTCCTGCTTCAACTCCATCTCCTCCTGCTTCAAGTGCATATCCTCCTGCTTCAACTCCATCACCCCCTGCTTCAAATCCATCACCTCCTGCTTCAACTCCATCACCTCCTGCATCAAGTGCATCTCCTCCTGCTTCAACTCCATCACCTCCTGCTTCAACTCCATCACCTCCTGCTTCAAGTCCATCACCTCCTGCTTCAACTCCATCACCCCCTGCCTCAACTCCATCACCTCCTGCTTCAACTCCATCACCTCCTGCTTCAAGTGCATCTCATCCTGCTTCCACTCCATCACCTCCTGCTTCAACTTAATCACATCCTGCTTCAACTCCATCACCTCCTGCTTCTACTCCATCACCCCCTGCTTCAACTCCATCACATCCTGCTTCAACTCCATCACCCCCTGCTTCAACTCCATCACCTCCTGCTTCAACTCCATCACATCCTGCTTCAAATTCATCACCTCCTGCTTCAGCTCCATCACCTCCTGCTTCAACTCCCTCGCCTCCTGCTTCAACTCCATCACCTCCTGCTTCAACTCCATCATGTCCTGATTCAACTACATCACATCCTGCTTCAACTCCATAACCTCCTGCTTCAACTCCATCACCTCCTGCTTCAACTCCATCACATCCTGCTTCAACTTCATCACCTCCTGCTTCAACTCCATCACCTCCTGCTTCAACACCCTCGCCTCCTGCTTCAACTCCATCACCTCCTGCTTCAACTCCATCACCTCCACCTTCAACTCCATCAACTCCTGCTTCAACTCCATCACATCCTGCTTCAACTTAATCACCACCTGCTTCAACTCCATCACATCCTGCTTCAACTCCATCACATCCTGCTTCAACTCCATCAACTCCTGCTTCAACTCCATCACATCCTGCTTCAGCTTCATCACCTCCTGCTTCAACTCCATCACCTCCGGCTTCAAATCCATCACCTCCTGCTTCAGCGTCATCACCTCCTGCTTCAACTCAATCACCTCCTGCTTCAGCGTCATCACCTCCTTCTTCAATTACATCACCTTCTGCTTCAACTCCATCACCCCCTGCTTCAACTCCATCACTTCCTGCTTCAACTCCATAACCTCCTGCTTCAACTTCATCACCTCATGCTTCAAATCCATCACCTCCTGATTCAACTCCATCACCTCGTGCTTTATTCTCCATCACCCCCTGCTTCAACTCCATCACATCCTTCTTCAACTTTATCACCTCCTGCTTCAACTCCATCACCTCTTGCTTCAAATCCATCACCTCCTGATTCAACTCCATCACCCCCTGCTTCAACTCCATCACCTCCTGCTTCAACTCCATCACTTCCTGCTTCAACTTCATCATCTCCTGCTTCAACTCCATAACCTCCTGCGTCAACTCCATCACCTCCTGCTTCAACTCCATCACATCCTGCTTCAAATTCATCACCCCCTGCTTCAACTCCATCACCTCCTGCTTCAACTCCATCACCTCCATCTTCAGCTCCATCACCTCCTGCTTCAACTCCATCACTTCCTGCTTCAACTTCATCATCTCCTGCTTCAACTCCATAACCTCCTGCTTCAACTCCATCACTTCCTGCTTCAACTTCATCATCTCCTGCTTCAACTCCATAACCTCCTGCTTCAGCTCCATCACCTCCTGCTTCAACTCCATCATGTCCTGCTTCAACTCCATCACATCCTGCTTCATCTTCATCACCTCCTGCTGCAACTCCATCACCTCCTGCTTCAAAACCCTCGCCTCCTGCTTCAACTCCATCACCTCCTGCTTCAACTCCATCACCTCCACCTTCAACTCCATCAACTCCTGCTTCAACTCCATCAACTCCTCCTTCAACTTAATCACCACCTGCTTCAACTCCATCACCTCCTGCTTCAACTCCATGACCTCCTGCTTCAACTCCATCAACACCTGCTTCAACTCCATCACATCCTGCTTCAACTTAATCACGACCTGCTTCAGCTCCATCACCTCCTGCTTCAACTCCATCACCTCCTGCTTCAGCTTCATCACCTCCTGCTTCAACTCCATCACCTCCGGCTTCAATTCCATCACCTCCTGCTTCAGCGTCATCACCTCCTGCTTCAACTCAATCACCTCCTGCTTCAGCGTCATCACCTCCTGCTTCAACGACGTCAACTTCTGCTTCAACTCCATCACCCCCTGCTTCAACTCCATCACTTCCTGCTTCAACTCCATAAGCTCCTGCATCAACTTCATCACCTCATGCTTCAACTCCATCACATCCTTCTTCAACTTTATCACCTCCTGCTTCAACTCCATCACCTCCTTCTTCAAATCCATCACCTACTGATTCAACTCCATCACCTCGTGCTTCATCTCCATCACCCACTGCTTCAACTCCATCACCTCCTGCTTCAACTCCATCACCTCCAGCTTCAGCTCCATCACCTCCTGCTTCAACTCCATCACTTCCTGCTTCAACTTCATCATCTCCTGCTTCAACTCCATCACCTCCTGCTTCAACTCCATCATGTCCTGATTCAACTACATCACTTCCTGCTTCAACTCCATAACCTCCTGCTTCAACTCCATCGCCTCCTGCTTCAACTCCATCACATCCTGCTTCAACTTCATCACCTCCTGCTGCAACTCCATCACCTCCTGCTTCAAAACCCTCGCCTCCTGCTTCAACTCCATCACCTCCTGCTTCAACTCCATCACATCCACCTTCAGCTCCATCAACTCCTGCTTCAACTTAATCACCACCTGCTTCAACTCCATCACCTCCTGCTTCAACTCCATGACCTCCTGCTTCAACTCCATCAACACCTGCTTCAACTCCATCACATCCTGCTTCAACTTAATCACGACCTGCTTCAGCTCCATCACCTCCTGCTTCAACTCCATCACCTCCTGCTTCAGCTTCATCACCTCCTGCTTCAACTCCATCACCTCCGGCTTCAATTCCATCACCTCCTGCTTCAGCGTCATCACCTCCTGCTTCAACTCAATCACCTCCTGCTTCAGCGTCATCACCTCCTGCTTCAACGATGTCAACTTCTGCTTCAACTCCATCACCCCCGCTTCAACTCCATCACTTCCTGCTTCAACTCCATAAGCTCCTGCTTCAACTTCATCACCTCATGCTTCAACTCCATCACATCCTTCTTCAACTTTATCACCTCCTGCTTCAACTCCATCACCTCCTTCTTCAAATCCATCACCTCCTGATTCAACTCCATCACCTCGTGCTTCATCTCCATCACCCCCTGCTTCAACTCCATCACCTCCTGCTTCAACTCCATCACCTCCAGCTTCAGCTCCATCACCTCCTGCTTCAACTCCATCACTTCCTGCTTCAACTTCATCATCTCCTGCTTCAACTCCATCACCTCCTGCTTCAACTGCATCACCTCCTGCTTCAACTCCATCACATCCTGCATCAACTTCATTACCCCCTTCTTCAACTCCATCACCTCCTGCTTCAACTCCATCACATCCTGCTTCAACTCCATTACCTCCTGCTTCAAATCCATCACATCCTGCTTCAACTTAATCACCACCTGCTTCAACCCCACCACCTCCTGCTTCAACTCCATCACCCCCTGCTTCACCTGCATCACCTTCTGCTTCAACTCCATCACCTCCTGCTTCAACTCCATCAACTTCTGCTTCAAATCCATCACATCCTGCTTAATCACCACCTGCTTCAACTCCATCACCTCCTGCTTCAACTCCATCACCCCCTGCTTCAACTCCATCACCTCCTGCTACAACTCCATCAACTTCTGCTTCAAATCCATCACATCCTGCTTAATCACCTCCTGCTTCAAGTGCAGCTCCTCCTGCTTCAACTCCATCACCCCCTGCTTCAAATCCATCACCTCCTGCTTCAACTCCATCAGCTCCTGCTTCAAGTGCATCTCCTCCTGCTTAAACTCCATCACCTCCTGCTTCAACACCATCACCTCCAGCTTCAAGTCCATCACCTACTGCTTCAACTCCATCAACCCCTGCTTCAACTCCATCACCTCCTGCTTCAAGTGCATCTCATCCTGCTTACACTCCATCACCTCCTGCTTCAACTTAATCACATCCTGCTTCAACTCCATCACCTCCTGCTTCTACTCCATCACCCACTGCTTCAACTACATCACATCCTGCTTCAACTCCATAAATCCTGCTTCAAATCCATCACCTTCTGCTTCAACTCCATCACATCCTGCTTCAACTTCATCACCTCCTGCTTCAACTCCATCACCCCCTGCTTCAAATCCATCACCTCCTGCTTCAACTCCATCAGCTCCTGCTTCAAGTGCATCTCCTCCTGCTTAAACTCCATCACCTCCTGCTTCAACACCATCACCTCCAGCTTCAAGTCCATCACCTACTGCTTCAACTCCATCAACCCCTGCTTCAACTCCATCACCTCCTGCTTCAAGTGCATCTCATCCTGCTTACACTCCATCACCTCCTGCTTCAACTTAATCACATCCTGCTTCAACTCCATCACCTCCTGCTTCTACTCCATCACCCACTGCTTCAACTACATCACATCCTGCTTCAACTCCATAAATCCTGCTTCAAATCCATCACCTTCTGCTTCAACTCCATCACATCCTGCTTCAACTTCATCACCTCCTGCTTCAGCTCCATCACCTCCTGCTTCAACTCCATCACCTCCTGCTTCAACTCCATCATGTCCTGATTCAACTACATCACATCCTGCTTCAACTCCATAACCTCCTGCTTCAACTCCATCACCTCCTGCTTCAACTCCCTCGCCTCCTGCTTCAACTCCATCACCTCCTGCTCCAACTCCATCACCTCCTGCTTCAACTACATCACCCCCTGCTTCAACTCCATCACCTCCTGCTTCAACTCCATCACCTACTGCTTCAACTCCATCACCTCCTGCTTCAACTCCGTCACCACATGCTTCAACTCCATCACCTCCTGCTTCAACTCCATCACCTCCTGCTTCAACTACATCACCCCCTGCTTCAACTCCATCACCTCCTGCTTCAACTCCAATACCACATGCTTCAACTTCATCACCTCCTGCTTCAACTCCGTAACCTCCTGCTTCAACTTCATCACCTCCTGCTTCAACTTCATCATCTCCTGCTTCATCTCCTTCACCTCCTGCTTCAACTGCATCACCTCTGCCTTCAAATCACTTCCCTCCTGCTTCATCTCCATCACCTCCTGCATCAGCTCCATCACCTCCTGCTTCATCTGCATCACCTCCTGATTCAACTCACTTCCCTCCTGCTTCAACAACATCACCTCATGCTTCAACTCCATCACATCCTGCTTCAACTTCATCACCTCGTGCTTCATCTCCCTCACCTCTTGCTTCAAATCCCTCACCTCCTGCTTCAACTCCATCACCTCATGCTTCAACTCCATCACCTCCTGCTTCAACTTCATCACCTCCTGCTTCAACACCCTCACCTCCTGCTTCAACTCCCTCACCTCCTGCTTCAACTTCATGACCTCCTGCTTCAACTCCATCACCTCCTGCTTCAACTGCATTACCTCCTGCTTCAACTCCATCATCTCCTGCTTCAACTCCATCACCTCCTGCTTCAACTCCATCACCTCCTGCTTCAACTCCATCTCCTCCTGCTTCAACTGCATTACCCCCTGCTTCAATTCCATCACCTCCAGCTTCAACTCCATCAACTCCTGCTTCAATTCCATCTCATCCTGCTTCAACTTAATCACCACCTGCTTCAACTCCATCACCTCCTGCTTCAACTCCATCACCTCCTGCTTCAACTCCATCAACTCCTGCTTCAACTCCATCACATCCTGCTTCAACGTAATCACGACCTGCTTCAACTCCATCACCTCCTGCTTCAACTCCATCACCTCCTGCTTCAACTCCATCACCTCCTGCTTCAGCTTCATCACCTCCTGCTTCAACTCCATCACCTCCGGCTTCAACTCCATCACCTCCTGCTTCAGCGTCATCACCTCCTGCTTCAACTCCATCACCTCCTGCTTCAGCGTCATCACCTCCTGCTTCAACTCAATCACCTCCTGCTTCAGCGTCATCACCTCCTGCTTCAACTCCATCACCTTCTGCTTCAACTCCATCACCCCCTGCTTCAACGCCATCACTTCCTGCTTCAACTCCATAACCTCCGGCTTCAACTTCATCACCTCATGCTTCAACTCCATCACATCCTTCTTCAACTTTATCACCTCCTGCTTCAACTCCAGCACCTCCTGCTTCAGCGTCATCACCTCCTGCTTCAACTCAATCACCTCCTGCTTCAGCGTCATCACCCCCTGCTTCAACTCCATCACCTTCTGCTTCAACTCCATCACCCCCTGCTTCAACGCCATCACTTCCTGCTTCAACTCCATAACCTCCGGCTTCAACTTCATCACCTCATGCTTCAACTCCATCACATCCTTCTTCAACTTTATCACCTCCTGCTTCAACTCCATCACCTCCTGCTTCAGCGTCATCACCTCCTGCTTCAACTCAATCACCTCCTGCTTCAGCGTCATCACCTCCTGCTTCAACTCCATCACCTTCTGCTTCAACTCCATCACCCCCTGCTTGAACGCCATCACTTCCTGCTTCAGCTCCATAACCTCCGGCTTCAACTTCATCACCTCATGCTTCAACTCCATCACATCCTTCTTCAACTTTATCACCTCCTGCTTCAACTCCATCACCTCCTGCTTCAAATCCATCACCTCCTGCTTCAACTCCATCACCTCCTGCTTCATCTCCATCACACCCTGCCTCAACTCCATCACCTCCTGCTTCAACTCCATCACCTCCTGCTTCAGCTCCATCACCTCCTGCTTCAACTCCATCACTTCCTGCTTCAACTGCATCATCTCCACCTTCAACTGCATCACCTCCAGCTTCAACTGCATCACCTCCTGCTTCAACTCCATCACATCCTGCTTCAACTTAATTACCCCCTGCTTCAACTCCATCACCTCCTGCTTCAACTCCATCACCTCCGGCTTCAACTCCATTACCTCCTGCTTCAAATCCATCACATCCTGCTTCAACTTAATCACCACCTGCTTCAACTCCATCACCTCCTGCTTCAACTCCATCACCCCCTGCTTCAACTACATCACCTGCTGCTTCAACTCCATCACCTCCTGCTTCAACTCCATCAACTCCTGCTTCAAATCCATCACATCCTGCTTAATCACCACCTGCTTCAACTCCATCACCTCCTGCTTCAACTCCATCACCCCCTGCTTCAACTCCATCACCTCCTGCTTCAACTCCATCACCTCCTGCTTCAAATGCATCTCCTCCTGCTTCACCTCCATCACCTCCTGCTACAACTTAATCACATCCTGCTTCTAATCCATCACCTCCTGCTTCAACTGCATTACCTCCTGCTTCAACTCCATCATCTCCTGCTTCAACTCCATCACCTCCTGCTTCAACTCCATCACCTCCTGCTTCAACTCCATCTCCTCCTGCTTCAACTTCATTACCCCCTGCTTCAATTCCATCACCTCCAGCTTCAACTCCATCAACTCCTGCTTCAACTCCATCTCATCCTGCTTCAACTTAATCACCACCTGCTTCAACTCCATCACCTCCTGCTTCAACTCCATCACCTCCTGCTTCAACTCCATCAACTCCTGCTTCAACTCCATCACATCCTGCTTCAACTTAATCACGACCTGCTTCAACTCCATCACCTCCTGCTTCAACTCCATCACCTCCTGCTTCAACTCCATCACCTCATACTTCATTTTCATCACCTCCTGCTTCAACTCCATCATCTCCGGCTTCAACTCCATCACCTCCTGCTTCAGCGTCATCACCTCCTGCTTCAACTCCATCACCTCCTGCTTCAGCGTCATCACCTCCTGCTTCAACTCAATCACCTCCTGCTTCAGCGTCATCACCTCCTGCTTCAACTCCATCACCTTCTGCTTCAACTCCATCACCCCCTGCTTCAACGCCATCACTTCCTGCTTCAACTCCATAACCTCCGGCTTCAACTTCATCACCTCATGCTTCAACTCCATCACATCCTTCTTCAACTTTATCACCTCCTGCTTCAACTCCATCACCTCCTGCTTCAAATCCATCACCTCCTGCTTCAACTCCATCACCTCCTGCTTCATCTCCATCACACCCTGCCTCAACTCCATCACCTCCTGCTTCAACTCCATCACCTCCTGCTTCAGCTCCATCACCTCCTGCTTCAACTCCATCACTTCCTGCTTCAACTGCATCGTCTCCTGCTTCAACTGCATCACCTCCAGCTTCAACTGCATCACCTCCTGCTTCAACTCCATCACATCCTGCTTCAACTTAATTACCCCCTGCTTCAACTCCATCACCTCCTGCTTCAACTCCATCACCTCCGGCTTCAACTCCATCACCTCCTGCTTCAAATCCATCACATCCTGCTTCAACTTAATCACCACCTGCTTCAACTCCATCACCTCCTGCTTCAACTCCATCACCCCCTGCTTCAACTACATCACCTGCTGCTTCAACTCCATCACCTCCTGCTTCAACTCCATCAACTCCTGCTTCAAATCCATCACATCCTGCTTAATCACCACCTGCTTCAACTCCATCACCTCCTGCTTCAACTCCATCACCCCCTGCTTCAACTCCATCACCTCCTGCTTCAACCCCATCACCTCCTGCTTCAAATGCATCTCCTCCTGCTTCAACTCCATCACCTCCTGCTACAACTTAATCACATCCTGCTTCTACTCCATCACCTCCTGCTTCAACTCCATCACCTCCTGCTTCAAGTGCATCTCCTCCTGCTTCAACTCCATCACCCCCTGCTTCAAATCCATCACCTCCTGCTTCAAATCCATCACCTCCTGCTACAAGTGCATCTCCTCCTGCTTCAACTCCATCACCTCCTGCTTCAACTCCATCACCTCCTGCTTCAAGTGCATCTCCTCCTGCTTCAACTCCATCACCCCCTGCTTCAACTACATCACATCCCCCTTCAACTCAATCACCTCCTGCTTCAATTCCATCACCTCCTGCTTCAACTCCATCACATCCTGCTTCAACTTCATCCCCTCCTGCTTCAACGCCATCACCTCCTGCTTCAACTCCCTCGCCTCCTGCTTCAACTCCATCACATCCTGCTTCAACTCCATCACGTCCTGATTCAACTGCATCACCTCCTGCATCAACTTGATCACCTCCTGCTTCAACTCCATCACCTCCTGCTTCACATCCATCACCTCCTGCTTCAACTTCATCACCTCCTGCTTCAACTTCATCAACTCCTGCTTCATCTCCTTCACATCCTGCATCAACTCCATCACCTCCTGCTTCAACTCCATCACCTCCTGCTTCAACTGAATCACCTCTTGCTTCAACTCCATAAACTCCTGCTTCAACTCCTTCACATCCTGCTTGAAATCCGTCACATCCTGCTTCAACTTCATCACCTCCTTCTTCAACTCCCACACCTCCTGCTACAACTCCCTCACCTCCTGCTTCAACTCCATCACCTCATGCTTCAACTCCATCACCGCCTGCTTCAACTCCATTACCTCCTGCTTCAACTCCATCACCTCCTGCTTCAAATCCATCACATCCTGCTTCAACTCCATCACCTCCTGCTTAAACTCCATCACCTCCTGCTTCAACTGCATTACCTCCTGCTTCAACTCCATCACCTCCTGCTTCAAATCCATCACATCCTGCTTGAACTCCATCAGCTCCTGCTTCAACTCCATCTCATCATGCTTCAACTCCATCACTTCCTGCTTCAAATCCATCACTTCCTGCTTCAACTTAATCACCACCTGCTCCAAATCCATCACCTCCTGCTTGAACTCCATCAACTCCTGCTTCAAATCCATCGCATCCTGCTTCAACTTAATCACCACCTGCTTCAACTCCATCACCTCCTGCTTCAACTTAATCACCACCTGCTTCAACTCCATCACCTCCTGCTTCAACTCCATCAACTCCTGCTTCAAATCCATCACATCCTGCTTCAACTTCATCAACTCCTGCTTCAACTCCATCACCCCCTGCTTCAACTTAATCACCTGCTGCTTCAACTCCATCACCTCCTGCTTCAACTCCATCACATCCTGCTTCAACTCCATCACCCCTGCTTCAACTCCATCACCTCCTGCTTCAACTCCATCACCTCCTGCTTCAACTCCATCACCTCCATCTTCAGCTCCATCACCTCCTGCTTCAACTCCATCACTTCCTGCTTCAACTTCATCATCTCCTGCTTCAACTCCATAACCTCCTGCGTCAACTCCATCACCTCCTGCTTCAGCTCCATCACATCCTGCTTCAAATTCATCGCCTCCTGCTTCAGCTCCATCACCTCCTGCTTCAACTCCATCATGTCCTGATTCAACGACATCACATCCTGCTTCAACTCCATAACCTCCTGCTTCAACTCCATGACCTCCTGCTTCAACTCCATCACATCCTGCTTCAACTTCATCACCTCCTGCTGCAACTCCATCACCTCCTGCTTCAAAACCCTCGCCACCTGCTTCAGCTCCAGCACCTCCTGCTTCAACTCCATCACCTCCACCTTCAACTCCATCAACTCCTGTATCAACTTAATCACCACCAGCTTCAACTCCATCACCTCCTGCTTCAACTCCATGACCTCCTGCTTCAACTCCATCAACACCTGCTTCAACTCCATCACATCCTGCTTCAACTTAATCACGACCTTCTTCAGCTCCATCACCTCCTGCTTCAACTCCATCACCTCCTGCTTCAGCTTCATCACCTCCTGCTTCAACTCCATCACCTCCGGGTTCAATTCCATCACCTCCTGCTTCAGCGTCATCACCTCCTGCTTCAACTCAATCACCTCCTGCTTCAGCGTCATCACCTCCTGCTTCAACGACGTCAACTTCTGCTTCAACTCCATCACCCCCTGCTTCAACTCCATCACTTCCTGCTTCAACTCCATAACCTCCTGCTTCAACTTCATCACCTCATGCTTCAACTCCATCACATCCTTCTTCAACTTTATCACCTCCTGCATCAACTCCATCACCTCCTGCTTCAAATCCATCACCTCCTGATTCAACTCCATCACCTCGTGCTTCATCTCCATCACCCCCTGCTTCAACTCCATCACCTCCTGCTTCAACTCCATCACCTCCAGCCTCAGCTCCATCACCTCCTGCTTCAACTCCATCACTTCCTGCTTCAACTTCATCATCTCCTGCTTCAACACCATCACCTCCTGCTTCAACTCCATCACCTCCTGCTTCAACTCCATCACCTCCTGCTTCAGCTCCATCACCTCCTGCTTCAACTCCATCACTTCCTGCTTCAACTGCATCGTCTCCTGCTTCAACTGCATCACCTCCAGCTTCAACTGCATCACCTCCTGCTTCAACTCCATCACATCCTGCTTCAACTTAATTACCCCCTGCTTCAACTCCATCACCTCCTGCTTCAACTCCATCACCTCCGGCTTCAACTCCATCACCTCCTGCTTCAAATCCATCACATCCTGCTTCAACTTAATCACCACCTGCTTCAACTCCATCACCTCCTGCTTCAACTCCATCACCCCCTGCTTCAACTACATCACCTGCTGCTTCAACTCCATCACCTCCTGCTTCAACTCCATCAACTCCTGCTTCAAATCCATCACATCCTGCTTAATCACCACCTGCTTCAACTCCATCACCTCCTGCTTCAACTCCATCACCCCCTGCTTCAACTCCATCACCTCCTGCTTCAACTCCATCACCTCCTGCTTCAAATGCATCTCCTCCTGCTTCAACTCCATCACCTCCTGCTACAACTTAATCACATCCTGCTTCTACTCCATCACCTCCTGCTTCAACTCCATCACCTCCTGCTTCAAGTGCATCTCCTCCTGCTTCAACTCCATCACCCCCTGCTTCAAATCCATCACCTCCTGCTTCAAATCCATCACCTCCTGCTACAAGTGCATCTCCTCCTGCTTCAACTCCATCACCTCCTGCTTCAACTCCATCACCTCCTGCTTCAAGTGCATCTCCTCCTGCTTCAACTCCATCACCCCCTGCTTCAACTACATCACATCCCCCTTCAACTCAATCACCTCCTGCTTCAATTCCATCACCTCCTGCTTCAACTCCATCACATCCTGCTTCAACTTCATCCCCTCCTGCTTCAACGCCATCACCTCCTGCTTCAACTCCCTCGCCTCCTGCTTCAACTCCATCACATCCTGCTTCAACTCCATCACGTCCTGATTCAACTGCATCACCTCCTGCATCAACTTGATCACCTCCTGCTTCAACTCCATCACCTCCTGCTTCACATCCATCACCTCCTGCTTCAACTTCATCACCTCCTGCTTCAACTTCATCAACTCCTGCTTCATCTCCTTCACATCCTGCATCAACTCCATCACCTCCTGCTTCAACTCCATCACCTCCTGCTTCAACTGAATCACCTCTTGCTTCAACTCCATAAACTCCTGCTTCAACTCCTTCACATCCTGCTTGAAATCCGTCACATCCTGCTTCAACTTCATCACCTCCTTCTTCAACTCCCACACCTCCTGCTACAACTCCCTCACCTCCTGCTTCAACTCCATCACCTCATGCTTCAACTCCATCACCGCCTGCTTCAACTCCATTACCTCCTGCTTCAACTCCATCACCTCCTGCTTCAAATCCATCACATCCTGCTTCAACTCCATCACCTCCTGCTTAAACTCCATCACCTCCTGCTTCAACTGCATTACCTCCTGCTTCAACTCCATCACCTCCTGCTTCAAATCCATCACATCCTGCTTGAACTCCATCAGCTCCTGCTTCAACTCCATCTCATCATGCTTCAACTCCATCACTTCCTGCTTCAAATCCATCACTTCCTGCTTCAACTTAATCACCACCTGCTCCAAATCCATCACCTCCTGCTTGAACTCCATCAACTCCTGCTTCAAATCCATCGCATCCTGCTTCAACTTAATCACCACCTGCTTCAACTCCATCACCTCCTGCTTCAACTCCATCAACTCCTGCTTCAAATCCATCACATCCTGCTTCAACTTCATCAACTCCTGCTTCAACTCCATCACCCCCTGCTTCAACTTAATCACCTGCTGCTTCAACTCCATCACCTCCTGCTTCAACTCCATCACATCCTGCTTCAACTCCATCACCCCTGCTTCAACTCCATCACCTCCTGCTTCAACTCCATCACCTCCTGCTTCAACTCCATCACCTCCATCTTCAGCTCCATCACCTCCTGCTTCAACTCCATCACTTCCTGCTTCAACTTCATCATCTCCTGCTTCAACTCCATAACCTCCTGCGTCAACTCCATCACCTCCTGCTTCAGCTCCATCACATCCTGCTTCAAATTCATCACCTCCTGCTTCAGCTCCATCACCTCCTGCTTCAACTCCATCATGTCCTGATTCAACGACATCACATCCTGCTTCAACTCCATAACCTCCTGCTTCAACTCCATGACCTCCTGCTTCAACTCCATCACATCCTGCTTCAACTTCATCACCTCCTGCTGCAACTCCATCACCTCCTGCTTCAAAACCCTCGCCACCTGCTTCAGCTCCAGCACCTCCTGCTTCAACTCCATCACCTCCACCTTCAACTCCATCAACTCCTGCTTCAACTTAATCACCACCAGCTTCAACTCCATCACCTCCTGCTTCAACTCCATGACCTCCTGCTTCAACTCCATCAACACCTGCTTCAACTCCATCACATCCTGCTTCAACTTAATCACGACCTTCTTCAGCTCCATCACCTCCTGCTTCAACTCCATCACCTCCTGCTTCAGCTTCATCACCTCCTGCTTCAACTCCATCACCTCCGGGTTCAATTCCATCACCTCCTGCTTCAGCGTCATCACCTCCTGCTTCAACTCAATCACCTCCTGCTTCAGCGTCATCACCTCCTGCTTCAACGACGTCAACTTCTGCTTCAACTCCATCACCCCCTGCTTCAACTCCATCACTTCCTGCTTCAACTCCATAACCTCCTGCTTCAACTTCATCACCTCATGCTTCAACTCCATCACATCCTTCTTCAACTTTATCACCTCCTGCATCAACTCCATCACCTCCTGCTTCAAATCCATCACCTCCTGAATCAACTCCATCACCTCGTGCTTCATCTCCATCACCCCCTGCTTCAACTCCATCACCTCCTGCTTCAACTCCATCACCTCCAGCCTCAGCTCCATCACCTCCTGCTTCAACTCCATCACTTCCTGCTTCAACTTCATCATCTCCTGCTTCAACACCATCACCTCCTGCTTCAACTGCATCAACTCCTGCTTCAACTCCATCACATCCTGCTTCAACTTCATTACCCCCTTCTTCAACTCCATCACCTCCTGCTTCAACTCCATCACATCCTGCTTCAACTTAATCACCACCTGCGTCAACTCCATCACCTCCTGCTTCAACTCCATCACCCCCTGCTTCACCTGCATCACCTTCTGCTTCAACTCCATCACCTCCTGCTTCAACTCCATCAACTTCTTCTTCAAATCCATCACATCCTGCTTAATCACCACCTGCTTCAACTCCATCACCTCCTGCTTCAGCTCCATCACCCCCTGCTTCAACTCCATCACCTCCTGCTACAACTCCATCAACTTCTGCTTCAAATCCATCACATCCTGCTTAATCACCTCCTGCTTCAAGTGCAGCTCCTCCTGCTTCAACTCCATCACCCCCTGCTTCAAATCCATCACCTCCTGCTTCAACTCCATCAGCTCCTGCTTCAAGTGCATCTCCTCCTGCTTAAACTCCATCACCTCCTGCTTCAACACCATCACCTCCAGCTTCAAGTCCATCACCTACTGCTTCAACTCCATCGTCCCTGCTTCAACTCCATCACCTCCTGCTTCAAGTGCATCTCATCCTGCTTCCACTCCATCACCTCCTGCTTCAACTTAATCACATCCTGCATCAACTCCATCACCTCCTGCTTCTACTCCATCACCCCCTGCTTCAACTACATCACATCCTGCTTCAACTCCATAACCTCCTGCTTCAAATCCATCACCTTCTGCTTCAACTCCATCACATCCTGCTTCAACTTCATCACCTCCTGCTTCAGCTCCATCACCTCCTGCTTCAACTCCATCACCTCCTGCTTCAACTCCATCATGTCCTGATTCAACTACATCACATCCTGCTTCAACTCCATAACCTCCTGCTACAACTCCATCACCTCCTGCTTCAACTCCCTCGCCTCCTGCTTCAACTCCATCACCTCCTGCTTCAACTACATCACCCCCTGCTTCAACTCCATCACCTCCTGCTTCAACTCCATCACCTACTGCTTCAACTCCATCACCTCCTGCTTCAACTCCATTACCACATGCTTCAACTCCATCACCTCCTGCTTCAACTCCAACACCTCCTGCTTCAACTACATCACCCCCTGCTTCAACTCCATCACCTCCTGCTTCAACTCCAATACCACATGCTTCAACTTCATCACGTCCTGCTTCAACTCCGTAACCTCCTGCTTCAACTTCATCACCTCCTGCTTCAACTTGATCATCTCCTGCTTCATCTCCTTCACCTCCTGCTTCAACTGCATCACCTCTGGCTTCAAATCACTTCCCTCCTGCTTCATCTCCATCACCTCCTGCATCAACTCCATCACCTCCTGCTTCAACTGCATCACCTCCTGCTTCAACTCACTTCCCTCCTGCTTCAACAACATCACCTCATGCTTCAACTCCATCACCTCCTGCTTCAACTCCATAACCTCCTGCTTCAACTCCTTCACATCCTGCTTGAAAACCATCACATCCTGCTTCAACTTCATCACCTCGTGCTTCATCTCCCTCACCTCTTGCTTCAAATCCCACACCTCCTGCTTCAACCCCATCACCTCATGCTTCAACTTCATCACCTCCTGCTTCAACTTCATCACCTCCTGCTTCAAGTCCCTCACCTCCTGCTTCAGCTCCCTCACCTCCTGCTTCAACTTCATGACCTCCTGCTTCAACTCCATCACCTCCTGCTTCAACTGCATTACCTCCTGCTTCAACTCCATCATCTCCTGCTTCAACTCCATCACCTCCTGCTTCAACTCCATCACCTCCTGCTTCAACTCCATCTCCTCCTGCTTCAACTTCATTACCCCCTGCTTCAATTCCATCACCTCCAGCTTCAACTCCATCAACTCCTGCTTCAACCCCATCACATCCTGCTTCAACTTAATCACGACCTGCTTCAACTCCATCACCTCCTGCTTCAACTCCATCACCTCCTGCTTCAACTCCATCACCTCCTGCTTCAGCTTCATCACCTCTTGCTTCAACTCCATCACCTCCGGCTTCAACTCCATCACCTCCTGCTTCAGCGTCATCACCTCCTGCTTCAAATCCATCACCTCCTGCTTCAGCGTCATCAGCTCCTGCTTCAACTCAATCACCTCCTGCTTCAGCGTCATCACCTCCTGCTTCAACTTCATTACCCCCTGCTTCAATTCCATCACCTCCAGCTTCAACTCCATCAACTCCTGCTTCAACTCCATCACATCCTGCTTCAACTTAATCACCACCTGCTTCAACTCCATCTCCTCCTGCTTCAACTCCATCACCTCCTGCTTCAACTCCATCACCTCCTGCTTCAGCTTCATCACCTCCTGCTTCAACTCCATCACCTCCGGCTTCAACTCCATCACCTCCTGCTTCAGCGTCATCACCTCCTGCTTCAACTCCATCACCTCCTGCTTCAGCGTCATCAGCTCCTGCTTCAACTCAATCACCTCCTGCTTCAGCGTCATCACCTCCTGCTTCAACTCCATCACCTCCTGCTTCATCTCCATCACACCCTGCTTCAACTCCATCACCTCCTGCTTCAACTCCATCAGCTCCTGCTTCAGCTCCATCACCTCCTGCTTCAACTCCATCACTTCCTGCTTCAACTGCATCATCTCCTGCTTCAACTGCATCACCTCCAGCTTCAACTGCATCACCTCCTGCTTCAACTCCATCACCTCCGGCTTCAACTCCATTACCTCCTGCTTCAAATCCATCACATCCTGCTTCAACTTAATCACCATCTGCTTCAACTCCATCACCTCCTGCTTCAACTCCATCACCCCCTGCTTCAACTACATCACCTGCTGCTTCAACTCCATCACCTCCTGCTTCAACTCCATCAACTCCTGCTTCAAATCCATCACATCCTGCTTAATCACCACCTGCTTCAACTCCATCACCTCCTGCTTCAACTCCATCACCCCCTGCTTCAACTCCATCACCTCCTGCTTCAACTCCATCAGCTCCTGCTTCAACTCCATCACACCCTGCTTCAACTTCATCAGCTCCTGCTTCAAATCCATCACATCCTGCTTCAACTTAATCACCACCTGCTTCAACTCCATCACCTCCTGCTTCAACTACATCACCCCCTGCTTCAACGACATCACCTACTGCTTCAACTCCATCACACCCTGCTTCAACTCCATCACCTCCTACTTCAACTCCATCACCTCCTGCTTCAAAAGCATCTCCTCCTGCTTCAACTCCATCACCTCCTGCTTCAACTTAATCACATCCTGCTTCAACTCCATCACCTCCTGCTTCAACTACATCACCTCCTGCTTCAAGTGCATCTCCTCCTGCTTCAACTCCATCACCTCCTGCTTCAACTCCATCACCTCCTGCTTCAAGTGCATCTCCTCCTGCTTCAACTCCATCACCCACTGCTTCAACTACATCATATCCCCCTTCAACTCAATCACCTCCTGCTTCAATTCCATCACCTCCTGCTTCAACTCCATCACATCCTGCTTCAACTTCATCCCCTCCTGCTTCCACGCCATCACCTCCTGCTTCAACTCCCTCGCCTCCTGCTTCAACTCCATCACCTCCTGCTTCAACTCCATCACGTCCTGATTCAACTACATCATCTCCTGCATCAACTTGATCACCTCCTGCTTCAACTCCATCACCTCCTGCTTCAAATCCATCACCTCCTGCTTCAACTTCATCACCTCCTGCTTCAACTTCATCAACTCCTGCTTCATCTCTTTCACATCCTGCATCAACTCCATCACCTCCTGCTTCAACTCCATCACCTCCTGCTTCAACTGAATCACCTCTTGCTTCAACTCCATAAACTCCTGCTTCAACTCCTTCACATCCTGCTTGAAATCCGTCACATCCGGCTTCAACTTCATCACCTCCTGCTTCAACTCCCACACCTCCTGCTACAACTCCCTCACCTCCTGCTTCAACTCCATCACCTCATGCTTCAACTCCATCACCGCCTGCTTCAACTCCATTACCTCCTGCTTCAACACCATCACCTCCTGCTTCAACTGCATTAACTCCTGCTTCAACTCCATCACCTCCTGCTTCAAATCCATCACATCCTGCTTGAACTCCATCAGCTCCTGCTTCAACTCCATCTCCTCCTGCTTCAACTTCATTACCCCCTGCTTCAATTCCATCACCTCCAGCTTCAACTCCATCACCTCCTGCTTCAACCCCATCACATCCTGCTTCAACTTAATCACGACCTGCTTCAACTCCATCACCTCCTGCTTCAACTCCATCACCTCCTGCTTCAACTCCATCACCTCCTGCTTCAGCTTCATCACCTCTTGCTTCAACTCCATCACCTCCGGCTTCAACTCCATAACCTCCTGCTTCAGCGTCATCACCTCCTGCTTCAACTCCATCACCTCCTGCTTCAGCGTCATCAGCTCCTGCTTCAACTCAATCACCTCCTGCTTCAGCGTCATCACCTCCTGCTTCAACTCCATCTCCTCCTGCTTCAACTTCATTACCCCCTGCTTCAATTCCATCACCTCCAGCTTCAACTCCATCAACTCCTGCTTCAACTCCATCACATCCTGCTTCAACTTAATCACGACCTGCTTCAACTCCATCACCTCCTGCTTCAACTCCATCACCTCCTGCTTCAACTCCATCACATCCTGCTTCAGCTTCATCACCTCCTGCTTCAACTCCATCACCTCCGGCTTCAACTCCATCACCTCCTGCTTCAGCGTCATCACCTCCTGCTTCAACTCCATCACCTCCTGCTTCAGCGTCATCAGCTCCTGCTTCAACTCAATCACCTCCTGCTTCAGCGTCATCACCTCCTGCTTCAACTCCATCACCTCCTGCTTCATCTCCATCACACCCTGCTTCAACTACATCACCTCCTGCTTCAACTCCATCACCTCCTGCTTCATCTCCATCACACCCTGCTTCAACTCCATCACCTCCTGCTTCAACTCCATCACCTCCTGCTTCAGCTCCATCACCTCCTGCTTCAACTCCATCACTTCCTGCTTCAACTGCATCATCTCCTGCTTCAACTGCATCACCTCCAGCTTCAACTGCATCACCTCCTGCTTCAACTCCATCACCTCCGGCTTCATCTCCATTACCTCCTGCTTCAAATCCATCACATCCTGCTTCAACTTAATCACCACCTGCTTCAACTCCATCACCTCCTGCTTCAACTCCATCACCCCCTGCTTCAACTACATCACCTGCTGCTTCAACTCCATCACCTCCTGCTTCAACTCCATCAACTCCTGCTTCAAATCCATCACATCCTGCTTAATCACCACCTGCTTCAACTCCATCACCTCCTGCTTCAACTCCATCACCCCCTGCTTCAACTCCATCACCTCCTGCTTCAAATCCATCACCTCCTGCTTCAAATGCATCTCCTCCTGCTTCAACTCCATCACCTCCTGCTACAACTTAATCACATCCTGCTTCTACTCCATCACCTCCTGCTTCAACTCCATCACCTCCTGCTTCAAGTGCATCTCCTCCTGCTTCAACTCCATCACCCCCTGCTTCAACTCCCTCACCTCCTGCTTCAACTCCCTCACCTCCTGCTTCAACTCCATCACCTCCTGCTTCAACTCCATCACCTCATGCTGCAACTCCATCACCTCCTGCTTCAACTCCATTACCTCCTGCTTCAACTCCATCACTTCCTGCTTCAACTGCATTACCTCCTGCTGCAACTCCATCTCCTCCTGCTTCAACTTCATTACCCCCTGCTTCAATTCCATCACCTCCAGCTTCAACTCCATCAACTCCTGCTTCAACCCCATCACATCCTGCTTCAACTTAATCACGACCTGCTTCAACTCCATCACCTCCTGCTTCTACTCCATCACCTCCTGCTTCAACTCCATCACCTCCTGCTTCAGCTTCATCACCTCTTGCTTCAACTCCATCACCTCCGGCTTCAACTCCATCACCTCCTGCTTCAGCGTCATCACCTCCTGCTTCAACTCCATCACCTCCTGCTTCAGCGTCATCAGCTCCTGCTTCAACTCAATCACCTCCTGCTTCAGCGTCATCACCTCCTGCTTCAACTCCATCTCCTCCTGCTTCAACTTCATTACCCCTGCTTCAATTCCATCACCTCCAGCTTCAACTCCTTCAACTCCTGCTTCAACTCCATCACATCCTGCTTCAACTTAATCACGACCTGCTTCAACTCCATCACCTCCTGCTTCAACTCCATCACCTCCTGCTTCAACTCCATCACCTCCTGCTTCAGCTTCATCACCTCCTGCTTCAACTCCATCACCTCCGGCTTCAACTCCATCACCTCCTGCTTCAGCGTCATCACCTCCTGCTTCAACTCCATCACCTCCTGCTTCAGCGTCATCAGCTCCTGCTTCAACTACATCACCTCCTGCTTCAACTCCATCACCTCCTGCTTCATCTCCATCACACCCTGCTTCAACTCCATCACCTCCTGCTTCAACTCCATCACCTCCTGCTTCAGCTCCATCACCTCCTGCTTCAACTCCATCACTTCCTGCTTCAACTGCATCATCTCCTGCTTCAACTGCATCACCTCCAGCTTCAACTGCATCACCTCCTGCTTCAACTCCATCACCTCCGGCTTCAACTCCATTACCTCCTGCTTCAAATCCATCACATCCTGCTTCAACTTAATCGCCACCTGCTTCAACTCCATCACCTCCTGCTTCAACTCCATCACCCCCTGCTTCAACTACATCACCTGCTGCTTCAACTCCATCACCTCCTGCTTCAACTCCATCAACTCCTGCTTCAAATCCATCACATCCTGCTTAATCACCACCTGCTTCAACTCCATCACCTCCTGCTTCAACTCCATCACCCTCTGCTTCAACTCCATCACCTCCTGCTTCAACTCCATCACCTCCTGCTTCAAATGCATCTCCTCCTGCTTCAACTCCATCACCTCCTGCTACAACTTAATCACATCCTGCTTCTACTCCATCACCTCCTGCTTCAACTCCATCACCTCCTGCTTCAAGTGCATCTCCTCCTGCTTCAACTCCATCACCCCCTGCTTCAAATCCATCACCTCCTGCTTCAACTCCATCACCTCCTGCTTCAAGTGCATCTCCTCCTGCTTCAACTCCATCACCTCCTGCTTCAACTCCATCACATCCTGCTTCAAGTGCATCTCCTCCTGCTTCAACTCCATCACCCACTGCTTCAACTACATCATATCCCCCTTCAACTCAATCACCTCCTGCTTCAATTCCATCACCTCCTGCTTCAACTCCATCACATCCTGCTTCAACTTCATCCCCTCCTGCTTCCACGCCATCACCTCCTGCTTCAACTCCCTCGCCTCCTGCTTCAACTCCATCACCT
This sequence comes from Heterodontus francisci, assembly GCF_036365525.1. Taxonomy (NCBI): domain Eukaryota; kingdom Metazoa; phylum Chordata; class Chondrichthyes; order Heterodontiformes; family Heterodontidae; genus Heterodontus; species Heterodontus francisci. Next base: position 66,526 of record NW_027141208.1, read on the forward strand.
CCTGCTTCAACTCCATCACGTCCTGATTCAAATCCATCACATCCTGCTTCAACTTCATCACCTCCTGCTTCAACTCCATCACCCCCTGCTTCAACTTAATCACCACCTGCTTCAACTCCATCACCTCCTGCTTCAACTCCATCACCTCCTGCTTCAAATCCATCACCCCTGCTTCAGCTCCTTCACATCCTGCTTGAAATCCGTCACATCCTGCTTCAACTTCATCACCTCCTGCTTCAACTCCCTCACCTCCTGCTTCAACTCCCTCACCTCCTGCTTCAACTCCATCACCTCATGCTGCAACTCCATCACCTCCTGCTTCAACTCCATTACCTCCTGCTTCAACTCCATCACTTCCTGCTTCAACTGCATTACCTCCTGCTGCAACTCCATCTCCTCCTGCTTCAACTTCATTACCCCCTGCTTCAATTCCATCACCTCCAGCTTCAACTCCATCAACTCCTGCTTCAACCCCATCACATCCTGCTTCAACTTAATCACGACCTGCTTCAACTCCATCATCTCCTGCTTCTACTCCATCACCTCCTGCTTCAACTCCATCACCTCCTGCTTCAGCTTCATCACCTCTTGCTTCAACTCCATCACCTCCGGCTTCAACTCCATCACCTCCTGCTTCAGCGTCATCACCTCCTGCTTCAACTCCATCACCTCCTGCTTCAGCGTCATCAGCTCCTGCTTCAACTCAATCACCTCCTGCTTCAGCGTCATCACCTCCTGCTTCAACTCCATCTCCTCCTGCTTCAACTTCATTACCCCTGCTTCAATTCCATCACCTCCAGCTTCAACTCCATCAACTCCTGCTTCAACTCCATCACATCCTGCTTCAACTTAATCACGACCTGCTTCAACTCCATCACCTCCTGCTTCAACTCCATCACCTCCTGCTTCAACTCCATCACCTCCTGCTTCAGCTTCATCACCTCCTGCTTCAACTCCATCACCTCCGGCTTCAACTCCATCACCTCCTGCTTCAGCGTCATCACCTACTGCTTCAACTCCATCACCTACTGCTTCAGCGTCATCAGCTCCTGCTTCAACTACATCACCTCCTGCTTCAACTCCATCACCTCCTGCTTCATCTCCATCACACCCTGCTTCAACTCCATCACCTCCTGCTTCAATTCCATCACCTCCTGCTTCAGCTCCATCACCTCCTGCTTCAACTCCATCACTTCCTGCTTCAACTGCATCATCTCCTGCTTCAACTGCATCACCTCCAGCTTCAACTGCATCACCTCCTGCTTCAACTCCATCACCTCCGGCTTCAACTCCATTACCTCCTGCTTCAAATCCATCACATCCTGCTTCAACTTAATCGCCACCTGCTTCAACTCCATCACCTCCTGCTTCAACTCCATCACCCCCTGCTTCAACTACATCACCTGCTGCTTCAACTCCATCACCTCCTGCTTCAACTCCATCAACTCCTGCTTCAAATCCATCACATCCTGCTTAATCACCACCTGCTTCAACTCCATCACCTCCTGCTTCAACTCCATCACCCTCTGCTTCAACTCCATCACCTCCTGCTTCAACTCCATCACCTCCTGCTTCAAATGCATCTCCTCCTGCTTCAACTCCATCACCTCCTGCTACAACTTAATCACATCCTGCTTCTACTCCATCACCTCCTGCTTCAACTCCATCACCTCCTGCTTCAAGTGCATCTCCTCCTGCTTCAACTCCATCACCCCCTGCTTCAAATCCATCACCTCCTGCTTCAACTCCATCACCTCCTGCTTCAAGTGCATCTCCTCCTGCTTCAACTCCATCACCTCCTGCTTCAACTCCATCACCTCCTGCTTCAAGTGCATCTCCTCCTGCTTCAACTCCATCACCCACTGCTTCAACTACATCATATCCCCCTTCAACTCAATCACCTCCTGCTTCAATTCCATCACCTCCTGCTTCAACTCCATCACATCCTGCTTCAACTTCATCCCCTCCTGCTTCCACGCCATCACCTCCTGCTTCAACTCCCTCGCCTCCTGCTTCAACTCCATCACCTCCTGCTTCAACTCCATCACCTCCTGATTCAACTACATCACCTCCTGCATCAACTTGATCACCTCCTGCTTCAACTCCATCACCTCCTGCTTCAAATCCATCACCTCCTGCTTCAACTTCATCACCTCCTGCTTCAACTTCATCAACTCCTGCTTCATCTCTTTCACATCCTGCATCAACTCCATCACCTCCTGCTTCAACTCCATCACCTCCTGCTTCAACTGAATCACCTCTTGCTTCAACTCCATAAACTCCTGCTTCAACTCCTTCACATCCTGCTTGAAATCCGTCACATCCGGCTTCAACTCCCACACCTCCTGCTACAACTCCCTCACCTCCTGCTTCAACTCCATCACCTCATGCTTCAACTCCATCACCGCCTGCTTCAACTCCATTACCTCCTGCTTCAACTCCATCACCTCCTGCTTCAACTGCATTAACTCCTGCTTCAACTCCATCACCTCCTGCTTCAAATCCATCACATCCTGCTTGAACTCCATCAGCTCCTGCTTCAACTCCATCTCATCATGCTTCAACTCCATCACTTCCTGCTTCAAATCCATCACTTCCTGCTTCAACTTAATCACCACCTGCTTCAACTCCATCACCTCCTGCTTCAACTCCATCAACTCCTGCTTCAAATCCATCACATCCTGCTTCAACTTCATCACCTCCTGCTTCAACTCCATCACCCCCTGCTTCAACTTAATCACCACCTGCTTCAACTCCATCACCTCCTGCTTCAACTCCATCACCTCCTGCTTCAAATCCATCACCCCTGCTTCAGCTCCTTCACATCCTGCTTGAAATCCGTCACATCCTGCTTCAACTTCATCACCTCCTGCTTCAACTCCCTCACCTCCTGCTTCAACTCCCTCACCTCCTGCTTCAACTCCATCACCTCATGCTGCAACTCCATCACCTCCTGCTTCAACTCCATTTCCTCCTGCTTCAACTCCATCACCTCCTGCTTCAACTGCATTACCTCCTGCTTCAACTCCATCACCTCCTGCTTCAACTCCATTACTTCCTGCTTCAACTCCATCACCTCCTGCTTCAACTCCATTACCTCCTGCTTCAACTCCATCACCTCCTGCTTCAACTGCATTACCTCCTGCTTCAACTCCATCACCACCTGCTTCAAATCCATCACATCCTGCATCAACTCCATCACCTCCTGCTTAAACTCCATCACCTCCTTCTTCAACTGCATTACCTCCTGCTTCAACTCCATCACCTCCTGCTTCAAATCCCTCACATCCTGCTTCAACTACATCAGCTCCTGCTTCAACTCCATCTCATCATGCTTCAACTCCATCACCTCCTGCTTCCAATCCATCACAGCCTGCTTCAACTTAATCACCACCTGCTTCAACTCCATCACCTCCTGCTTCAACTCCATCAACTCCTGCTTCAAATCCATCACATACTGATTCAACTTCATCACCACCTGCTTCAACTCCATCACCTCCTGCTTCAACTCCATCAACTCCTGCTTCAAATCCATCACATCCTGCTTCAACTTCATAACCTCCTGCTTCAACTCCATCACCCCCTGCTTCAACATAATCACAACCTGCTTCAACTCCATCACCTCCTGCTTCAACTCCATCACCTCCTGCTTCAACTCCATCACCCACTGCTTCAACTCCATCACCTCCTGCTTCAAATCCATCACCTCCTGCTTCAAGTGCTTCTCATCCTGCTTCAACTCCATCACCTCCAGCTTCAGCTTCATTACCTCCTGTTTCAACTCCATCACCTCCGGCTTCAACTCCATCACCTCACGCTTCAACTCCATCACCTCCTGCTTCAACTCCATAAACTCCTGCTTCAACTCCATCACATCCTGCTTCAACTCCATTACCCCCTGCTTCAACTCCATCACCGCCTGCTTCAAATCCATCACCTGCTGCTTCAACTCCATCACCTCCTGCTTCAACTCCATCACATCCGGCTTCAACTTCATTACCCCCTGCTTCAACTCCATCACCTCCTGCTTCAACTCCATCACCTCCTGCTTCAACTCCATCACCTCCTGCTTCAACTCCATCAGCTCCTGCTTCAACTCCATCACACCCTGCTTCAACTTCATCAGCTCCTGCTTCAAATCCATCACATCCTGCTTCAACTTAATCACCACCTGCTTCAACTCCATCACCTCCTGCTTCAACTACATCACCCCCTGCTTCAACGACATCACCTACTGCTTCAACTCCATCACACCCTGCTTCAACTCCATCACCTCCTACTTCAACTCCATCACCTCCTGCTTCAAAAGCATCTCCTCCTTCTTCAACTCCATCACCTCCTGCTTCAACTTAATCACATCCTGCTTCAACTCCATCACCTCCTGCTTCAACTCCATCACCTCCTGCTTCAAGTGCATCTCCTCCTGCTTCAACTCCATCACCTCCTGCTTCAACGCCATCACATCCTGCTTCAACTTCATCACATCCTGCTTCAACTCCATCACCTCCTGCTTCAACTCCCTCGCCTCCTGCTTCAACTCCATCACCTCCTGCTTCAACTCCATCACGTCCTGATTCATATACATCTCCTCATTCTTCGACTTGATCACTTCCTGCTTCAACTCCGTCACCTCCAGCTTCAAATCCATCACCTCCAGCTTCAACTTCATCACCTCCTGCTTCAGCTTCATCACCTCCTGCTTCATCTCCTTCACCTCCTTGCTTCAACTCCATCACCTCCTGCTTCAATTCCATCACCTCCTGCTTCAACTCCTTCACATCCTACTTGAAATCCGTCACATCCTGCTTCAACTTCATCACCTCCTGATTCAAATCCCTCACCTCCTGCTTCAACTCCATCACCTCCTGCTTCAACTCCATCACCTCCTGCTTCAAGTGCATCTCCTCCTGCTTCAACTCCATCACCCCCTGCTTCAACTCCATCACCTCCTGCTTCAACTCCATCACCTCCTGCTTCAAGTGCATCTCCTCATGCTTCAACTCCATCACCTCCTGCTTCAACTCCATCACCTCCTGCTTCAAGTGCATCTCCTCCTGATTCAACTCCATCACCCCCTGCTTCAACTACATCACATCCTGCTTCAACCTCATCACCTCCTGCTTCAACTCCATCACCTCCTGCTTCAACTCCATCACATCCTGCTTCAACTTCATCACATCCTGCTTCAACTCCATCACCTCCTGCTTCAACTCCCTCGCCTCCTGCTTCAACTCCATCACCTCCTGCTTCAACTCCATCACGTCCTGATTCAACTACATCACCTCCTGCTTCAACTTGATCACCTCCTGCTTCAACTCCGTCACCTCCTGCTTCAAATCCATCACCTCCTGCTTCAACTTCATCACCTCCTGCTTCAACTTCATCACATCCTGCTTCAACTTCATCACATCCTGCTTCAACTCCATCACCTCCTGCTTCAACTCCCTCGCCTCCTGCTTCAACTCCATCACCTCCTGCTTCAACTCCATCACGTCCTGATTCAACTACATCACCTCCTGCTTCAACTCCATCACCTCCTGCTTCAACTCCATCACCTCCTGCTTCAACTCCTTCACATCCTGCTTGAAGTCCGTCACATCCTGCTTCAACTTCATCACCTCCTGCTTCAACTCCATCACCTCCTGCTTCAACTCCCTGACCTCCTGCTTCAACTCCATCACCTCATGCTGCAACTCCATCACCTCCTGCTTCAACTCCATTACCTCCTGCTTCAACTCCATCACTTCCTGCTTCAACTGCATTACCTCCTGCTGCAACTTCATCACCTCCTGCTTCAACTCCATTACTTCCTGCTTCAACTCCATCACCTCCTGCTTCAACTCCAATATGTCCTGCTTCAGCTCCATCACCTCCTGCTTCAACTGCATTACCTCCTGCTTCAACTCCATCACCTCCTGCTTCAAATCCATCACATCCTGCAGCAACTCCATCACCTCCTGCTTAAACTCCATCACCTCCTTCTTCAACTGCATTACCTCCTGCTTCAACTCCATCACCTCCTGCTTCAAATCCATCACATCCTGCTTCAACTCCATCAGCTCCTGCTTCAACTCCATCTCATCATGCTTCAACTCCATCACCTCCTGCTTCAAATCCATCACATCCTGCTTCAACTTAATCACCACCTGCTTCAACTCCATCACCTCCTGCTTCAACTCCATCAACTCCTGCTTCAATTCCATCACATACTGATTCAACTTCATCAGCACCTGCTTCAACTCCATCACCTCCTGCTTCAACTCCATCAACTCCTGCTTCAAATCCATCACATCCTGCTTCAACTTCATCACCTCCTGCTTCAACTCCATCACCCCCTGCTTCAACTTAATCACAACCTGCTTCAACTCCATCACCTCCTGCTTCAACTCCATCAACTCCTGCTTCAATTCCATCACATACTGATTCAACTTCATCAGCACCTGCTTCAACTCCCTCGCCTCCTGCTTCAACTCCATCACCTCCTGCTTCAACTCCATCACGTCCTGATTCAACTACATCACCTCCTGCTTCAACTCCATCACCTCCTGCTTCAACTCCATCACCTCCTGCTTCAACTCCTTCACATCCTGCTTGAAGTCCGTCACATCCTGCTTCAACTTCATCACCTCCTGCTTCAACTCCATCACCTCCTGCTTCAACTCCCTGACCTCCTGCTTCAACTCCATCACCTCATGCTGCAACTCCATCACCTCCTGCTTCAACTCCATTACCTCCTGCTTCAACTCCATCACTTCCTGCTTCAACTGCATTACCTCCTGCTGCAACTTCATCACCTCCTGCTTCAACTCCATTACTTCCTGCTTCAACTCCATCACCTCCTGCTTCAACTCCAATACCTCCTGCTTCAGCTCCATCACCTCCTGCTTCAACTGCATTACCTCCTGCTTCAACTCCATCACCTCCTGCTTCAAATCCATCACATCCTGCAGCAACTCCATCACCTCCTGCTTAAACTCCATCACCTCCTTCTTCAACTGCATTACCTCCTGCTTCAACTCCATCACCTCCTGCTTCAAATCCATCACATCCTGCTTCAACTCCATCAGCTCCTGCTTCAACTCCATCTCATCATGCTTCAACTCCATCACCTCCTGCTTCAAATCCATCACATCCTGCTTCAACTTAATCACCACCTGCTTCAACTCCATCACCTCCTGCTTCAACTCCATCAACTCCTGCTTCAATTCCATCACATACTGATTCAACTTCATCAGCACCTGCTTCAACTCCATCACCTCCTGCTTCAACTCCATCAACTCCTGCTTCAAATCCATCACATCCTGCTTCAACTTCATCACCTCCTGCTTCAACTCCATCACCCCCTGCTTCAACTTAATCACAACCTGCTTCAACTCCATCACCTCCTGCTTCAAGTCCATCACCTCATGCTTCAACTCCATCACTCCCTGCTTCAACTCCATCACCTCCTCCTTCAACTCCATCACCTCCTGCTTCAGCTTCATCACCTCTTGCTTCAACTCCATAAACTCCTGCTTCAACTCCATCACACCCTGCTTCAACTCCATCACCCCCTGCTTCAAATCCATCACCTCCTGCTTCAACTTCATTACCCCCCGCTTCAACTCCATCACATCCTGCTTCAACTCTATCACATCCTGCTTCAACTTCATCACATCCTGCTTCAACTCCCTCGCCTCCTGCTTCAACTCCATCACCTCCTGCTACAACGCCATCACGTCCTGATTCAACTACATCACCTCCTACTTCAACTTGATCACCTCCTGCTTCAACTCCGTCACCTCCTGCTTCAAGTCAATCACCTCCTGCTTCAACTTCATCACCTCCTGCTTCAACTTCATCACCTCCTGCTTCATCTCCTTCACCTCCTGCTTCAACTCCATCACCTCCTGCTTCAAATCCTTCACATCCTGCTTGAAATCCGTCACATCCTGCTTCAACTTCATCACCTCCTGCTTCAACTCCCTCACCTCCTGCTTCAACTCCCTCACCTCCTGCTTCAAATCCATCACCTCATGCTGCAACTCCATCACCTCCTGCTTCAACTCCATTACCTCCTGCTTCAACTCCATCACCTCCTGCTTCAACTGCATTACCCCCTGCTTCAACTCCATCACCTCCTGCTTCAACTCCATTACTTCCTGCTTCAACTCCATCACCTCCTAATTCAAATCCATTACCTCCTGCTTCAACTCCATCACCTCCTGCTTCAACTGCATCACCTCCTGCTTCAACTCTATCACCTCCTGCTTCAAATCCATCACATCCTGCATCAACTCCATCACCTCCTGCTTAAACTCCATCACCTCCTTCTTCAACTGCATTACGTCCTGCTTCAACTCCATCACCTCCTGCTTCAAATCCATCACATCCTGCTTCAACTCCATCAGCTCCTGCTTCAACTCCATCTCATCATGCTTCAACTCCATCACCTCCTGCTTCCAATCCATCACATCCTGCTTCAACTTAATCACCACCTGCTTCAACTCCATCACCTCCTGCTTCAACTCCATGAACACCTGCTTCAAATCCATCACATACTGATTCAACTTCATCACCACCTGCTTCAACTCCATCACCTCCTGCTTCAACTCCATCAACTCCTGCTTCAAATCCATCACATCCTGCTTCAACTTCATCACCTCCTGCTTCAACTCCATCACCTCCTGCTTCAAGTCCATCACCTCCTGCTTCAAGTCCATCACCTCCTGCTTCAACTTCATCACGTCCTGCTTCAGCTTCATCACCTCCTGCTTCATCTCCTTCACCTCCTGCTTCAACTCCATCGCCCCCTGCTTCAACTTAATCACAACCTGCTTCAACTCCATCAGCTCCTGCTTCAACCCCATCACCTCCTGCTTCAACTCCATCACCCACTGCTTCAACTCCATCACCTCCTGCTTCAACTACATCACCTCCTGCTTCAAGTGCTTCTCCTCCTGCTTCAACTCCATCAGCTCCTGCTTCAGCCTCATCACCTCCTGCTTCAACTCCATCACCTCCGGCTTCAACTCCATCACCTCACGCTTCAACTCCATCACCTCCTGCTTCAACTCCATAAACTCCTGCTTCAAATCCATCACCTGCTGCTTCAACTCCATCACCTCCTGCTTCAACTCCATCACATCCGGCTTCAAATTCATTACCCCCTGCTTCAACTCCATCACCTCCTGCTTCAACTCCATCACCTCCTGCTTCAACTCCATCACCTCCTGCTTCAAATTTATCACCTCCCGCTTCAACTGCATCACCTCCTGCTTCAACTCCATCACATCCTGCTTCAACGTAATCACCTGCTGCTTCAACTCCATCACCTCCTGCTTCAACTCCATCAGCTCCTGCTTCAACTCCATCACACCCTGCTTCAACTTCATCAGCTCCTGCTTCAAATCCATCACATCCTGCTTCAACTTAATCACCACCTGCTTCAACTCCATCACCTCCTGCTTCAACTTCATCACCCCCTGCTTCAACTACATCACCTACTGCTTCAACTCCATCACCCCCTGCTTCAACTCCATCACCTCCTGCTTCAACTCCATCACCTCCTGCTTCAAATGCATCTCCTCCTGCTTCAACTCCATCACCTCCTGCTTCAACTCCATCACATCCTGCTTCAACTCCATCACATGCTGCTTCAAATGCATCTCCTCCTGCTTCAACTCCATCACCTCCTGCTTCAAATGCATCTCCTCCTGCTTCAACTCCATCACCTCCTGCTTCAACGTAATCACATCCTGCTTCAACTCCATCACCGCCTGCTTCAACTCCATCACCTCCTGCTTCAAGTGCATCTCCTCCTGCTTCAACTCCATCACCTCCTGCTTCAATTCCATCACATCCTGCTTCAACTTCATCACATCCTGCTTCAACTCCATCACCTCCTGCTTCAACTCCCTCGCCTCCTGCTTCAACTCCATCACCTCCCGCTTCAACTCCATCACGTCCTGATTCAAATACATCACCTCCTGCTTCAACTTGATCACCTCCTGCTTCAACTCCGTCACCTCCTGCTTCAAATCCATCACCTCCAGCTTCAACTTCATCACCTCCTGCTTCAACTTCATCACCTCCTGCTTCATCTCCATCACCTCCTGCTTCAACTCCATCACCTCCTGCTTCAACTCCTTCACATCCTACTTGAAATCCGTCACATCCTGCTTCAACTTCATCACCTCCTGCTTCAAATCCCTCACCTCCTGCTTCAACTCCCTCACCTCCTGCTTCAACTCCATCACCTCATGCTGCAACTCCATCACCTCCTGCTTCAACTCCATTACCTCCTGCTTCAACTCCATCACCTCCTGCTTCAACTGCATTACCTCCTGCTTCAACTCCATCACCTCCTGCGTCAACTCCATTAATTCCTGCTTCACCTCCATCACCTCCTGCTTCAACTCCATTACCTCCTGCTTCAACTCCATCACCTCCTGCTTCTACTGCATTACCTCCTGCTTCAACTCCATCACCTCCTGCTTCAAATCCATCACATCCTGCATCAACTCCATCACCTCCTGCTTAATCTCCATCACCTCCTTCTTCAACTGCATTACCTCCTGCTTCAACTCCATCACCTCCTGCTTCAAATCCATCACATCGTGGTTCAACTCCATCAGTACCTGCTTCAACTCCATCTCATCATGCTTCAACTCCATCACCTCCTGCTTCAAATCCATCACATCCTGCTTCAACATAATCACCACCTGCTTCAACTCCATCAACTCCTGCTTCAAATCCATCACATACTGATTCAACTTCATCACCTCCTGCTTCAACTCCATCAACTCCTGCTTCAAATCCATCACATCCTGCTTCAACTTCACCACCTCCTGCTTCAGCTCCATCACCCCCTCCTTCAACTTAATCACAACCTGCTTCAACTCCATCACCTCCTGCTTCAACTCCATCACCTCCTGCTTCAACTCCATCAACCCCTGCTTCAACTCCAACACCTCCTTCTTCAACTCCATCACCTCCTGCTTCAAGTGCTTCTCCTCCTGCTTCAACTCCATCACCTCCTTCTTCAGCTTCATCACCTCCTGCTTCAACTCCGTCACCTCCGGCTTCAAATCCATCACCTCACGCTTCAACTCCATCACCTCCTGCTTCAACTCCATAAACTTCTGCTTCAACTCCATCACATCCTGCTTCAACTCCATCACCCCCTGCTTCAACTCCATCACCTCCTGCTTCAAATCCATCACCTCCTGCTCCAACTCCATCACCTCCTGCTTCAACTCCATCACATCCTGCTACAACTTCATTACCCCCTGCTACAACTCCATCACCTCCTGCTTCAACTCCATCACCTCCTGCTTCAACTACATCACCTCCTGCTTCAAATTCATCACCTCCCGCTTCAAATTCATCACCTCCTGCTTCAACTTAATGACATCCTGCTTCAACTCCATCACCTCCTGCTTCAACTCCATCACATCCTGCTTCAACTCCATCACCTCCTGCTTCAACTCCATCACCTCCTGCTTCAAATTCATCAACTCCTGCTTCAACTTAATGACATCCTGCTTCAACTCCATCACCTCCTGCTTCAACTCCATCACCTCCTGCTTCAAGTGCATCTCCTCCTGCTTCAACTCCATCACATTCTGCTTCAACTTCATCACCTTCTGCTTCAATTCCATCACCTCCTGCTTCAACTCTCTCGCCTCCAGCTTCAACTCCATCACCTCCTGCTTCAACTCCATCACGTCCTGATTCAACTACATCACCTCCTGCTTCAACGTGATCACCTCCTGCTTCAACTCCATCACCTCCTGCTTCAAATACATGACCTCCTGCTTCAACTTCATCACCCCCTGCTTCAACATCATCACCTCCTGCTTCATCTCCTTCACCTCCTGCTTCAACTCCATCACCTCCTGCTTCAACTCCATCACCTCCTGCTTCAACTCCTTCACATCCTGCTTGGAATCCGTCACATCCTGCTTCAACTTCATCACCTCCTGCTTCATCTCCTTCACCTCCTGCTTCAACTCCATCACCTCCTGCTTCAACTCCATTACCTCCTGCTTCATCTCCATCACCTCCTGCTTCAACCGCATTACCTCCTGCTTCAACTCCATCACCTCCTGCTTCAACTCCATTACCTCCTGCTTCAACTCCATCACCTCCTGCTTCAACTCCGTTACCTCCTACTTCAACTCCATCACCTCCTGCTTCAACTGCATTATCTCCTGCTTCAACTCCATCACATCCTGCTTCAACGTCATGACATCCTGCTTCAACTCCATCACCTCCTGCTTCAACTCCATCATTTCCTGCTTCAAATGCATCTCCTCCTGCTTCAACTCCATCACCTCCTGCTTCAACTTAATGACATCCTGCTTCAACTCCATCACCTTCTGCTTCAACTCCATCACCTCCTGCTTCAAGTGCATCTCCTCCTGCTTCAACTCCATCACCCCCTGCTTCAACTCCGTCACCTCCTGCCTCAACTCCATCACCTCCTGCTTCAAGTGCATCTCCTCCTGCTTCAACTCCATCACATCCTGCTTCAACTTCATCACCTCCTGCTTCAACTCTCTCGCCTCCTGCTTCAACTCCATCACCTCCTGCTTCAACTCCATCACGTCCTGATTCAGCTACATCACCTCCTGCTTCAACTTGATCACCTCCTGCTTCAACTCCATCACCTCCTGCTTCAAATACATGACCGCCTGCTTCAACTTCATCACATCCTGCTTCAACTTCATCACCTCCTGCTTCAACTCCATCACCTCCTGCTTCAACTCCATCACCTCCTGCATCAACTCCATCACGTCCTGATTAAACTACATCACCTCCTGCTTCAACTTGATCACCTCCTGCTTCAACTCCATCACCTCCTGCTTCAAATACATGACCTCCTGCTTCAACTTCATCACCCCCTGCTTCAACTTCATCACCTCCTGCTTCATCTCCTTCACCTCCTGCTTCAACTCCATCACCTCCTGCTTCAACTCAATCACCTCCTGCTTCAACTCCTTCACATCCTGCTTGAAATCCGTCACATCCTGCTTCAACTTCATCACCTCCTGCTTCAACTCCCTCACCTCCTGCTTCAACTCCCTCACCACCTGCTTCAACTCCATCACCTCATGCGTCAACTCCATCACCTCCTGCTTCAACTCCATCACCTCCTGCTCCATCTCCATCACCTCCTGCTTCAACTCCATCACCTCCTGCTTCAACTCCGTTAGCTCCTGCTTCAACTCCATCACATCCTGCTTCAACTGCATTACCTCCTGCTTCAACTCCATCACATCCTGCTTCAACTCCATCACCTCCTGCTTAAACTCCATCACCTCCTGCTTCAACTGCATTACCTCCTGCTTCAACTCCATCAACTCCTGCTTCAAATCCATCACATCCTGCTTCAACTCCATCACCTCCTGCTTCAAATCCATCACATCCTGCTTCAACTTAATCACCACCTGCTTCAACTCCATCACCTCCTGCTTCAACTCCATCACCCCCTGCTTCAACTTAATCACCACCTGCTTCAACTCCATCACCTCCTGCTTCAACTCCATCACCTCCTGCTTCAACTCCATCACCTCCTGCTTCATCACCTCCTGCTTCAACTCCATCACCTCCGTCTTCAACTCCATCACCTCCTGCTTCAGCGTCATCACCTCCTGCTTCAACTCCATCACCTCCTGCTTCAACTTAATCACCACCTGCTTCAACTCCATCACCTCCTGCTTCAACTCCATCACCCCCTGCTTCAACTTAATCACCACCTGCTTCAACTCCATCACCTCCTGCTTCAACTCCATCACCTCCTGCTTCAACTCCATCACCTCCTGCTTCATCACCTCCTGCTTCAAATCCATCACCTCCGTCTTCAACTCCATCACCTCCTGCTTCAACTCCATCACCTCCTGCTTCATCACCTCCTGCTTCAACTCCAGCACCTCCGTCTTCAACTCCATCACCTCCTGCTTCAGCGTCATCACCTCCTGCTTCAACTCCGTCACCCCCTGCTTCAACTCCATCACTTCCTGCTTCAACTCCATAACATCCTGCTTCAACATTATCACCTCCTGCTTCAACTCCATCACCTCCTGCATCAACTCCATCACCTCCTGCTTCATCTCCATCACCTCCTGCTTCAACTCCATAACATCCTGCTTCAACTTCATCACCTCCTGCTTCAACTCCGTCATCTCCTGCATCAACTCCATCACATCCTGCTTCATCTCCATCACCTCCTGCTTCAACTTTATCACCTCCTGCTACAACTCCATCAGCTCCTGCATCAACTCCATCACCTCCTGCTTCATCTCCATCACCTCCTGCTTCAACTCCATCACCTCCTGCTTCAAATACATGACCGCCTGCTTCAACTTCATCACATCCTGCTTCAACTTCATCACCTCCTGCTTCAACTCCATCACCTCCTGCTTCAACTCCATCACCTCCTGCATCAACTCCTTCACGTCCTGATTAAACTACATCACCTCCTGCTTCAACTTGATCACCTCCTGCTTCAACTCCATCACCTCCTGCTTCAAATACATGACCTCCTGCTTCAACTTCATCACCCCCTGCTTCAACTTCATCACCTCCTGCTTCATCTCCTTCACCTCCTGCTTCAACTCCATCACCTCCTGCTTCAACTCAATCACCTCCTGCTTCAACTCCTTCACATCCTGCTTGAAATCCGTCACATCCTGCTTCAACTTCATCACCTCCTGCTTCAACTCCCTCACCTCCTGCTTCAACTCCCTCACCACCTGCTTCAACTCCATCACCTCATGCGTCAACTCCATCACCTCCTGCTTCAACTCCATCACCTCCTCCTCCATCTCCATCACCTCCTGCTTCAACTCCATCACCTCCTGCTTCAACTCCGTTAGCTCCTGCTTCAACTCCATCACATCCTGCTTCAACTGCATTACCTCCTGCTTCAACTCCATCACATCCTGCTTCAACTCCATCACCTCCTGCTTAAACTCCATCACCTCCTGCTTCAACTGCATTACCTCCTGCTTCAACTCCATCAACTCCTGCTTCAAATCCATCACATCCTGCTTCAACTCCATCACCTCCTGCTTCAAATCCATCACATCCTGCTTCAACTTAATCACCACCTGCTTCAACTCCATCACCTCCTGCTTCAACTCCATCACCCCCTGCTTCAACTTAATCACCACCTGCTTCAACTCCATCACCTCCTGCTTCAACTCCATCACCTCCTGCTTCAACTCCATCACCTCCTGCTTCATCACCTCCTGCTTCAACTCCATCACCTCCGTCTTCAACTCCATCACCTCCTGCTTCAGCGTCATCACCTCCTGCTTCAACTCCATCACCTCCTGCTTCAACTTAATCACCACCTGCTTCAACTCCATCACCTCCTGCTTCAACTCCATCACCCCCTGCTTCAACTTAATCACCACCTGCTTCAACTCCATCACCTCCTGCTTCAACTCCATCACCTCCTGCTTCAACTCCATCACCTCCTGCTTCATCACCTCCTGCTTCAAATCCATCACCTCCGTCTTCAACTCCATCACCTCCTGCTTCAACTCCATCACCTCCTGCTTCATCACCTCCTGCTTCAACTCCATCACCTCCGTCTTCAACTCCATCACCTCCTGCTTCAGCGTCATCACCTCCTGCTTCAACTCCGTCACCCCCTGCTTCAACTCCATCACTTCCTGCTTCAACTCCATAACATCCTGCTTCAACATTATCACCTCCTGCTTCAACTCCATCACCTCCTGCATCAACTCCATCACCTCCTGCTTCATCTCCATCACCTCCTGCTTCAACTCCATAACATCCTGCTTCAACTTCATCACCTCCTGCTTCAACTCCGTCATCTCCTGCATCAACTCCATCACATCCTGCTTCATCTCCATCACCTCCTGCTTCAACTTTATCACCTCCTGCTACAACTCCATCAGCTCCTGCATCAACTCCATCACCTCCTGCTTCATCTCCATCACCTCCTGCTTCAACTCCATCAACTCCTGCTTCAACTACATCACCTGCTGCTTCAACTCCATCACCTCCTGCTTCAACTCCATCACGTCCTGCTTCAAGTCCATCACCCCCTGCTTCATCTCCATCACATCCTGCTTCAACTTAATCACCTCCTGCTTCAACTCCATCAGCTCCTGCATCAACTCCATCACCTCCTGCTTCAACTCCATCACGTCCTGCTTCAAATCCATCACCTCCTGCTTCAACTCCATCAGCTCCTGCTTCAACTCCATCACCTCCTGCTTCGACTCCATCACATCCTGCTTCAACTTAATCACATCCTACTTCAACTCCATCACCTCCTGCTTCAACTCCATCAACTCCTGCTTAAACTTCATCACCTCCTGCTTCAACTCCATCACCTCCTGCTTCTACTTAATCACCTCCTGCTTCAACTCCATCACCTCCTGCTTCAACTCCATCACCTCCTGCTTCAACTACAACACCTACTGCTTCAACTCCATCACCTCCTACTTCAAATCCATCACCTCCTGCTTCAACTCCATCACCTCCTGCTTCAACTCCATCACATCCTGCTTCAGATTCATCACCTCCTGCTTCAACTCCATCACATCCTGCTTCAACTCCATCAGCCCCTGCTTCAACTCCATCACCTCCTGCTTCAAATCCATCACCTACTTCTTCAACTTCATCACCTCCCGCTTCAACTCCATCACCTCCTGCTTCAACTCCATCACATCCTGCTTCACCTTCATTACCCCCTGCTTCAACTCCATCACCTCCTGCTTCAACTCCATCACCTCCTGCTTCAACTCCATCATCTCCTGCTTCAAATTCATCACCTCCCGCTTCAACTGCATCACCTCCTGCTTCAACTCCATCACCTCCTGCTTCAACTCTATCACCTCCTGCTTCAACTCCATCACCTCCTGCTTCAACTTAATCACCTGCTGCTTCAAATTCATCACCTCCCGCTTCAACTCCATCACCTCCTGCTTCAACTCCATCACATCCTGCTTCAACTCCATCACCTCCTTCTTCAGCGTCATCACCTCCTACTTCAAATGCATCACCTCCTGCTTCAAGTGCATCACCTACTGCTTCAACTCCATCACCTCCTGCTTCA
Source organism: Heterodontus francisci (assembly GCF_036365525.1). NCBI lineage: Eukaryota > Metazoa > Chordata > Chondrichthyes > Heterodontiformes > Heterodontidae > Heterodontus > Heterodontus francisci. The sequence continues at coordinate 83,606 of NW_027141208.1, forward strand.
ACTCCATCGCTTCCTGCTTCAACTTCATCACCTCCGGCTTCAACTCCATCACCTCCTGCTTCAACACCATCACCCCCTGCTTCAACCCCGTCACCTCCTGCTTCAACTCCCTCACCTCCTACTTCAACTGCATCACCTCCTGCTTCAACTCCATCACCTACTGCTTCAATTCCATCACCTCCTGCTTCAACTCCATCATCTCCTGCTTCAACTCCATCACCTCCTGCTTCAAGTGCATCACCTCCTGCTTCAACTCCAACACCTCCTGCTTCAACTCCTCACATCCTGCTTCAACTCCATCACATCCTGCTTCAACTACATAACCTCCTGCTTCAACTTCATCACCTCATGCTTCAACTCCATCACATCCTGCTTCAACTTCATCACCTCCTGATTCAACTCCATCACCTCCTGCTTCAACTCCATCAACTCCTGCTTCAACTCCATCACCTCCTGCTTCAACTCCATCACCCCCTGCTTCAACTCCATCACATCCTTCTTCAAGTCCATATCTTCCTGCTTCAACTCCATCACCTCCTGCTTTATCTCCTTCACCTCCTGCTTCAACTCCATCACCTCCTGCTTCAGCTTCATCACCTCCTGCTTCAACTCCTTCACATCCTTCTTCAACTCCATCACCTCTTGCTTCAACTCCATCACATCCTGCTTCAACTCCATCATCTCCTGCTTCAGCTCCATCACCTCCTGCTTCAACTCCATCACCTCCTGCTTCAACTCCATCACCTCCTGCTTCAGCTTCATCACCTCCTGCTTCAACTCCTTCACATCCTGCTTCAACTCCATCACCTCCTGCTTCAACTCCATCACCTCCCGCTTCAACTCCTTCACATCCTGCTTCAAATTCATCTCCTCCTGCTTCAAATTCATCTCCTCCTGCTTCAACTACATCTCCTCCTGCTTCAACTCCATCTCCTCCTGCTTCAACTCCATCACCTCCTGCTTCAACTGCATCACCTCCTGCTTCAACTCCATCACCTCCTGCTTCAACTCCATCACCTCCTGCTTCAACTCCATCACCTGCTGCTTCAACTCCATCATCTCCTGCTTCAGCTCCATCACCTCCTGCTTCAACTCCATCACCTCCTGCTTCAACTCCATCACCTCCTGCTTCAGCTTCATCACCTCCTGCTTCAACTCCTTCACATCCTGCTTCAACTCCATCACCTCCTGCTTCAACTCCATCACCTCCTGCTTCAACTCCTTCACATCCTGCTTCAAATTCATCTCCTCCTGCTTCAACTACATCTCCTCCTGCTTCAACTCCATCTCCTCCTGCTTCAACTCCATCACCTCCTGCTTCAACTGCATCACCTCCTGCTTCAACTCCATCACCTCCTGCTTCAACTGCATCACCTCCTGCTTCAACTCCATCACCTCCTGCTTCAACTCCATCACCTGCTGCTTCAACTCCATCTCCTCCTGCTTCAACTCCATCACCTCCTGCTTCAACTGCATCACCTCCTGCTTCAACTCCATCACCTCCTGCTTCAACTGCATCACCTCCTGCTTCAACTCCATCACCTCCTGCTTCAACTCCATCACCTGCTGCTTCAACTCCATCATCTCCTGCTTCAGCTCCATCACCTCCTGCTTCAACTCCATCACCTCCTGCTTCAACTCCATCACCTCCTGCTTCAGCTTCATCACCTCCTGCTTCAACTCCTTCACATCCTGCTTCAACTCCATCACCTCCTGCTTCAACTCCATCACCTCCTGCTTCAACTCCTTCACATCCTGCTTCAAATTCATCTCCTCCTGCTTCAACTACATCTCCTCCTGCTTCAACTCCATCTCCTCCTGCTTCAACTCCATCACCTCCTGCTTCAACTGCATCACCTCCTGCTTCAACTCCATCACCTCCTGCTTCAACTGCATCACCTCCTGCTTCAACTCCATCACCTCCTGCTTCAACTCCATCACCTGCTGCTTCAACTCCATCACCTCCTGCTTCAACTGCATCACCTCCTGCTTCAACTGCATCACCTCCTGCTTCAACTCCATCCCCTCCTGCTTCAACTCCATCACCTCCTTCTTCAACTCCATCACCTTCTGCTTCAACTCCATCACCTCCTGCTTCAACTCCATCAGCTGCTTTTTCAACACTCTCACCTTCTGACTAAGACTTGTCTTCAAATCAGACATTGAAGTTGCCTGCTATGTTGACTGCGCAGTACTTCAACACCATTTCACAAAAAAGCATCTCTTACTCTGAAGTCTCAACATGTGCCTGAGGTGGTCCGTGTGTCCCTGTAGACAGGTCAACAAGTGCTTGCGATCTTGCAGGACCGTCACCAGCCAAACATTCGGACTGATGTGCTACACATCCTGGTAAGGACCCCATGCCACCAGCTGTAGGGCTGCCAGAAGTTATCATCTGTGCCTTGCTAAGCTGGTCACATGGAATTTACTCACTCCAATGTCTGTTTGACCACTTCTCACTAAAGGTTTAAGAATTCCCAGCAGCTGCCTGACCATCTCTTCAGGTACAGTGAGATCCTTTAGGCAGGCCAATAACATCTACCCCTGCCCCCCACCCCCCGCCCCCCCCCCCCCCCCACGGCACAGTGGCGCGGTGGAAAGCACCGCAGCCTCACAGCTCCAGCGACCCGGGTTCAATTCTGGGTACTGCCTGTGTGGAGCTTGCAAGTTCTCCCTTTGTCTGCGTGGGTTTCCTCCAGTTGCTCCGGTTTCCTTCCACATGAAAAAGACTTGCAGGTTGATAGGTAAATTGGCCATTATAAATTGCCCCTAGTATAGGTAGGTGGTAGGGAAATATCGGGACAGGTGGGGATGTGTTAGAAATATGGAATTAGTGTAGGATTAGTAGAAAAGGGTGGTTGATGGTTGGTACAGACTCGGTGAGCCGAAGGGCCTGTTTCAGTGCTGTATCTCTAAACTAAACTAAACCCCACGATCCCAATTAAAGAGCTCTTCATGAATGATGTTCCATATTCATCTAAATTGAGTGGACAAAATAAACAACAATACTTTTTTTCATGTCTTGTGAAAGAGCTGTGCAGACAGAGTTGCATATACTAAAAACAAATTCAAACTCTGCCCTGTTGCGTGCAGATTAAAAAAAAGATCATTCTAATCTCTTCATCAGGCCATTTTCCAAGGCAACTGTGTTTTCGGATAACTGCAAAGAACAACCACCCACATTTCACGGCGATGTGTACTTTTAGATGAATAACAAATTAATATGTAAAAACAAACATGACCAATTATATACACACTGGCAGAATGTGTCAAGTCATTTATTTTTGCTTCCAACATTGCTCTGCCGCACGTGGAACGCTGCTATTTGCAATCACCACCGCTGCGACTTCCTTCTATGCGAAGATACTAACTTTCCAAGATACTAACGCTTTAGACATCCCTTCACCGATAAGATGGCAAGACCTCACGAGCAGCTGTCTGAGAAGTATGTTGAGAACTCCACCAAGAAAATTATGAGATCTTTTCTACTCATTCACCTTCTGCGCTGCAATCATATTTTCAGAAAACAAGTAATTAAGTGCATTTGACATATCTGTTCATGTTACTTATTTTACTAAGCTAGACCTTTAATAGACTACCAAATGCACTTTCCCATCTGTTTCATTTATTTACTGATTTCATTCATTTAAAACGTATTCTTATATTTATTACATGAAGTCAAAGGTTACATAAACTTGTAACAGCTATTAAAAGTGCTGAAAAGACGACAACGTGTTAGAAACAGTTTAAATTCATCATACAACATCTATCAAGACACTGAAACAATGCTGGACCTCAAGGTGCTGGAATTCTTACAATGACGTCAATGGGGAACGTGTCTTCCAAGACGATACGCCTTGCTATTCGGTCTTGGAATTAACTTCCCCGTTGGTCCCATGCAACAGTGTCGAGGCCAAGATTGGGTCATATTTATTCATACATTCTAATTCAGAAACCACGGCTTCGCCTCTGACAGGAAAATCCAGGCCGTTGTTATGTTTGTGCCTAAATTGTGCACCATTTGTCTGTCACTTGCCCCAGCATTAGGACAGTGACTACTCCACAAAAGTTCTCCATTGGTTGTGAAGCACATTTCAACGTGCTGAGGATATGAACTGTGCTGCAACTGCGCCCCTAGCCAAGCTGTTCCAGTACTGCTACAACACTGGCATCTACCCTGCAATGTGGAAAATTGCCCAGGTATGTCCTGTACACAAAAAGCAGGGCAAGTCCAACACGGCCAGTTACCGCCCCATCAGCCTACTGTCAATCATCAGTAAAGTGATGGAAGGTGTCATCAACAGTGCCATCAAGCGTCACATGCTTAGCGATAACCTACTCACTGACGCTCAGTTTGGGTTCCGCCAGGGCCACTCAGCTCCTGACCTCATTACCGTCTTGGTTCAAACATGGACAAAAGAGCTGAACTCAAGAGGTGAGGTGAGAGTGACTGCCCTTGACATCAAGGCAGCATTTGACCGAGCATGACATCAAGGAGCACTAACAAAACTGAGGTCAATGGGAATCAGGGGGAAAACCCTCCGCTGGCTGCAGGCATACCTAGCGCAAAGGAAGATGGTTGTGGTTGTTGGAGGTCAATCATCTGAGCTCCAGGACATCACTGCAGGAGTACCTCAGGGTAGTGCCCTCGGCCCAACCATCTTCAGCTGCTTCATCAATGATCTTTCTTCAAACATACGGTCAGAAGTGGGGATGTTCGCTGATGATTGCACAATGTTCAGCATCATTCATGACTTCTCAGATACTGAAGCAGTCCGTGTAGAAACGCAGCAAGAGCTGGACAATATCCAGGCTTGGGCTGATGATTTGCAAGTAACATTCGCGCCACACAAGTGCCAGGCAATGACCATCTCCAACAAGAGAGAATCTAACCATATCCCCTTGACTTTCAATGGCATTACCATCGCTGAATCTCCCACTATCAATTATCCAAGGGCTACCATTGACCAGAATCTGAACTGGAGGAGCCATATAAATACCGTGGCTATAAGAGCAGGTCAGAGGCTAGGACTCCTGAGGCGAGTTACGCACCTCCTGACTCCCCAAAGTATGTCCATCATCTACAAGGCAGAAATCAGGAGTCTGATGGAATAGTCTCGACTTGCCCGGATGGGTCCACCTCCAGCAATACTCAAGAAATGCAACACCATCCAGGAGAAAGCAGCCCGCTTGATTGGCACCCCTTCTAGAAACATTCACTCCCTTCACGACCGACGCACAGTGGCAGCAGTGTGTAACATCTACAAGATGCACTGCAGCAATGCACCAAGGCTCCTTCGACAGCACCTTCCAAACCCGCGACCTCTACCACCTAGAATGACAAGGGCAGCAAATGCATAGGAATACCACAACCTGCAAGTTCCCCTCCAAGTCACACACAATCTTGACTTGGAACTATTTCGCTGTTCCTTCAATGTCGCTGGGTCAAAATCTTGGAACTCCCTTACAACAGCTCTGTGGGTGTACCTACCCCAAATGGCCTGCAGCGGTTCAAGAAGGCAGCTCACCCCCACCTTCTCAAGGGCAATTAGGGATGGAAAATAAATGCTGGCCTGGCCAGCGTCACACACATCCCATGAATGAATTCAAATAAAATGAAAATAATAAAATTATAGAATCTTCCATTCCTTCGTTCATGGAGGCGATATCAGAGTCGTGACCAGTAGCTCAGTCAAAGCGATAGGTATTTAAAAGGGTCCAAAAGGAGTAAGAAGGAATAAGAGGCCAATGGATTTTGAGGAAGGAAATCCAAAACCGATCGGGTTCGGTTGGGAAGACACCTGAAATCACTGTTGTGAATGTCTGGGTAACTGCAAGAAGTTTTGAGTCAAGGAATTTAAACACTTTCCTCAAACCACCCATCGCCAACGTGTTTCCAATACAAAGAACAAAGAACAAAGAAAATTACAGCACAGGAACAGGCCCTTCGGCCCTCCAAGCCTGCGCCGATCCAGATCCTCTATCTAAACATGTCGCCTATTTTCTAAGGGTCTGTATCTCTTTTCTTCCTGCCCATTCATGTATCTGTCAAGATACATCTTAAAAGACGCCATCGTGCCCGCATCTACCACCTCCGCTGGCAACGCGTTCCAGGCACCCACCACCCTCTGCGTAAAGATCTTTCCACGCATATCCACCCTAAACTTTTCCCCTTTCACTTTGAACTCGTGTCCTCTAGTAATTGAATCCCCCACTCTGGGAAAAAGCTTCTTGCTATCCACCCTGTCTGTACCTCTCATGATTTTGTGCACCTCAATCAGGTCCCCCCTCAACCTCCGTCTTTCTAATGAAAATAATCCTAATCTACTCAACCTCTCTTCATAGCTAGCGCCCTCCATACCAGGCAACATCCTGGTGAACCTCCTCTGCACCCTCTCCAAAGCATCCACATCCTTTTGGTAATGTGGCGACCAGAACTGCACGCAGTATTCCAAATGTGGCCGAACCAAAGTCCTATACAACTGTAACATGACCTGCCAACTCTTGTCCTCAATACCCCGTCCGATGAAGGAAAGCATGCCGTATGCCTTCTTGACCACTCTATTTACCTGCGTTGCCACCTTCAGGGAACAGTGGACCTGAACACCCAAATCTCTCTGTCCATCAATTTTCCCCAGGACTTTTCCATTTACTGTATAGTTCACTCTTGAATTGGATCTTCCAAAATGTATCACCTTGCATTTGCCCTGATTGAACTCCATCTGCCATTTCTCTGCCCAACTCTCCAATCTATCTATATTCTGCTGTACCTTTGAATGTTTTTTTTGGAGCGGGGTGGGGGGTGGTGGTGCGGTGGTGTTGGTGGGGAATCTTGTGTAAGAGAATGTAAGAAAAGAAATCTTAATATTTTCATCGAAGACGAGATTAGCTTCTTAACTCAAAGGTACTTGTTTCCTGGTCTCATCTTGCAGTCTGACGAAGAGAATTAGCAGGGATTAATCAGTTTCAGAATTACGCACTTCAGCTTTGTGGCACCAAGTTGGAAGGTAGTTAAACATTTGATACATTTGTTTCTAAAAGATGAACAATGCAAGTACGTATTTGATGCTACATGAAGCCGGCATTCATGAAGTGTGGCCGTATTCAGTAATTCCCAAGTTAGGTTTATACAGGAAACCGGTAAATATAGAGGTCACATATTTCTGTATTGGTACCAGGCTACAGATAGCCAGATTTAGCACAATTCACCTCGCATTTTTATTTCGTGGTATTTGAACTCCAGGCTCTGACTATTTCGGCCACTTGTATAATCAGCTTCTCAGGTGAGGATTTCGAGTTTGATTCTTTAACTGTTGACCCATCCTGACGATAAGAAGGGTGAACTTTGTCTTGTGGAGTAGCGGGAAATAGGTGATAGTGCATAACACATGCTCCACATTCATTGCCCTCAACAGATCACAAGCGAGTCTGAGCGGGTCAAAAAAAGGTTTGAGGGCGCGATCACTCGCTTTACACTGCTGCATAAGACAGAGTGACGTGTGGAAGGATCAGACATAATTAATATTCAGCATGACAGGCAAACTCCCTTTTTTGAAAGATATAAATGAACCACTTCGACTGCTTTAACATTTTTTCATGGTCATCTCTCCGCTGCATGATCACAATGATGTAATGTTCTCGGGCAGCAGGTAATTTCTGGACCTGTTAATGCAGATAATTCACCGTCAAACCCAACCATCGAAAGGATTCAATTTCAATGTAGTTGTAAAAACTAATTAATAAGAAGCTGATGCCGATCAGTATTGCGTGCTTTTGGTTGCACTGGCCCGGATTGGAACACAGACTACTCGCCTTCGAACCACGTATTCGACTTCTAAAGCAACAACACAAATCATTTGCAAAAAAAAAGTATTGTAGATGCTGGAAATCTCAACTAAATGTGGAACTGTTGGAAATCCTCAGGCAACAGTTGTAGGGAGGGAAAAAATGTTATCGTTTCAGGTTGGTGATGTTCCATCACTTCATCACAGCAATTGATCATCTGGTTGGCTAAATCTCAATTGCAGCAGCAATTTATCATCTGATTCGGAGAGGAATTGGAAGAGGTGTTTATGCACCAATGTTGCTGCAGATCTCCACAAAGTACGAAAGCAGCAAAATTTGCAGTCGTAATTAATTAGAAAAAAAAACCAATGTCTGCACTGCCTGTTACTCTATGAGGTAACTGCAACCAGGAGCCATCAAGTAGGAAGTGAACCCATGTTCATTACAAGTATTAGAAAGCTGATTTTCTCAGTTACCAGCATCACCAAGGCAATCAGCAAAAGCTTTCAAGTCTGCCAATATGTTTCCTACTCTACTGTTTATATCTCAATCTCCAAGCCACCCAGTCAAAATGAAGCTGGACTGGATGCATTCAGACTGGACTAACAATTCTTCTATTCTCACTGAGATCTACAGCTCACAGAATTTGGGCGATGTTTCACAAACTGACTGTCTTAACTCAATAATAATACCCTCGACGTTCTCAAGATTCAGAAAGATGGGTTGTAAATGTTCTCCACATGAGCGACGTTCACATGGCAAAATAAATTCAATAAGAGTTGAGTAGATAGCTCTGGGAATTTCTACTGGAACAAGTTTTCAAAAGAGTTAAAAAATATTGTTTAATTTTAAAAATTGAAAGGGAGAACGTAGTGCAAAGGTTCTCTATGCTTAGGAAAGATACGATACCTGGTCCGAATGGACTGCATCCCAGGGTGCTAAAAGATGTGGGGGTGGAGATAGCATCAGAGCTTTACGTAATCTTCTAATCTTCAATAGATATGGGGACCGTAGCAGACGACTGAGAAGTGGCAAATATGGTACCCTTATACGTGAAAGGGTATAAAGACAGGCCTGTCAACGACAGGCCAGTTAGCTTAGCATCGGTTGTAGGTAAGGTTTTAGGAATAATAATCATAGAAAAAAATCAAAAGCACTTCGTGACGTTTGATTAAATTAAGGAGAGCCAGTTTTGTGAAAGACAGACCATGCTTGAATAATCTAATTGAATTCTTTTGAAGATTTAACAGAGAAGATTGATTAAGAGAGTGCAGTGAATGTTGTCTACATGCTATTTTTAAGAAGTATTTGGGAAAATACCACACGAAAGGCTGTGTAACAAAATTGAGGCTCATAGAATAGGAAGGTCAGTGTCCAATAGGATTTTCAAAAAATGGCTTAGGGACAGATAACAATACATCTTGGTTAATGGCTGATTTTTTTCCAGACTGGAAGGTGCTAGACAGTGCTGTTCCCTAGGGAACAATTCTAGATCCACTATTTTATAGCTATTTCTATAAATGATTTGGATCTTGGATACAGAGTAGAATTTCAAAATTTGTCGATGAAACAAAAATAGAAGGAGTTCCAAAGAGTGAGCATGATATGAAGCGCCATAGATAGCTAATGGAACAGGCAAAGAAGTGACAGATGTAATTTAATACAAACAAGTGTGAAGTGATACATTGTTGACAGAAGGGTTACGTGAGGTAATATATACTTAATGGCGCTGTTCTAAAGAGTTTGCAGGAACAAAAGGAACTGTGGTGCATGTGAATCCATTATTGAATGTGGCAGGACATATTGAGCAAGTGGTTAGCAACACATATGGGACCTTGGGCTTCATAAATAGGGGCATTGAAGAAAAAGCCGGGAAGTTGATCTGGATGATATCAAGCTCTTGTTAGGTTCCCAACTAGAGTTTTGCATCCAGCTCTGGGCAGCACACTTTGGCAGGGATAGAGAGTCCTTGAGAGGGTGCACAGGAGATTGAGCAGAATGGCTCCAGTGTTGGAGGATTTTAGTTACAACGTTAGTCTGTTAACGATGCCTTTGATATCCCTGCCGCAAAGGAGACTGTGGGGAGATTTGATAAATGTGTGGAAGATTATAACAAGCTTAGATAAGTTAGACAAGGATAACCTCTTCCCACTAACTAATGGTAGAAGAAATAGGGGACACAGATTGAAGATCATAGGCGCGCAAAGTCGGAGGAACGTGAAAAAAAAACTATTTTTATACGCAGCGGTTGGCAATGACCTGAAATTCGCTGACCAGCAGAGTGGTGGAAGTGAAAGCAATCAATGATTTCAAACGTAAATTATATGGGCAATGATGGAAAATAACCTTGCAGGGTTATGCGGATCGAGTGGGGCGTGGGACTGATTGGATTGCTCTGCAGACAGCCAGCGTGATTGGCCTCCTTCTTTGCGATGAATGGCTCTATGAAGAACAATTGTAGACAAAATATAATTGTAACAAAAGGAAGCAAGCAACTTCAGGTGAGCCAGGCATTCATTAGTTCAACAGATACCGCTGGGATTTGAAATTTAATTTCATTTGTAAACAGCACAAATATATTCTGAAGAAGGGTCAATGACCCGAAACGTTAACTCTGCTTCTCTTTCCACAGATGCTGCCAGACCTGCTGAGTGGTTACAGCATTTCTTGTTTTTATTTCAGATTTCCAGCATCCGCAATATTTTGCTTTTATTACAAATATATTCAGCTTTCACTACAAAATAGTGAGGTGCATTAACGCTTAGGAACTTCAGCAGACAGAGCAGAGGACCTGGCCACATGCCATGGTGACTACACGATCATTTATTTATTTAATTTATTTGGAGATACAGCACTGAAATAGGCCCTTCGGCTCACCGAATCTGCACTGACCAACAACCATCTATTCCTACTCATCCAACATTAATCCAATATTCCTTACCACATCCCCAAAATTCTCATACCACCTACCTATACTGGGGGCAATTTGCCTATCAATCTGCAAATCTTTGGCTGTGGGAGGAAATCAGAGCAACTGGCGGAAACTCACGCAGTTACAGGGAGATCTTGCAAACTCTGCATAGGCAGTACGCAGAACTGAACCCGGGTCGCTGGAGCTGTGAGACTGCGGTGCTAACCACTGCGCCTAATGGTTAAGTACCTACTCCCAAACCCCACTTCGCACACAACGGCACAGGTGAGTCAACTCCTATAACAGTCACAAATCAAGAGAAACCAACCGTCAGCAATAATGGGAAAATACTCCTGAAAGTTGCTCCCTTTCCCCAAACCAATAGTGAATAGTTCAGTAGAACACATGGAAGTAGTGGTATCTACACTGGAACTTAACACCAATGTATTTAGATCTCTGCTGCAGTCAAGAAATGGACCAGCATGAAGGCATGAAGATAGTTAGCACACATCACCCCCAGCCAACAATATATTTCAGAGAGTCACAATTCTCCTGAAAAAGAAGAATCGACTAACATCCACTCTATACCTATACCTACATAAATTAAACCCGCACATCCGGGTCCTCCACAATCTTTTATACTGGAACAATCTATTGATGGGGATGTTATGCGGCTCCTTAATTATTTATAGGCTTTTATCAAGCCAGCGAAAAAAAAACTACACTATTGTAAAGTAAATAGATCAACGTCCTGGAACCTGGATATCATGATCCCATCTATGATTTTCCCAACATTGGATGCCAGGTTGATAGGATCATAGTTCACTTGCTCTGAACTTTATGAAATAGCTTTCAGTCTAAGGAAAATTATTGCAAGATCAATTGAACTCTTGAAGATTCCCATCGTTTTATGACCATTGGGTGCATGTCACTGCACCAGGAGTCCTATCAATTTTCACATTTCCTAATCTATCCAGGATTACATGCCTATCCCTTTTGTTATTAATAGTTTCCCTCCTTACAAGGGGCCATCCTTTGGTCATATAAGCATAAATTATAAGGGTATGGACCAATGCAGAATAATCCATTAATAGCTATGCTGCAACTGGAGAATCTGTTTGAATCTTCCCTACAGTATTAATTAACTGTTCAATTCGGTCCTTAATGATCTTCCATCTTCTAAATTAGTTGTCAAGGCTGTTATTATCAATGCTACAATTGCACACCATCTTCCTTTCAAGGTGTATCCTAGCTAATCTTGCAGCTGTTTCCTCAATTTCATGCGGTTGTTTTCACTACTCTCCTGTGAGTTGAATCCTTAAATGTGTTAAATCCCAGCCGTTTGAATTGAATTAGCATCTACACTTTCTTTGTGAAACAGATTGTACTTGTTTTGTTATCTGTTGTTCTTTTACCCATTGGGACATATGTGGCATCCTTCTGTTTGAGAATTAGTATAATGTGAGCCCATCCTCGTCAGCACCAGAATGCTTATAAAGTAATGCTGCACAATCCTCCATTTTACAAGATCTTCAGCCATTTGAGGAAATAAATGGCGTTTACAATATAGGACCAGCATCATCAGCTTTTGGAGTGTATTTCTAGATGCGCAATATTCTCTGCATAAAGACAATGCATGGGAAGCGGCCCCACCAGGGTACACACTATCCTGACTTGGAAATATATAGGCAATTGCTGAACTGGCATAGGTTCAAAATCCTGGAAATCCCTCCCTAACAGCACTGTGGGTGTACTGGCTGCAATGGTTCAAGAATGTGCCTCACCACCAACTTCTGATTGCCCTTGTGGTGAGTTCCCGGATTTTGTCCCAGCGACAGTGAAGGTACGGCGATCAATTCCAAGCCAAGGCAGTGTGTGAATTGGAGAGGAACTTGCAGGTGTTGGTGTTCCCGTGCACCTGCTGCCCTTGTTCATCTCGGTTGTCGACTTCGCTGGTTTGGAAGGTGCTTTTAAAGGATTCTTGGCGTGTTGCTGCAGTGCATCTTGTAGATGGTACACACCTTTGCCAGTTTGCGCTGGTGGTGGATGGTGTGCATGTTCAAGGTTGTCTGTTCCTTGCCCATCCAGCATTTTGCTTTGCTTTCGATGGTGATGCACTTCTTTTGTGCCGTTCGAGCTGCAATCAGCCAAGTAAATGGAGATACTTCCATCACACTCTTGATCTGTGCCTAGTAGATGGTGGACAGGCTTTGTGGAGACAGGGACTAATTCAAAGCCTCTGACTTTCTCTTGTGCTGCAGGAATATATAGCGGGTTCACTTAAGTTTCTGATCAATGCTAATCACCAGGCTGTTTATGGTGGGTCTGCAGCGATGCTAATGCCATTGAATGTCATTAGAAAATGGTTGTTACTTCAGGAGGGCTCGAATATATATTATTGCAGTTACGTTATATTTCTAGAAAGCTCTGGTGATCTGATGATACCTCATTTAGAGTATTGCATTCGGTTGAAGGAACTGAACGTCAGGAAGTATATGTTAGCCTGGTAGAAATGCATCATCGTTCCAGCAGAATAATAACATGCTGAAAGGGTTAATTTATGAGGATGATTGCCCAGAGTGGCCTTGTATTCCCTTGAATATTGAAGATATTGAAGGAGTAACAGGAATGCAGGGTACTGGGCTAATGGGAAGATTCTTGGTAGTGTTGATGAACAGAGAGATCTTGGTGTCCAGGTACATAAATCCCTAAAAGTTGCTACCCAGGTTAATAGGGCTGTTAAGAAGGCATATGGTGTGCTAGCGTGTATTAGTAGGGGGATCGAGTTTCGGAGCCACGAGGTCATGCTGCAGCTGTACAAAACTCTGGTGAGACTGCACCTGGAGTATTGCGTGCAGTTCTGGTCACCGCATTATAGGAAGGATGTGGAAGCTTTGGAAAGGGTGCAGAGGAGATTTACTAGGATGTTGCCTGGTATGGAGGGAAGGTCTTACGAGGAAAGGCTGAGGGACTTGAGGTTGTTTTCGTTGGAGAGAAGGAGGAGGAGAGGTGACTTAATAGAGACATATAAGATAATTAGAGGGTTAGATAGGGTGGATAGTGGGAGTCTTTTTCCTCGGATGGTGATGGCAAACACGAGGGGACATAGCTTTAAGTTGAGGGGTGATAGATATAGGACAGATGTCAGAGGTAGTTTCTTTACTCAGAGAGTAGTAGGGGCGTGGAACGCCCTGCCTGCAACAGTAGTAGACTCGCCAACTTTAAGGGCATTTAAGTGGTCATTGGATAGACATATGGAAGAAAATGGAAGAGTGTAGGTCAGATGGTTTCACAGGTCGGCGCAACATCGAGGGCCGAAGGGCTTGTACTGCGCTGTAATGTTCTAATTCTAAAAAAATATATAGATTCGATATCATGAAGATTTTTAAGGTTATCAACTTTATTGAAAGCGTAAATAGAGCGGAGAAGATTTCCTCTGGTGGGATAGTCAATCAAGAACGTGCGACATTGCATTTAAATGGTACTTGGCGACGACAAAAAAAACATTTATCCGCAGAAAGGGCATTGGAAATCTCGATCTCGTTCTCGAAGCAGCTGTTGAGGCTATGCATCAATGGATTTTTCTTTGTTAAATAATGCTTTTAACGCATAGGGAACGAAGGTGGGTAGGTGTTTCTTAGATACAGACCAGTCATGAGTTCATCATTCGGCACAACTGTCTTGGGGGATAATATTCCACTTCCTTTTTTCTTACACCAAGCAAGTTTTTACATTATTCCCAAGCCTTTACATGCTGCCTGTTAAGTTGAGTTCCTGCACCCACTCTTCATAAAGAAAAAAAAATAAATCTTCAGGGAACTGAAAGGAGGTACCATTTTTATTTTTGGTCTGTTACATCCAAATCGGGAGTAATGCATAGTTAATGCAATCCCACTACTCTATAGGTCATAGCATATGAGTAAACTTTCACACCTGCCATGAAAGTAGCCAAATTAAACACTCTATTTATCCCCAAGAATGAAGTACACCAAACCAGGTTTCTTTAAACAACCACTAAATTAAGTATTTGCCAATAAACTAACGCTTAAACAATAATTCGATAAATATATATGTGAAAATAAATCTTTTAAAACGTATTTTTCCTAACCCTCTTGCACACACATACATATACAAAGAAAGGATATGGGTATAGCGTGGGAAAGTGATAATGTGCAACACCCAGAGATGGAACAGAAACGAAAGGATGGAGGCTGCTTCTTTGCCACCACAACTCAGCCACACTGACAGACAGATTCATAAACCCCAGTCCAAACTCAATATTAAATTATTACTGTGTCAACCCCACAATATTGCAGCCTTAGCTCCAAGTTAGATACTAGATGGGGCTAACACATGGCGCCTGTTTGAATCCAAATAATGTACTCCAAGACATCAGTACAAAATTCAGGCACATTTTGAGTTAAAAAGTAGCAGTATTAATTCCCATAGTGTGTCCTGATATATAAGTTAGAAACAAGCTCAAATCTATGACTGTGATCAGTTTGAGATATCTGGAAATACAGTTAGCACTGAAATACAAACTCAGATTGCAGGTTAAAACTCACCCATCATATCAAACTGAAAGGTACAATATCAATTCACTTCGTCTAGCCTGGATATAAACTGCAAACCAGTCCTGAAACATCATACAGTATCTATGTTAAATACACTGCATTAATTCCATGAGAGCAGACTGGGTTCCACATAACATGCAAGCTCGCGGTCATAGTCATATTGAATTTTAGAATTAGAATTAGAATATTACAGCGCAGTACAGGCCCTTCGGCCCTCGATGTTGCGCCGATCATCTGACCTACACTATTCCATTTACATCCATATGTCTATCCAATGACCACTTAAATGCCCTTAAAGTTGGCGAGTCTACTACTGTTGCAGGCAGGGCGTTCCACGCCCCTACTACTCTCTGCGTAAAGAAACTACCTCTGACATCTGTCCTATATCTTTCACCCCTCAACTTAAAGCTATGTCCCCTCGTCTTTGCCATCCTCATCCGAGGAAAAAGACTCTCACTATCCACCCTATCTAACCCTCTGATTATCTTGTATGGCTCTATTAAGTCACCTCTCCTCCTCCTTCTCTCTAACGAAAACAACCCCAAGTCCCTCAGCCTTTCCTCGTAAGACCTTCCTTCCATACCAGGCAACATCCTAGTAAATCTCCTCTGCACCCTTTCCAAAGCTTCGACATCCTTCCTATAATGCGGTGACCAGAACTGCACGCAATACTCCAGGTGCGGCCTCACCAGAGTTTTGTACAGCTGCATCATGACCCCGTGGCTCTGAAACTCGATCCCCCTACTAATAAAGGCTAACACACCATATGCCTTCTTAACAGCCCTATTAACCTGGGTAGCAACTTTCAGGGATTTATGTACCTGGATACCAAGATCTCTCTGCTCATCTACACTACCAAGAATCTTCCCATTAGCCCAGTACTCTGCATTGCTGTTACTCCTTCCAAAGTGAATCACCTCACACTTCTCCGCATTAAACTCCATTTGCCATCTCTCAGCCCAGCTCTGCAGCCTATCTATGTCCCTCTGTACCCTACAACACCCTTCGACACTATCCACAACTCCACCGACCTTCGTGTCATCCGCCACTCTCTGTGTAAAGAACCTACCTCTGACATCTCCCCGAAACCTTTCTCCAATCACCTTAAAATTATGCCCCCTGGTGATAGCCCTATCCACCCTGGGAAAAAAGTCTCTGGCGATACACTCTGTCTATGCCTCTCATCATCCTGTACCCCTCTATCAAGTCACCTCTCATCCTTCTTCGCTCCAATGAGAAAAGCCCTAGCTCCCTCAATCTTTCTTTGTAGGACATGCCCTCCAGTCCAGGCAGCATCCTGGTAAATCTCCTCTGCATCCTCTCTAAAGCTTCCACATCCTTCCTAGAATGAGGTGACCAGTACTGAACACAATATTCCACGTGTGGTCGAACCAGGGCCTTATAGAGCTGCAGCATAACCTCGCTGCTCTTTAACTCAATTCCCCTGTTAATGAAAGCCAACACACCATACGCCTACTTAACAACCCTATCAACTTGGGTGGCAACTTTGAACGATCTATGGACATGGACCCCAAGATCCCTCTGTTCCTCCACACTACCAAGAATCTTGTCTTTCAGCCTGTATTCTGCATTCAAATTCGACCTTCCAAAATGAATCAGTTCACACTTTTCCAGGTTGAACCCCATCTGCCACTTCTCAGTCCAGCTCTGCATCCTGTCAATGTCCCGTTGCAACCTACAACAGCCTTCCACACTATCCACAACTCCAGCAACCTTCGTGTAATCTGCAAACTTGCTAACCCAGCCTTCCGCTTCCTCATCCAAGTCATTTATAAAAGTGACAAAGAGCAGAGGTCCCAGAACAGATCCTTGTGGAACACCACCGGTCACAGAGCTCCATGCTGAATACTTTCCATCTACTACCACCCTCTGACTTCTTTGGCCAGCCAATATTGTATCCAGACAGCCAACTTTCCCTGAATCCCATGCCTCCTTACTTTCTGAATGAGCCTACCATGGGGAACCTTATTAAACGCCTTGATAAAATCCATATACACCACATCCACTGCTCTTCCTTCCTCAATGTGTTTTGTCACATCTTCAAAGAATTAAATAAGGCTTGTGAGGCATGACCTGCTCCTTACAAAGCCATGCTGACTGTCTCTAATCAAACCATGCTTTTCCAAATAATCATAAATCCTGGCTCTCAGAATCCTCTCCAATAATTTGCCCACTACTGACGTAAGACTGACTGGTCTATAATTCCCAGGGTTATCCCTTTTCCCTTTCTTGAACAAGGGAACAACATTTGCTACCCGCCAATCATCTGGTACTACTCCAGTGGACAGTGAAGATGCAAAGATCATTGTCAAAGGCGCAGCAATCTCTTCCCTCGCTTCCCGTAATATCCTTGGGTATATCCCGTCTGGCCCTGGGGACTTATCTGTCCTCATATCATTCAAATTTCCAGCACATCCTCCCTCTTAACCTCAACCTGTTCGCGCATATCAGCCTGTTCCACGCTGTCCTCACAAACGACCAGGTTCCTCTCACTACTGAATACCGAAGCAAAACATTCATTTAGGAACTCCCCTACCTCCTCCGACTCCAGGCACAAGTTTCCTCGACTATCCCTGATCGGCCCTACCCTCATCCTCTTGTTCCTCACATAAGTGTAGAACGCCTTGGGATTTTCCTTAATCCAACCCGCCAAGACTTTTTCATGTCCCCTTCCAGCTCTCCTAAGTCCATTCTTCAGTTCCTTCCTGGCTACCTTGTAACCCTCTAGAGCCCGGTCTGATCCTTGCTTCCTCAACCTTAAGTAAGCTTCCTTCTTCCTCTTGACTATCTGTTCCACATCTCTTGTCATCCAAGGTTCCTTCACCCTACCATCCCTTCCCTGCCTCATCGGGACAAACCTATCCAGCAGTCGCAGCAAGTGCTCCCGAAACAATCTCCACAGTTCTGTCGTGCATTTCCTGAGAACATCTTTTCCCAAATTTATGCTCCCCAGTTCCTGCCTAATAGCATTGTAATTCCCCCTCCCCCAATTAAATATTTGCCCATACCGTCTGCTCCTGTCCCTCTCCATGACTATAGTAAAGGTCAGGGAGTTGTGATCACTATCACCGAAATACTCTTCCACCGATAGATCTGCCACCTGGCCTGGTTCGTTGCCAAGCATCAAGTACAACATAGTCTCCCCTCTAGTCGGCCTATTTACATATTGAGTCAGGAAACCTTCCAGTTCACAACTGACAAAACTGCTCCATCCAAACTATTTGCAGTAAGGAGGTTCCAATCAATATTAGGGACAACAACTGCACCTTTCCAAAATCTGCCTCCCAATCTGCTCCTCCACGTCTCTGTTGCTATTGGGGGGTCTTTAGAAAACGCCCAACAAAGTTACTGCTCCTTTTCTGTTTCTGACTTCCATCCATAATGACTCAGTAGACAAACCCTCCTCGACGACCTCCCTTTCTGCAGCTGTGATACTATCCCTTATTAGCAATGCCACTCCCCCACCTCTTTTTCCTCCCTTCCCATTCCTTTTGAAACATCTAAACCCCGGAACATCCAACATCCATTCCTGCCCCTGTGATATCCAAGTCTCCGTTATGGCCACAACATCGTAGCTCCAAGTATTGATTCATGCTCTATGTTAATCACCCTTATTCCTGACACTTCTTGCGTTAAAATAGACACACCTCAACCCATCATACTGGCTGCAACTGTGCCCTGTCACCTGTCTAACCTTCCTCACAGACTCTCTGCACTCGGTATCTGCCTGTTCAACAGCTTCTCCATCCACTGATCCGTGGCGCCGGTTCCCATCCCCCTGCCAAACTAGTTTAAACCCTGCCGAAGAGCTCTGGCAAAGCTCCCGCCCAGGATATTGGTGCCCCTCCAGTTCAGATGCAACCCGTCCTTCTTGTTCAGGTCCAACCTTCCCCAGAAGGTATCCCAATGATCTACATATCTGAATCCCTCCCTCCTGCACCAGTTCTGTAGCCACGTGTTCAGCTGCACTCGCTCCCTGTTTCCAGCCTCACTAGCACGTGGCACCGATAACAATCCTGAGAATTCTTCTCTGCTCTTCCTGCCTTTCAGGTCCTCATACCTTTTCCTAGCTATGTTATTGGTACCGATATGTACCACGACCTCTGGCTGCTTCCCCTCCCCCTTAAGAATCCTGTAGACTCGATCCGAGACTTCCCGGACCCTGGCACCCGGGAGGCAACATACCATCCGGAAGTCTCGTTCGCGACCACAGAATCTCCTGTCTGTTCCTCTAACCACTGAATCTCCTTTCACTATCGCTTTCCTATTCTCCCCCCTTCCCTTCTGAGCCACTGGGCCAGGCTCAGTGCCATAGACCTGGCCACTGTGGCTTTCCCCTGGTAGGTCGACCCCCTCAACCGTATCCAAAACGGAAAACGTATTATTGAGGGGGACGGCCGCAGGGGATCCCTGCACTGTGTACCTATTCCCTTTCCCTCCCCTGATGGTCACCCAGCTACCTTTATCCTGTAACTTAGGTGTCACTACTTCCCTACAACTGCTCTCTATCACCCCCTCAGCATCCTGAATGATCCGAAGTTCATCCAGCTCCAGCTCCAGTTCCCTTATGTGGTCTGCGAGGAGCTGGAGTTGGGTACACCTCTCACAGGCGCAGTTAGTAGGGACACCAGTGGTGACCCTCACTTCCCACATTCTGCCAGAGGAGAATGCAACTGACCTAGCTTCCATCCCCTCTGCACTAAATTGACAACAGAGATTTTAAATAAAAGGCAAAACCTTACCTTACCAAACACTCCACACAAGAGGCTTTTTTTGGTTAGAGGAGGAGAATGGGTGGGAGACACTACACGAGTGAGCGGGAGTACAGGATGGAGGAGTTGGGGGGATTGGAATCCAGGAAATGAATGAATTTTACTGAATCCATGCAATTTTATCGCGATTCAAATGTACAGTTCGGGCCAGATAAAAAGGACTGATAAAAATGAATAAATTCCGGGGATAAACTTAAAGTGATATGAAAGCGAACGCATTGTTATGAGTAAGTTTATTTCATTTGTGTCAAACACTTTGCGATTCAGAGGAGACAATCGATCTCGGTAGGATCGGATTTCATTGAAATCCTGCAGTTTCTGATGTCAATGCGATAAAAAGCACCGCACTGCGATGACTGGGTCTCGAACACGGGTCAACTGCCTGGAAATCAGCTGTGCTCACGCTGCCCCTCCAGCCCCTCTGCTTTTCTCTCTCATTTCACGCTGACTGACAAATCAACACTAACTACTGTCTTCACCAGCCATGTTCAATACCCAGAGTAGGTGAATGATACAATAATCCCATTCCCACATACTGTGGAATTTCTGACAGGAACAAAAACAAGAAATGCTGGAAATACTCAGCAGGTCTGGCAGCATCTCTGGGGAGAGAAGCAGATTTAACGTTTCAGGTTGTGACCCTTCATTTGAACAAACCTGAAACGTTAACTCTGCTTCTCTCTCTAACAGACTTGCTCGGTATTTCCATCATTTCATGTTTTTATTTCAGATTGCCTGCATCTGCAGTTTTTTGCTTTTATTTTGGAGTTTCAGACACTTTTGGGCTGATAAGAGAAGATTAAGAAGAGATTTGATCGAGGTGTGCAAACTCAAGCGGGGTCTAGACAGAGTAAATAGGGAGAAACTGCTCCCATTGGCAGAAGGTTCAAAAAGAAGATGGCACCGATTTCAGGTCAATGGCAAAACAAAAACAACGGCGACATGGATGTCTAAATAGACCAATCAGAGCGAGATGCCTGAAGTAAGACCCTGCCAGAACTTTCAAACTACCAATCACAATCAGCCCCTTCATCAATCCTGCATCAGCACAGGGCTGTGGGGGCTCCCTAATAATCCCAGTGTGGAAGGGTTTGGGGAGATTTCCAGGTCTGAAAGTGATTTGAGGACTGTCTGTTCCGGTCCATTTCTACTCCAATCATTTTAATACAATTCTGCGAGCAGAGCCTACTAACCTAATAACTGACCAACTTGAGTGCATGTGTCTCTTTTACCATTGACTAATGTCAAGCCCACAATCCACTTTGACTTTAAAGTAGCTGTTTTTAACCATAATAGCGAGAGTTATCCCTTCTGACAGGATTGCAGAATTGTTACCGAGTAGAAGGAGGCTATTTGCCCCATCGTGTCTACAATGGCTCCCTGAATGAACAATTCACTTAATGTCAATCCCCCGCTTTCTCCCCGTAATCCTGCACATTCTTATTGTTCACATAAGAGTCTAGTTGCCTTTAAAGTGCCTCGATTGAACCTGCCTCCACCACACTCTCAGGCAGTGTATTCCAGATCCTAACCACTGCCTGTGTGAAGACGTTTTTCCTCATGTCGTTTTTACTTCTTTTACCAATTACTTTGAATCAGTGCCCTCTCGTTCTCGAACCTTTCAGGCGTGGGACGTTGCTTCCAATCCACTCTATTCAGACCGCTCATGATTTTGAATACCTCTATCAAATCACCTCTCAGCCTTCTCTTCTCCAAGGAAAACAGTCCCAACTTCTGCAACGTATCTTCATAACTGAAATTCTTCATCCCGGGAACCTGAAATCGTGAATCTTTTCTGCACTTTCTCCAATGCCTTTACATCTCCTTGGAAGGTATATTTCTTCCCCCTCAGCTACTCGCTCCAGAATTCGCTGTTTCCCCACTCCGCTGGCCGATTGTTCCCCACTCCTCGCTTCGTGCCACCTCGCTCTTGGCTCCCCCTCCCCACCCCAGATCTTGACTGTACCCTTCCCTCCTCTCGGCCACTCGCTCCTCCGTCGCCCCAACCGCCCTCGCATCATGCCTTGCTTTTTCGGGCAGCATGCAGAGAACAATTAAAAGTGGGAGCGAGTGGCTGAGAGGAGGGAAGCGCGGGGAATCGCCTAGAGCTGGGGAATTGGCGGGGTTGGGGGGAGGAAGGGTAGCGGAAAGCGAGTTTGCCAGAGAGCGGGGTGGCGAGGAGCGGGGAACAATCAACCAGGGGAGTAGGGGAGAGCAACAAGGTGTGGAGAGAGCCCTTTAATTGGAGTGACATCAGTACTCGTCAGTCAAATAAAAAGGGGATAAAAATTGCCAGCACATTTTAAACTCCACCCGAATTTCTTCTCCATCGATCGGGGTGACAATTCACTGTGAACCTAAAATATCAGAACATGGAAATTCAATCATAAAATTCCTTTTGTACTTAATAGGATTCCTGTAATATGAAATGGCTCTGAGGATAACAGCTAGCATCCTGTACTACATACTAGTATATTACTGGACCTCCATCCAACTTCATGTAAGGTGAGTTTGCTGGAACTAACTAGCCGGAAGCATTTCCTGTGATAAATTGAGCAGTGCCAACTTTCTTCCTGGCAGTTGTGTGACTCTCGCAGGCATATAATTGTCAGTGTGAAAGGCTGCATTTCCACATGTGCAAGTATAGCGCCACGGAACGGTTGCCTTGTCAGCAAATGCAGCCTTTACTCACAGCATCTTACCTCAGGGTGCAACTCTTACAGTGCAGACTAACGGACAATTTGAGGGCTCTGCCCTGCTCTCGCTTTTCACAAGACGATACTCACTTCTGATTGGAACCGTCGTTTAACTTCCCTTTGTGACTTTGACAAAGACTAAATTAAAAATTGATAACGAGCAGGAAATGGATTTGCTCGCTGTATGTAAAATTGATAAGTCACCAGGACAAGATGAGATGCATCGACGGGTACTGAGGGAAGTGATGGTGGAAATTGCAGAGTTACTCTTTATAATTTTCCAGTCTTCCTGAGACTGGTGGTGTCAGATGACTGGAGAATTGTAAATCTTACACCCTAGTTCAAAAAAGAGTGCAACGCTAACTACACCCACAGGAAGACAAGTTAACTTTGGTGGTGGGAAAGTTTTTAGGAACATAATTTGTGATATATTTAATACTTATTTAGACAATGGTGGATTAATTAAGGAAAGCCAGCAGGGATTTGTGAAGGACAAATCCTATTTAACCAACTTGTTTGAGTTTTTCTAAGGAGATGAGCAGAATGTGATGGATGTGGTGTACGTGGACTTCCAAAGGCATTTGATAAAGTGCCACATAACAGGCTTAAAACAAAGTAGAGTCTAAGGACTAAAAGGGAATTGGCAGCCCGGATATGAAATTAGCTGAGGAACAAGAAACAGAATGTAGTGATAAATAGTTGTTTTTTGGACTGGACGAAGTTATACAGTGGAGTTCGCCATGGGTCGGTGTTGAATTGAAGTTGATAAAATATTCTCATCATCCAAACAGACTCATTCTCCTGCTTGATCGGTGTAACCCTGCTAAACGTTTGTTTCCTTCAAGTGTTTATCCAATTTCCTATTGAAATAATTGAATGTCTCTGCTTCCACCACACTTGTGGACAGACAGTTGCAGCAGGTAAAACAAAAAGTGCTTCCTCACATTCCCCTGCATCTCTTTCCCATAACCATCAATCTCTGTCTCGTTCTCGTACCATCAACAATGGGAACAGGTTATCCTTGTCTAACGTATGTACACCTGCATCAAATTTCCTCTCAATCCACATTGCTGTTAAGAGAACAACCCCATACTTAGATAACACAATCCAGAGCCATCTATCCAAGCTTTTCAATAGCAAAAGAATAGTTGTGTTGTAAGTAGTATAGATAGGAGCATAATACCAAGAGACTTTGATAGATCAACTGATTGACTCTGCCCAACGCACCAGATTTTCTGTTTCGCCTGAACACTGCTAAACGCCTTGTATAATTTAGAGTATTTTCATGGCTTACATTTATGCAAGAACTGAAATGTCAATGCTGGTTTGTAAAGCATAACGGTCATCTTTGCTGAACTATGTCAAAATGTCATGTTGAGAGATGTGTTAGTGTGGAAGATGCACGTAGCCATAGGAAAAAAAGGAAATCATGTCGCTGGACGGGGGTCCACAATGTCCGGGTGTCCACAATGTCCGGGTGATGGACCCTGACATATTTTACGTTTGTGAAAAATAAGGACAGCTAAAATAATAGGGCTAATGGCATGATTTGTACATCAATATATTGAAGTCTGCTTCAGCTAATGCTTGCTTCATTATGAAATGTATTTTCAAGGCTATACTTTGTTTAAACCTTTGTGTGAGAACAATGGGAGAGACACCAGCACTCCTTCCACTGAGAGAGATGAGATAAAGGTCGAATAGATTAGATTAGAGATACAGCACTGAAACAGGCCCTTCGGCCCACCGAGTCTGTGCCGACCATCAACCACCCATTTATACTAATCCTACATTCCTACCAAACATCCCCACCTGTCCCTATATTTCCCTACCACCTACCTATACTAGTGACAATTTATAATGGCCAATTTACCTACCAACCTGCAAGTCTTTTGGCAGGAAACCGGAGCACCCGGAGAAAACCCACGCAGACATAGGGAGAACTTGCAAACTCCACACAGGTAGTGCCCAGAATCAAACCCGGGTCCCTGGAGCTGTGAGGCTGCAGTGCTAACCACTGTGCCGCCCTAATAGCAGAATTGAAAACAAAAAAATGTCTGGCACCATCAAGAATGTAACCTTCAGCATCCTTGCTAAAATCGAAAGAATCGGGAAGCATCTGCAATGTGTGTGGATGAAGCAATTAACTAACTAGTGTCAAGCAATGATGTCAACCCGGACCAATAGGGATACTGAGAACACTTCAAAACTAATATGGTAACATCCTGCACCACAAGAAGGATAACAGAAAGGGTTTTACAGGATATCGTCAGCACACTTAGAGAGGGGTCATGAGAACATTGTTGGCACTTAGAAGGACAGGATAGACTATAGACGAGAAAACAGAGCAAGGGAAGAAGAAGGAGAGAAGTCCGTGCCGTAGCAAGCACAGAAGCAGGGACTGGTGCTGTGTGTTGCTGCATATCTATTGCCATTGTTAAGTATTAACTTTGTGTATCTTAGTTAAACCGAACACACTCTCTGACTTGATCACAGAACTTGATTTTTTTCTTGTAGGTCTCTTGGTCAAGAATCTGAAGGTGAGACTAGTTGGGTATCCTGTGTCTCACCTTTGCTCAGGTAACATCGACCTGAAACTTGTAGTTGTTTACTATTTGCATACACTGCTATGTATTTTGTCCTCCTCAAACTTCGAAATTGTGGGCCCGAGAAAAGCAATGTTCTTCATACAGCTTTCTGTGACTGCCCCCGGAAAAGTTCTGCCCTGTAAGCAAAAAGGATCAGTTCACTACTACACTCTGCCTCCTATCCCTTAACCAACTACCATCTCAGGATACCAGTGTCAATGTTTAACATGCGCTTCTATTTTCCATGTAAGTCTGTTATGCAGTACTTGGTCGAATGCCTTCGGAAGAGCAAATATCCGATAATTACTGTCCCATCTTCAGTAAATTCAACCCCAAAGATTCAGTCAGTTTTGTCGTAAATGATTTGCCCTTAGCAAATCCGTACTGGTTGTCCCTTATTAACTCACAGCTGATGTCTAAATTAATGGTCTTTGTTACCAGATTTTTCCTTCTCACATTTTAGAGCAGGAGTGTAACATGTACAACCCTTCAGTCGACTGGCACACCTTCCATATTCAAAGATTTTCCTCGGAGCTTCTGTTATCTCCCTCAGTAATCTGGAATGCTTCCTATATGGACTTATTCACTTAAAAAGATGTCAACCTATTCAGAGCTTCTTTTCTGTCTATTTTCATTTTATCTAATAACTCTGCACTCGTCTTATACCAGGATATTAACTTCACCCTTTTCTTTTGTGAACATACATATAACACAACATTTCATTACCTTTTCCATCAGATGAGCCATCTTTTCCATCTTTATCCATAAACAAACCACAATTTCTTGCACTATCATTTGAATTCTGGTTGCTTAAAATAATATTAGGATTCCTTTGTTGTTACCCAATCATATTTTCTCATACAGTCTCTTATAAACTTGTTTCGCTTCCCACCTGCACTCTCCCTATTATTCCTGGTTGGTATCATGGTGATTGAGTGGATATGGGATGTTTTGTGCAAATCACTGTCATAATTACTTAAATGATTAGCGCTGCAAACAACCTTTGAATTTTATTGATCAAAACCAAATTAATGGCAACGTGTGTGACGCTGAGACTGGAAGATGGTCAGAATAATGGGGAGGAAGGGTGAAGGAGCGGCTCCTAAATTGGCCAAACGGATTTCTTAGATGTGTAAAAGTGATTCCGAGTGTTTGAGGGATGAAGGATAAACGTCTGATAGCTTCTTTTTAATGTCATCCGAGTGAATCTGTCAGTGGCTGAAAATATATCTGAACGGCCTTGTCCTGCGAATCTGCAGACAGTCCAACAGGTAGAAGGGGTTAAGTGAGAAATATAGTATTTGTTCATAATCTGACATTGCTTTGAGGTTGGAAATAATAGAGAGGCTGTCGCTGACATAATACGTCAGTGAGAGAGCAATTTACATTTTTCAATCTTGAATAAGTCTTATATCAAACAGAGCAGGATATCTGCCAATGTGTTCCATTATATACACGTCACAGGCCACTTCCCCTCCCTATTCTATCTCCCTGATCTCAATCTCCTCCCTATCCATTTCATTATGATTGCTGATCGTTATGTTGGCCTATTTATTCTCTTCCATCTCAGGCATTCCCGCGCGCTCGGGGATGACTTTTTCCACTGCAGTTCTGAAATGGCTGACATGTCCAATGCATGATAGAGATGCATGCGATAAAGAAACATCTGTAATTATGGGTGAGTTTAATCTGCATATAGATTGGGCAAATCAAATTAGTCATGATACCGTAGAGGAGGAACTCTTGGAGTGCATATGGGATTGTTTTCTGGACCAATACGTTGAGGAACCAACTGGAGAACAGGCCATCCTGGACTGAGTATTATGTAATGAGAGAGGTGTAATTGCTTGTGGGGAACACAAAAACGGCCGGTAAAATTTTCTAATGGTATGTGAAGTGAAAAAGATTGGTGAAGACAAATGTAGGTCCCTTACAGCCAGAGCAGGAAAATTTAATGTGGGGAACAACGAAATGGCTGACCAACTAAATGCATACTTTGGTTCTGTCTTCTCAAAGGAGAACATAAATATCATATCAGAAATGTTGGGGAACACAGGGCTTAGTGAGATAGAGGAACTGAAGGAAATCGGTATTAGTAGAGAAATAGTGTTGGGAAAATTGATGGGTTTCTGGGCCGATAAATCCCCAGGGACTGATGGCATGCATCCCAGAGTACTGAAGGAAGTGGCCCTAAAAATAATGGATGCATTGCTAGTTCTCTTCCAAGATTCTATAGATTCTGGAACATTTCTTACGAGTTAAAGGGTAGCTAACATAACCCCACTATTTAAAAAAGGGAGGTCGATGATAGCAGGGAATTATAGACCAGTCATCCTGACGTCGGTCGTGCGGAAAATTTTCGAGTCCATTATCAAAGATTTTATAGCAGAGCACTTAGAGAACAGTGGTAGAATCGGGCAGAGTCTGCATGGCTTTACGAAAGGAAGATCATGCTTGACAAATCTACTAGAGTTCTTCGAGGATGTAACTAATAGAGTTGATGAGGGTGAGCCAGTGGATGTGGTTTATTCAGACTTTCAGAAGGCTTTCGACGAAGTCCCACATAAGGGATTAGCGTGTAAAATTAAAGCGCATGAGATAAGGGGTCGTGTATTGCGATGGATAGAAAATTGGTTGGCGGACAGGAATAAAAGAGCCGGGATAAATGGGTCTTTTTCTGAAGGGCAGACAGTGTCTAGTGCGGTACAGCAGGGATCGGTGTTAGGACCCCTGCTATTCACAATATATATTAGTGATTTAGATGAACGAACCAAACGTAATATCTCCCAATTTGCAGATGACACAAAACTGGGTTGGAGGGTAAGTTGTGAGGAGGATGCAAAGAGGTTTCAGGGTGATTTAGACAAGTTCAGTGAGTGGGATAATGCAGTAAAATAGAGATGCAGTATAATGTGGGTAAATGTGATATTATCCACTTTGGTAGCGAAAAAAGAAGGCAGATTATTATCTGAACGGCTATAAATTGAGACAGGGGAATATCCAGTGAAACCTGGGTGTTCTCCTACACCAGTCGCTGAAGGCAAGCATGCAGGTCCAACAGGCAGTAAAAAGGAAAGGCAAATGGTATGTTGGCCTTCATAGCGAGATAATTCAAGTACAGGAGCAGGGATATCTTGCTACAATTAGACAGCACCTTGGTTAAGCCACATCTGGAATATTGCGTGAAGTTGTGATCTCCTTATCTGTGGAAGGAGGTTCTTGCGATAGAGGGACTGCAGCGAAGGTTTACCAGACTGATTCCTGGGATGTTGGGACTGTTGTATGAGGAGAGATTGATTTGGTGAGGATTATATTGGCTGGAGTTCAGAAGAGTGAAGGGTGACCTCATAGAAAACTATAAAATTCTAACAGAACTTGATAGGGTAGATGCAGGAAGGATGTTATGATGGTAGGAGAGTCCAGAACCAGGGATCATAGTCTAAGGATACGGGGTAAACCTTTCAGGACTGATATTGGGACACATTTCTTCACCCAGAGAATGTGAACCTGTGGAATTCGCTACCACAGGAAGCAGTAGAGGTAAAAAGTTTGCATGTTTTCAAGAAGAAATTAGATATAGCTCTTGGGTCTAAAGGGGTCAAAGGATATTGGGCGAAAGGGGAACAGGGTACTGAGTTGGATGGGCAGCCATGACCATAATGAATGACAGAGCAGGCTTGAAGGGCCGAATGGCCTACTCCTGCTCCTATTTTCTATGTTTCTATGATTTGCAGACTCAGCCACATCATGGCAAGTGGTGCAGGAGGTGTCAGGTAAATGACATCATTGGAGGTGTGGGTGCTCCCTTCGATGCCTCGACTTCGCCTTTGCATGCTCCCGACAAATATCCCTGAAATGTATAACGTCTTCCCAAATGAGGGATGATTTGAGGGCATCTCTGAAGTGTTTCCACTGTCCTCCTGGGGATCTCCTGTCACGACCAGGTTCTGAGTAGAACAGCTGCTTCGGGATTCTGGATTTGCAGGTTCTTTGAGAGGCACATATTCATGGTAAGTGAAAGACTAACACTGACTGTCTGAACACATGTCAGTTGTTGTCTGTGGGTGAGAGGCACGAGAACACTTTCCTTTACATAATATCATAGATACGGTGCGGAAGGATGGAGTGGAAGGGGCTCTGTCTTTCTCCTGTACTGCATTGCAGTGGGCTGGCTATTTAATCAGTCTCGAACTGTCCCTGTTGGGTGAGTAGGTAACCGAATCAAGACCAGTCCCCGTCCCTGTGTGACTGTCACTCCTTCTATTCTATGTTTGCAGGATTAACCCTGAGTCCCTCTATCCAGCTCTGTCTGCCATATCTGGAAAAATGCTGATCCTTTCACTTACTGATCTGCTCAAACCGACTGCAAGGCCCAAGAAGTGAACAGGATGTTTCATTAATTCCTTGAATTATACTATGATTGACAAGCAGGTGAAGATCGACTGAGGCAAAGTTTGGAAACATTCTTGTCCATAAATCTTTCAAAAGGGAGTGCGAGGATTTCCTGGCTCAGAGTGTTTAAGGGATTTAGGTGTAGACATCGGCAACTCACTCCAGAGATTCACAGCAAAGACTGTGTAGATGAGGAGATCGAACACCCGGAAGCTGAATCTCTGGGACGGGCTCTATTGTCACGGTGTTTGTGTGTCCGGTATAATCGCGGCAGGTCCGTGTCTCTCTTG
This sequence comes from Heterodontus francisci, assembly GCF_036365525.1. Lineage (NCBI taxonomy): Eukaryota > Metazoa > Chordata > Chondrichthyes > Heterodontiformes > Heterodontidae > Heterodontus > Heterodontus francisci. Next base: position 113,635 of record NW_027141208.1, read on the forward strand.
TTTAGAATGAAACGATGAGTAGCTGCATTCTGTATTAGTCACATTGACCGAGGATTTCACTTCGGTTAGACAAACCTTTGCCGGCTGAAATTAATTTTGCCAGGTCCCAGCAAACACACCAGCTCCCTCCTTCCTCCCATGTTTCTGTCGGAGGGTCTCAATAATAACTAACACCCCGCAGGGAGAGAACGCAATTTGAGCATCTAAAGCGATTAGCTCCAGGCTTTAATGGTTACTGATTCCCTCCATCCCTCCCCTCCCTCACTGCACCCTAACCCCATGTTCATTTTCATTGTTGGGACATTGATGAGGGTGAAATGAGGAAAGTTCCCATTGATTTTAGTTGAAGAGATCTGCGCACGCGCGGTAGAGCCCCACCCACTGGGACGGCATCATCAGGGGAAGAAATCATGCCCTCCCCTTCCCCCGACACAGCCTCGGAGCGTCATTCACTGGTCTTGCTGCGCAATTGTCTAAAACTTTAAATCCAATGGGAGAAACGAGGGACAGTACTGTGTACTTGATACGGAATTCAATTCAGGATATTTATCATGAACTGCACGAAAAACTGGAACAGTGTGGGGAAAGCTACTGGCTGGAAAACATCGCCCCCGATGTCTTGCAGTTTTTGGTTGATTTCCTCCTACCATTTTATGAAGCTCACCGAGAACTCGAGGGAGACCAGTATCCGACATTGAACTTGATAATTCCATGGTTTAAGAAACTTAAGTGACTCTGTATGCGACTTTCTTCAGATACTCTAATGCAAGCTATTGTCAGGAAAAGGCACAGAGAGTGGCTTCCGAAGAAAGTTGAAATAAATGCTGAGCACAGGATAGCAACATTTCTCTGGCCTAAATTTAATCAGTTGTGAATGTTGTACAGCCATGATCGGGAAGAAGTTTATTCTGAAGTGCGCAGACTTATCAACAACATTAAAACAGAAGACTCTGTGACTGAAATAAAAGTGGTTTCCAATGAACCTAAAGCTGCCAAAAAGAAGCAGTGACCGAACTTGCTGAATGGGAGAATGTTCATGAAGAAATAGACACAAATAATGAAGTGCAGCACCTGCTCTGTCAGCAATGGAAAACGAGCGTGATCTGATGGGCTGGAGGAAGGAACACAGTGTTTCATGCCCTAAATTGGCCAGTCTGAAGACACGCATACTTTACATATATTTTATTTTATTTCGAGATACAGCACCGAAACAGGCCCTTCGGCCCACCGAGTCTGTGCCGACCAGCAACCACCCATTTTTACTAACCCCACAGTAATCCCGTATTCCCTACCACCTACCTACACTACGAGCAATTTACAACGGCCAATTTACCTATCACCGCCAAGTCTTTGGCTGTGGGCCTAAACCGGAGCACCCGGCGAAAACCCAAACAGTGAAAGGGAGAATTTGCAAACTACGTACAAACAGTACCCAGAATCAAACCCGGGTCGCTGGAGCAAAAAGGCTCCAGTGCTAACCACTGCGCCACTGTGCAGCATGCTAACGTGCTGCAGCAGCAGAGAGAGAAGCTTTGGCGTATCTGGAAGGAATATCAAACAGCGGAGCACTGTCCTTAAGCCTTCCACTGTTGACTCTATTCTTTTTTTGCATGGTACTTTATAAGACCTTTTGTTGTTTTTTTTCTTCTATGTCTGTGACTGAGACTACTGACTTGCTATCTCTTTGACTGAGACTACTGACTTGTTATGTCTGTCAAAGAGTGTTAGAGTTATACAGCACAGAAACAGGCCCTTCGGCCAATCGTGTCAGTGCCAGCCATCAAGCACCTTACTATTCTAATCCTATTTTCCAGCACTTGGTCCCTAGCCTTGTAAGCTATGACGTTTCAAGTGCGCATCTAAACACCTCTTAAATGTTGTGAGGGTGCCTGCCTCTACCAGCTGTTCAGGCAGTGCGTTCCAAATTCTAACCACCCTCTGCGTGTTTTTTTCTCCCTTCAAATATCCTCTGAACCTCCTGCCCCTTACATTAAATCTATACCCCCTGGCTATTGACCCCTCCATTAAGGGAAAACGTTTCTTCCTATCTAAGCTATCAATGCCCCTCATAATTGTTTATACATCAATCATGTCCCCCCTCATTCTTCTCTGCTCTAAAGAAAACAACCCCACCCTTTTCAGTCTCTCTTCATAGCTAAAATGCTCCAGCACAGGCAAAATACTGGTGAATTTCCTCTGCACCCTCTCCAGTACCATCACATCTTTCCTATAGTGTGGTGACCAGAACTGTGCACAGTACCCCAGCTGTGGCCTTATTAGCGTTTTATACAGCTTCACCATAACCTCCCTTCTGTTAAATTCTGTGCCTCGGCTAATAAAGGCAAGTATCCCACATGCCTTTCTAACCACTTTATCTACCTGTGCTGCTGCCTTCATTGATCTATGGACAAGTACACCAAGGTCCCTCAGACCTTCTGTACTTCGTTGAGTCCTCCCATCCATTGTATATTCCCTTGCTTTGTTAGCCCTCCCAAAATGCATCACCTCACACTTTAGTTTTAGTTTTGTTTAGAGATACAGCACTGAAACAGGCCCTTCGGCCGACCGAGTCTGTGCCTACCATCAAACACCCATCTATACTAATCCCACACTAATTCCATATTCCTACCACATATCCCCACCTGTCCATATATTTCTGTACCACCTACCTATCCTAGGGGCAATTGCTAATGGCCAATTTACCAATCAACCTGCAAGTCTTTGGCTTGTGGGAGGAAACCGGAGCACCCTGAGGAAAGCCACGCAGACACAGGGAGAACTTGCAAACTCCACGCAGGCAATACCCGGAATTGAACCCGGGTCGCTGGAGCTGTGAGGCTGCGGTGCTAACGACTGCGCCACTGTGCCGCCCACTTCTCAGGCTTAAATTCCATTTTCCACTGCTCCACCCATCTTATCAGCCCATTGATATCGCCCTGTAATCAAAGGCTCCATTTACGACACCAAAAATATTCGTCATCAGCAGACTTACTGATCATATCTCCTATATTCTCATCTAAATCATTAATGGACACTGCAAGCAGCAAGGGTCCCAGCACCGATCCCTGTGGTCCACCACTGGTCACAGGCTTCCACTCACAAAAACAACCCTCGACCATTACCCTCTGATTCCTGCCACTAAGCCAATTTTGGATCCAATTTGCCATTTTGCCCTGGATCCCATGGACTCTTACCTTCTTCACCATTCTCCCATGCGGGACATCATCAAAAGCCTTACTGAGGTCCATGTAGACTACATCAAATGCTTTACCCTCATCTACACATGAAGTCACCTCTTCGAAAAATTCTATCAAGTTAGTTAAACACAATCTCCCCTTGACAAAGCTAAGCGGTCTGCCCCTGATTTATCCCTGCCTCTCCAAGTGGAGATTAATCCTGTCCCTCAGAAGCTTTTCCAATATTTCCCCAACCACTAATGTTCGACTCATCGACCAGTAAGTATCTGGTCTATCTCTGCTACCCTTCTTGAATAATGGTACCACATTGGCTGTCCTCCAGTCCTCTGACACATCTACTGTGGCCAGAGAGGATCTGAAATTCTTTGTCAGAGCCCCTGCTATCTCCTGCCTTGCCTCACATAATAGCCTGGGATACATCTAATCTGGGCCTGGGGATTTATCCACTTCAGAGCGCGCTAAAGCATCTAATACCTCCTCCCTTTCAATACTAATATGTTTAACTATGTTGAAATTCCGCTCCCTGATGTGGGTGGCGCAGTGACGCAGTGGTTAGCTTCACAGCTCCAGGGACCCCCGTTCAAGTTTGAAAGTTCTCCCTGTGACTGTGTGGGATTTCGGCAGGTGCTCTGGTTTCCTCCCACAGCCAAAAACTTGCAGATGACAGGTAAATTGGCCGTTGTAAATTGCCCCTAGTGTAGGTAGGTGTTAGGGAATATGGGATTACTGTCAGGTTAGTATAAATGGGTGGTTGTTGGTCAGCACAGACTTGGTGGGCCAAAGGGCCTGTTTCAGTGCTGTATCTCGAAAAAAAAAATCTGCACCTACGTTGTCCTTCTCCATACGGAACACAGATGAAAAGTAATCATTAAAAACCTCACCTATTCCCTGAAGCTCCACACACAGATTGCCACTTTGGTCCATAATGGGCCGTACTCTTTTGCTGGTTATCCTCTCGCCCTTAATATACTTATAAAACGCCTTAGCATTTTCCTTTATCTTGCCTGCCACTGTGTTTTTCATGTTCCCTCTTCGCTCACCTATTTAATTTTTTAAGTACCCCCCTTTACTTTCGATACTCCTCTTGTGCCTCCGCTGTTTTCAGCGCTCCTAATCTGCCCTAATACCCCTTTTTTTCCTTATCCAATACTCTATATCCCTTTACATCCAGATTTCCGTGGACTTGATGGTCCTACCCTTCACCTTAACGGGTACATGTCGGCTTTGGACCCTCACTATTCCCTTTTTGAATGATTCCTGCTTGTCTGAGGTAGACTTTCCTACAAGTATCTGCTCCCAGTCCACTTTGGCCAAATGCTGTTTTATCGGATTGAAATCGGCCTTCCCCCAATACAGTACCTTTATTTCCGGCCCGTCTTTGTCCTTTTCTATAAGTACCTTAAATCTTTGCGTTATGTTCATTATCCCAGAAATGCTCCCCCACTGACGCTTCTACCACTTGTGCAGCTTCATTCCCCTTCTCCTTCTCTTGTAAGAATTTCTATGTGCTGGCTCAAAAAGCTCTCTTGTGTACATTTTAAGAATTCTGTCCCTTTAAGCCTTTTGCACAAGGCTATCCCAATTGATATTGGTGAAGTTGAAATCCCCTACTATTATTACCCTATTGTTGTTACACCTTTCAAAGATTTGTCTGCATATCTGCTCCTCTATCTCTCCTTGACTGTTTGGAGGCCTGTTGTGCACACACAGCCAAATGATTGCCCCTTTTTTGGTTTTAAGTTCTACCCGTATGGCCTCATTTGAGGAACCTTCTAAGATATCATCCCTCCTTACTGCAGTAATTGACTTCTTGATCAACAGTGCAATGCCACCTCCTCTTTTTTCCCCTCATCTCTCTCGTCTGAAGATTATATCCCTGGAATATAGAGTCGCCAGTCCTTCCCTTCCCACAACCATGTTTTTGTGATAGCAATAATATCCTAATACCAGGTGCTAATCCATTCTCTCAATTCATCTGCCTTATTAGTAAGACTCCTTGCATCAAAATAAATGCAATCCAGCCTTGCATTTTTTACTTGTGCCTTACCAGGTCTATATTTGTTCTGCCTTCCAGACTGACTCAGTTTCTCTTCTATATTTGACTGTGCATCACCCCTTACTGTACCTCCACTCTGTCAAATTAGTTTAAACCTCACCACCCACCACCCCCCCCCACCCGCCGCCCCAAAAGCACTAGCAAACCACCCAGCAAGGATTTTGTTCCTGTTCCTGTTGAGGTACAACCTGTCCAATTTATACAGGTCCCACCTGTGCCAGAAATAGATCCAGTGACACAGGAACCGAAAGCCCTCCCTCCTGCACCATCTCCACAGCAACTGATTCATCTGCTCTATCCTCATATTCCTATACTCACTAGCACGTGGCACCAGGAGTAATCCAGAGATTACAACCTTTGAGGTCCTGCTTTGTAACCTGCTACCTAGCTCCCTAAATTCTTGTTGCGTGACCTCGTTTTACCTATGTCCTTGGTACGAATGTGAACCACGACCTCTTACTGTTCATCCTCCCCCTTCAGCGGGTCGTACAGCCGCTCCGTTACATCCTTGACTCGCTCATAATTATTTAAATCTCCACCTTTTATCAGTTCAGAGTGCAGACCATTGACCTGAAATGTTAACACAGTCTCTCTACTTACTCTGCCCGGACGGTTGAATATATACAACATGGTATGTTTTCATTTCAGATTTCCAAAATTCACCAGATTTTGTTTTTCAATATAAACTCTATGCAGCTGCAGTGAAAATGTGCCAACAGTTGCAGCAATGGTTCAACTACTTTGGCAATAAGGTTGCGATTGGAGGGATTGTCAAATCAAACCATTCACAAAGGCTAAACCTACAAATGACAGACCAATCACCGGTTGAAACCTTTGTCCTTTCCCCAATCAAACACCTCTTTCTCACCCAATTAGGCTGCACAGCCACAGCTCAATGATGACACTGTCCCTTACACATTGAAAAGCGTCTCCGAAATTCGGTGATCAGCTCAGACAACTGTGATCGAATTGAACATGCTTCTGCTAATTGCAACAGGAAAGGGTAACTGTTAGTTCATAAATCCAATGATCTGCATCTTGGAATTCTCAGGCTTGCGTGCAAATCCGTACATAGTATCTGTACCTGTATCAAGGACCTCCTCCAGCCCCTAGAGCCCTCTAAATCTCTAAGCTCCTGTAATTCTGCCCTCTTCCATATCCCCTATTTTAATCACTCCACCTTTGGTGGTCGTGCCTTCAGCTGCCTAGGACCCTAAGCTCTGGAACTCCCTCCCTCAACCTCTCAGCATCTGCAACATTCTCTCCTCCTTCAAGACACTTCTTATTTTCTTACATTTTGACAATGATTTACTCACCTATTCTAATCTCCTTTAATATGATTAAGTGTTAAATCCTGTTTGATCTGGATCTTAAAACCAACGGCCTGCCTTGGTTCTGTCAGCCTTAATCTGCGTGTCGAACAAAGATCTATCATTCTCAGTTTGGACATTTTCAGCTGAACCCCAGCCTCACCAGCCAGTCAATTGGCACAAAGAGAACCAGATTAGAAGTTTAAATTTGGGTGTGAAAGAGTGGTGTGAGAGGCAGGGCCACTGTCACCAGCACTGGGGGAAGTGGGAGCTCTATTACAGGGAAGGGCTCCACTTCAACCGAGCTGGGCCCAGTGAACTGGTGAATCGAATAACTCGGACTCTGGGTAAAAATCCTGGAACTTCGAGAACTTGCGTGGCACAGTGGTTAGCACCGCAGCTTCACTGCTCCAGCGACCTGGGGTCGGTTCTCCATGCTGCCTGTGTGGAGTTTGCAAGTTCTCCCTGTGACTGCGTTGGTTTTGGCCGTGTGTTCCGGTTTTCTCCCTCTGAGACTTGCAGGTTGATCGGTAAATTGCCCCGAGTGATGGTAGGGAATATGGGATTAATGTAGAGTTAATACAAATCGGTGGTTGATGGTTGGCACATACTTCGTGGGCCGAAGGGCCTGTTCAAGTGCTGTATGACTCTAACTCCCTTCCTTACAGCACTGTGGATGCACCGACCCCACATGAAGTGCAACTGTTCAAGAAGGCAGCTCACCACCATCTTCTCAATGGCAATTAGAGATGGGCTATAAATGTCAGGCCCAGTGAAGCCAGCAGAACAGATGATACAAACAAGAAAAATCCCCATTCTGCTGTCAAGAAAAACACATGGACAGCAAAAGAAAAAAGCTGTTAATAGGATTTTCCTATGCATAAAGCTGGCTCTGTCTCCTTGGTTAACTACATTTAAAAATCTGAACAGCAGTTCTGCTGCTCCAAGCATCCCGTCCCAGATAGTCCCTTTCCAATGAAGAGATTATTCGACTGCAGTGGCATCGTACAGTTGTCAATAAAAGAATTCTGAAACTTTTACTTATTGTTATCTCTATCGATTGCTGAGGCAGGTGGCTGGGCAGAGTGAGGGGCTGATGGGGCTGTTGTGGGTGTAATTGCATTAGCCGGGGCTACATTCACTGCCTAGGGGCGGGGCGGCGGTTGTGGGGAGCTGAGGTTGGGATAGATATTCCACAGCTGGTTCAGCAGTGCCAGAGGGGTACGGGGGTTGAATTAACTACTCTTCAGGTCTCTCGGGTAAATATTCGGCTCGCAGGATGACCGACCAGCCTTTGGAAGCATGAGAGAATTCATGGCGTGGAAAGTGGATATTCTACATTGGGGTACTATACTCCAGCTGGCACTTGAACTGTAGCGGTCTCCACCAATCACGTTTCCCTCCCCAACCTCTTTCCCACTCACTACCTCTCTCCTTATCAGTGATTAATGCTGTATTAAAGAATTACTTTCTGAACTAACCAAGGATAATTTTGTGATGGTTGCTAACCTTTTGCATTTGCGCATGCAGTACCCCTTTGAGTTGACTGCTTTATCTCAATGCTTTTACATTTCGAGGTTTATTATCTCATTACACGGGAAATCTACACAGAAGCTGTTTACACTGTCTGATCTGAAGGTCTCACCCTTGTACTGTCAATAAGTATTTAAAAACTTGCCAGAATCTCCCAGAATCCCTTTACGTTGACATCTTGTCGAAATAGTGCCCTATTTTCTAACTTTTCCCACCTTATCATACTACGAAGAAAGGTTCCAATAAAGCTAAATGTAAGTTTATAACAATATGTCAATTGTTTCTTTATAATAACTAGAATTTAACAATGGCTACTCTGTATAGTAGCTTTTAGTAACATAATATTATAATATTAATGATTAACATTGATGGGTGATTGAGTGTTTTCAGTGTCTGATAGGTTGTTGCAGGGACAAATGTCGGAGATGTTACAGAGGTGGAAGGAGGCACCATTTTTCACGGGGACAATATCAGGTCAGAAACTCAGGTCAAGGATGAATAAGGATCATATTTTACACAACACCATATTCAGCCAGATGCCACAGCGAGGAATGACGATGGAATCAATGGCAAGAGTGTGGAGTTTGTGGTGAAGCCAAAGGGGAAGGCTTCGCTCTGCCCCATGTTTAATTGGGGGCAGTTGGAGCTCATGGGGAACAGACTGTTAGAGCCTGATAACACAGAGGCAATGGAGGATCGAGAGAGATGATGGATGGCTGGAGCTGGGTGTTGTCAGCACAGATGTGGAAACTAACCCCATATCTGCAGATGATGTCGCCAGCGGGCAACGTGTAGATGAGGAAGAGGAGGGAGCAAGAACAGAAAGTTCTGGGACTCTAGAGGTAATAGTGCTGCTGTGGGAAGAGAGGCCATTGCTGGAGATGCTCTGGCTACAATCAGATCAGTAATATTGGAATAAAAGCAAAATAATGCGGATGCTGGAAATCTGAAACAAAAACAAGAAATGCTGGAATCACTCAGCAGGTCAGGCAGCATCTGTGGAAAGAGAAGCAGAGTTAACGTTTCGGGTCAGTGACCCTTCTTGTAGCCTCCATCAAGTATGAGTACAGATTTCAGCTTTATTCCCGAGAGAGGTCTTACTATGAAAATGTTATTGCTATTGTAATGATTGTGATCTATTCAGCACATTATTTACATCAGAGTCAAAACTGCTGATGTAATGTGTTTGTTCAGATGCGTGTAACTAATATAAACGATCAGGGGTGCAGCCTTGTCAGTGGAGACATATCCCCTGTATAAATCAGGGCCCATTGGAATGAATCAGCTCAGATTGCAGGCTTGACCAATGGATTCCAGGCTAACAGAATTCTCTGCTTCTCACAGAAATGGGATATCCGGTCGTCTATCAGATAGAAGACATTTACTATCCTGTAGTTGCAGCAATTGGAGTTCCTGGTAAGTCGGTATCTCAGCTGTTAATGGTGTAAATCGATGTTAACTGTCCTGCTGTGCTTGATATTGTTTCTCACTGTGTGTTTTGCAAAGCTGCCTGCTCCTTTTCATCAATTTGCTGATGGGATCTTCTCATTGTCTACTCTTTCACCCTTTCAGGAGTTGTATTATGTCTTTAATGGTATTGGTTTAAGTAATCCTGGAAATTATATTGACTTATTCTCTATATTGATTGCATTCAAATCTGGCGCCTTGGTTAGGATCAAGAAGCAGACCATCAGGAGCTGTTAACAGAGTCATAGGGTTAAAGTATTTTTTTTCGGTGATAGATAATGAGACACCTCACGGTATCAGTGTTACAAAGGGACAGCACAATGACCTGCCTCCCCAATAACATGTCTAAGTTTAACTGGGATTTATATGCGTTTAATTTTTATCACTGTTATCAAATATTATTGCATTCTGTGTATGTCTGATGCTGCTTCAGAGGTCTGGCTACTGAACTGAGTTTGCTGTTGACTCTTTCACATCTCCTTCTATGCCTCACTGTGGAGCCTTCACTGTCAGTGGACTACATTGTAAAATAGAAAGTACTGATGTGATGTTTTATTGGTTTGCACGCTATCAGTTGGAATCAAGAGGCTCCCATTTATCTGTAGATTATCAGCTGCAGCGCTGATGCTGGTGTTTTATTAATTAAACAATCCCACATTCTAACCATGTAATTTATAATTCCAGGAGAAGGAATTTCATTAATTGTGAAGTTTGTCTGGAAGATGCTTTCGCTCCTGTGTATTCCATGCATTGTAGATGAAGTGAAGAGTGTAGGTAAACAGGTGGGGACTTGGGTGCTCTGTAGACACATGAAGGTATTCGCAGACGTTTCACCATTGAAAACACTCACTCTGAGAATAGAATCATTGAACATGGGGCAGGTGAAAAGAACACAGGCACAGAATGTTAGGAATAAGTCGTATGTGAAAAGTAGCATTAAGTAACAGTTTTCAGGGTGTGAGTACTCCAGAGAGAAAGGGCAAGGGCAAAAGGAGCAGAGAGAACGAAACCAAGGGAAAGAGATAGGCAGAAGTAAAGAGAAAGAGAAAGAAGCAGCAGTGTAAATAATTCACTATCATAAAGTGCTGGAATGTCCAGAACAATTAGTGAGAGAAACTGTGAGTTGAAGTTGTCTGTTGTCAGATTGCTTTCATTTTCCTGTTGGACTTGATCGTCTGTGTTTATTTCTGTCAGGTCCTCATTTTGTTTTGTTGAAAGTTCCTATTCCTTACTTAGTGCCTTAATAAACAGAAGAGAATCGGTTCTTCACTGATGGTGATTCATTATTTAAATACCGCACGATAAAATCTCTGTGACTGCTGAATTCAATAAAGAGCGAGGCTATCAGAAATATATTTACATTTATATTTAATTGCCTGTACAAACTAAATATATTGAGTATATTGTATAAGCAATGGACTGTTCTCCAACATCTGTAACCATAGGGATTATTGTTTGCATGTATTAATTGAGTGTATTACTGGGATCTATAGATTCGATTGCCTCGAACACTTTACTGCAGTCTCTCCCTGTGAATCTCTGCCTCTCCTCTCACTGTATTGAATCCTCTGTCTCCTCATCCATTGCTTCAGTTTATCCACTTTCCCAAACCATCAGCTCCAGTCTCCCCTCCAGCTCCAACATGTCCTTTTCCTTCTCTACCTCCAAACCCCACTTACTGGTTCCACCTCCAGCTGCCTCGTCCAACCTGATATGAATACAGGAACATAGGAACAGGAGGAGTCCATTCAGCCCTTCGAGCCTGCTCCACCATTCTGGATCATTACTGATACTCAAACTCAGCATTGCAGTTTTCAGCATTTCTTCCCATTTGGTAACAGTCCCTTTCGCTTCTCTGAACCAAGAGCAAGAAACCAGCTGCATATCCCACTCTTCCCAAACCTTCTCAACCAAATTCCCAATTAATCCATTGGATTCCATCTCTTTAAAAGTCCTTCTCATTTCCCCACTGGCACTGCATCCTCACTCAGTACTTCCAGTCGCTCCAGTGCTGAAGCTTTTAATTTTCTGTATCAATTTCCCAATTCATTCTTAATCATTATATTTCAAACGTTTACGTTTGGCAAATCACTGCCGAGGTCAATGAATCAATTTTCACTGCTCAATGCAGCAACAACGCTGGAGATTTCAGCCCAGATCCTGTCAAACTGCTGTTTTGCCTCCAGGTCTGATCAGTAATTTATCTGCTTCCTATTATCTCTCTTCCAGTTAAGGTGGAGGCGATTGTAATCCTGTCCCGAGGAAAATGCGGTATTTCCAAATGTATCACCGTCTACCTGGTGGGAATGGCAGTGGGTGATCTCCTGGTTGTTATCACTAATCCCATATTGTGTGCAATTGTTTTAATTTATTTCCCAGCTTCATTCCTGAGAATTACCCCTGTCTGTTCTTTCAGTCTTGTTCTGCTTAATGCATCCACAGTTGTTTCTGTTTGGCTCACAGTCACTTTCACCTTTGATCGGTTCGTGGCCATTTGTTGTGAGAAGCTGAAAAGGAAATATTGTAGCGAGAAAACAGCGACTGTGGTTGTCGGAACAGTGAGTGTGCGAGGCTGTTTGGAATGTGTCCCCTGGTACTTTACACGGAAAAAATATTACATTACTGATAATGTTCGCATGGGTTGTTTCTTTAAATCGAGCTTCTTTAGTTCGCCAACATGGGGGGCATTTGAATTGCTACACTATATTCTAACCCCTTGTGTCCCGGTCTTTCTAATTTTGCTGCTCAATGTTCTAACAGTCAGACGGATTATATTCTCCAGTAAAGTCCGCAGGGGATTCCGGGTCCACAGCAATGGAGAGAATCAAAAGGACCCAGAGATGGAGAATCGCAGAAAATCAATTATTTTACTCTTCAGTATATCCGGCAGTTTTTTACTGTTATGGGCAACCTGGATTGTGTTTAACATTTATCGGCGAATTGCAGTTATTCCGTTTTATTCCTCCTGCACTGACCCTCTCTTTATCACAGATCACACATCAAGGATGCTGCATGTTCTCAGTTCCTGCACCAACACATGTATTCACACCGTGACCCAGACTAAATTCAGACAGGAGCTGAAGAAGGCGGTGAAAAACCCTTTCAATCTCATTGTTAAATTAGTGAAATCATAGAAATAGCTGAAGGGTTTCAGACACTGGAACTACATCCTATTTCATATCCCATTGCCTACAATCCCCAAAGGACATAATGTACATTTTATATTCACAGCACTGAGCCATGAAATGCTTTTCAATCTGATTCTGAGATGATGTTTTATTGATGATCTGACCTATTGAGGTGGGACTTGCTCTGCAGAAGATTCATGAATTGCTTTTCAAAAGGGCGTCATTGCAAAACTCATCTGGATTCAACTAAATCCACACTGGAAACAGCAAAATGGACAAAGTTGCAAATCACAGTGATTGTGAGATGGTGAGAGTGGACAGCAATTGCAGAGAGACAGGGAAAGCAGCAGATGCAGATGGAGATGGTGAGAGGGGACAGTAACTGCAGTGAGACAGGATCACCAACAGATGGGCATGCTAAACCATTGTGGATGGGAGGTTTTCTGTTCCTGAGAGTTTGAAAGTTTGCAGAACTTTGAGGCATTTACTTTATGTAAACTCGGGATGCTTCATAAAATATCTTCAATACCATTTATGTTAAATGGCTTTTTTCTAAATATGTAACCACTTATGACATTAAACTGATTCCTGTCTGGCAAATTATTTTGAGTCATTAAAGGTAATGCATAAATGAAACAACATCATCAAATACAACTCAAACAATTGTTTATAAGTAAAAGCTCCCAAAATAAGTTGTGTTGACTTCTTCATCACTCTCTTTTACTTCTCTTTCTATGCTGGAATCGTCTATCGTATAACTAAGAGAAATTTAAGTTTTGATCCAATTGTCTTTTGGTTAATATTGCACCTGATTTGAGAAACCTGTCAGACATTGATTTCCAGATCATAACAACTTACTGCCCATTTTTTCCCTCTCTGCTAGTGTAACCAGTCTCTCCTCATGTCTCCAAACTGAAGGTAAGATTTTGAATACAATTAATTCCTCCGGGACAGCAGCTGCAGAGGAGCTGGAACCTCCTGAATTTGGAAAAGCGATGAACAAAAATCCCTCTGAATCCCCCAGGAGAGCAGAGGAAATAAACAATCAGGAAGCAAAGGGAAACAAGTGACACTTTATTGCAGCAGCAAAAACTCTTTGTCGGAATGTGGAGATCTTTATCGCTGAACTTTAAATAATCTGGAGATGAATAGTGTAAGATCTTTAATACAATTTGTGTTAAATGGCCATTTTCCAGCTTTGTAATCACTTGTAACATCAAAATGGTAAATGTTAAAGTTTTCTAAATGATTACAGGGTAGTGCATAAATACAGCAGCATCAAATAAAGCACAAAGAATCATTAACAAATGTACCTCAAAATGTGGGTCAGAACTATTTAGTGTGATATCACCAGTTGTAAAAGTTCTCTTGGCTGCATCATTAACCTGGCTGTAGTTTCAGGCTTTGTCACACAGTGGAATTGAAAATCCGAAGAAACATTGCCTGCTAATACTGCAATCAAAAAGGCCTCTCAAGCAAAAACTCTTTGCCAGAATTTCAAGGTAACTGCGGTGAGACATTTCCAGTCAATTTCTGAACTTTCTGCTAACTGCAGATGAATATTGAAAGACATTTCATGCAATTTGTGTTCAATGGCCATTATTGAAACCGGCCCGTCCATGTTTTAAAGTAACAGCAGCTTTTCTGCACTCTTAATGAGGTTTAGGGGAGGGAGAGAGAGAGACAGATAGACAGGTTTCTGTCTGGAATGGTCCATTTGGGATCCGGCTGGAATATCGCTCCCGACCTCATACCCTGCTTATACAGAGAATCACCTTGGACTGTCCCATACCTGAGAGGGAGAGTCCAGATAGATGAATCTGAGAGCTGGTTGGATGTGCCGTACTTTGGGTGGATTGGGTGTTTGAGTAACAGGTTCTGGCATATATTAGTTCAACATTAGCCACCATTATTTCTTTCCATACAGCTGGGGTCTGAAGGTGAGTTGCAAACTGGGTACAGTGTGTGTGTGTGTGTGTGTGTGTGTGTGTGTGTGTGTGTGTGTGTGTGTGTGTGTGTGTGTGTGTGTGTGTGTGTGTGTGTGTGTGTGTGTGTGTGTGTGTGTGTGTGTGTGAGAGAGGCAGGGGGTGGAGGGGGAAGAGAGATAAGAGAGAGAGCAGCCTGAATCCTTCTCTCTCTGTCCCAGTCCTGACCCACTTCTCCAATTCCCCTCCTCCACAAATTTGCCGCCCCCTGCAGCTTCCGCGCCCCGCAAATTTCCCCATAAACAGACCTCTCTCACCTGCTTACAAATTTCCCCCTACAAATTCTCCCCCCACAAAACCCACCTCTCTGTGAACAGACTCCCATCTAATTGCCCATGTGAACCGACCCCCATCTAATAACCCCCTTTGAACAGACCCCCATCTAATTACTCCCTGTGATCAGACGCCATCTAATTACGCCCCTGTGCAGAGATACCCCATCTAGTTATCCCACCCCCCAGAAAATCTGAACCCCATCTAATTGCCCCTGTGAACAGACCCCCATCTAATTAACTCCCTGTGGACAGACCCCCATATCATTACCCAACCCCCCAACAAAACTGACCCCCAACTAATTACCCCTGTGATCAGACCCCCATCTAATGAACCCCAGGTGAACAAACCCCCCATCTAATTTATCCCTGTGATCAGACCCCCATCTAATTAACCCCCTGTGAATAGACCCCCATGTAATTACCCCTGTAATCAGACCTCCATCTAATTACCCACTGTGAACTGACCACCCCCCCCCCCCCCACCCCCCGCACACCATCTAATTACCTATCACAGAGATGTGATTGCAGGATGACCAGGACGGGAAACTCTATGTTCAAGGATTTTCTAACTTCTGGAAGAATGGGCAGAAAGGAAAATGAGGTTGGGTAGCTTTGTTAGTAAACGAGGGAATCAGTGCAGTTTGTGAGTCATGATGTAGGTTCAATAGATCGCGATGCAGAATCAGTTTGGATGGAAATAAGGAATAAAGAGGGAGAGATATCACGGGTGGGAGTGGTGTATCGGCCCCAAGGAGTTGCCTATCTGTGGGACAAAGTATTAATCAGGAAATAATGGAGGCGTGTAAAAAGGGCACGACAAATATCATGGGTGATTTTAATCTGCCTGTATTCTGGACAAACCAAATTGGCAAGGGTAACATGGAAGATGAATTTGTAGAGTGTATCACTGATTGTTTCTTAGAAAAATACGTTGCAGAACCTACTCGGGATCAGGCTATTTTATATTTGGTAATGTGTAATGAGGTAGGATTAATAAGATATCTCGTAGTTAAGGATCCGCTAGAGGGAAGCGATCATAACATGGTACAATTTCAAATTCACTTTTAGGGTGAGCAACTCGGGTGTCAAACCAATGTCTTCAACTTAAATAAGGGCAATTACAGTGGTATGAAGAAAGAGTTGTCGAAAGCGGGCTGGGAAGATGGACTACTGCGAAATTCAGTAGACGGCAGCGGCAGACGTTTAAGCAGATATTTCAAAACACTCAGCTCATATTTATTCCAGTCAGAAGGAAGGATTCGATGGGAGTGATGAAACACCCGTGGGTAACAAAAGAAGTTAAAGGGAATATGAAATCAAAAACAAAGACGTACAATGCGGTGAAAGTTAATGGCAGACCAGAGGATTGGTATTTCTTTTTTCGAAACCAGCAGTGGATGACTAAAAAAACTCAGAAAAAGAGAGAAAAATGAATGTGAGAGTAAGTTGGCAAGCAATATATAAACTCACAGTAATAGTTTCTCCGGGTATATAAGAAGGAAGAGAGGAACTAAATACGTTAGGGACCGTTAGAGGATGAGACCGAGGAATTAATAATAAGGAAAAGGGAAATTGCAGATAATTTAAACCGATCTTTTCCATCCGTCTTCACGGTGCAGGACACTATAAACATCCCAACATTAATAGATGAACAGGGTATAAATTGGAGGGAGGAACTTTTACTAATCTCTATCACGAGGGAAAAGGTGCTGGACAAACTGATGGGACTAAAGGCAGACAAGTCAGTAGGACCTGTTGGCCTGCATCCAAGAGTATTAAAAGGAGTGGCTGCAGAGATAGGGGAGGCATTGGTCTTAATGTACTAAAACTCACTGGATTCCAGTAGGGTACCAGCGGATTGGAAAATCGTTATTGTGGCACCCCTATTCAAGAAAGGACGGAGACAGAAAATGGAAACTATAGACCAGATGGCTTAACTTCTGCCATTGGGAAAATTCTAGGGTCCATTATTAAGGAAGAAATAGCAAGACATTAAGAAAACATAATGCAATCAAACAGAGTCAACATGGTTTTATGAAAGGGAAATCATGTTTGACAAATTTGTTAGATTTCTCTGAGGATATAACAAGCTGAATAGATATAGGGGAACGGTAGATGCAGTGTATTTGGATTTTCAGAAGGCGTTCGAAAAGGTTAAACATTATTGCACAAGATAGGAGCTCACGGTGTTGGAGGTAGCTTACTAGCATTGGTTAACTCACAGAAAGCAGAGAATCGGGATTAATGGGCATTTTTCAGTTTCGAAAGCCGCAACTAGTGGGTTGCCACAAGGATCGGTCCTCGGGCCTCAACTATTTACGATCTACAATCAAGAATTGGAGGAAGAGACAGAGTGTGGTTTATTCAAATTAGCTGGCGATGCAAAAATAGGTGGGAAAGCATGTTGTGATGAGGGCACAAAAATTCTGCAAAGGGATAGTTTAAGTGAGTCGGCAGCAACTTGGCAGATGGAGTTCAATGCGCGAAAGTGTAAGGTCATCCACTTGGGTAGGAAGAATGAAAACGCAGATTATTAATTAAATGGAGAAAGACTACAAAATACGGCAGTACAGAGGAATCTGAGTGTTCTTGTACATGAAACACAAAAAGTTAGCAGCAAGTAAGCTGGAAGGCAAATAGAATTTTGGCCTTTATTGCTAGGGGTTTAGAGTTTAAAAATAGGGAAATCTTGCTTCAACTATGCAGGATGTTCCTGAGGCCATACCTGGAGTACTGCATGCAATGTTGGTCCCCGTATTTAAGGAAGGGAATACTAGCATTGGAAGCAATTCAGAAAAGGTTCAATCTGCTGATTCCTGGGATGAAGGGGTTGCCCCATCAAGAACGGATAAATAGGTTAGGCCTTTATTCAGTGGAGTTTAGAAGAATGAGAGGTGATCTTATTGAAACATGTAAGATTCTAAGGGGGCTTTACAGGTTATATGTTGAGAATTTGTTTCCGCTGGAGGGGAAACTCGAATCAGGGGACGCAGTTACAGAATAAGAGGTCACAGATTTAAAACTGAGGAATTTCTTCTCTCAGAGGGTGCTGAATCTCAGGAATTCTCTACCTCAGAGAGTTGTGTAGGCTAGATCACTAAATGTATTTAAGAAGGATGTAGATAGATTTTTGAAATCTCTGGGAGTCGAGGGTTTGGTGGAGCAGGCCCAAAAGAGAAGTTGAGGCCTGGGACAGATGAACCATGATCTTATTGAATGACGGGGCTGACTTGAGGGGCTGAATGGTCTACTCTTGCTCCTATTTCTTATGTTATTATATTCTCCCCGTGAACTGTCCCACATCCATGAACAGACTGGAAACACTACCCCCTCCCCACCCCCATTTCAAACCTGGAGAATCCCTCCTCCCATTTTAAACCTGGAAAAGCCCCACTCCCATTTTAAACCCGAAGAGGTCCTGCTCCCATTTTAAACATTAGCAAATTCCCTCTGTGAATATCGCCCTCTATAATTTTAAACTGTTAATTTTCACCCAAATTATCATTTCTAAAAGTGTTCCTATCACGGAGGTTAAACCAGCTGGCGTGTACTTGTTGGGTGTATTCTTGCACCCTTTTTTTGAACAAGAGTGTAACATTTGCTGTTCTCCAGTTCTTTGACAGTACACTTGTATCGAAGGAGGATTGGAAGTTTATGGCCAGTCTCTCCGCAATTTCTAATCATACTTCTCTCATCATCCTCAGATGCATCACATTTGATAATTGTGACCCATAAATTTAAAGTGGGGACAACCTGTCTAATACATACATTTTTTTTCAATTTTAGCCCATCCATTTCCTCAACGACCTCCTCTTATATCATGCCTTGACAGCATCTTGTACCTTTAATACAGATCAAGGTATTTATTCAACATCTCACTATGTTCTCTGCATCCATGATATTACCTCGTGTTGTTCCAAATGTGCCCCTGCCGTCCCTTTGCTACCATTTTACTATTTATATGAAGACAAAAGACGTACAGCGTCCCTTTTCAGTTAGCTGCCCTTGTCATACTCTCTCATTATCTCACTTCTTTCGCGTATTGAAAAGAGTGCTTTTACATTGTGAAATATTTTATGATCCATTTGTATTTGTAGAGGTAATAGTTGAAGAATGTGTTCCATAAAGGAGATCGTGAAGAAGTGGAATTCAAATGATGCAGCGAGGAAAACATACAGGGAAATGGAGGAAAAGGTGGACAGAAAAATGATCGATAGACACAACGAGATAAATGTACAGACAGAAAGGGGACGGGAAAAGGCACATACGGAGAGAGCAGGAAACGAGAAAACGAAAAAAAAAACACGAATTTGATAGCCTCAAACCGGGAGATGTAACCAGGCGAGAAAGGCGGAGAGAGAGAGAGAGCGAGAGGGGGAGAGAGACAGATGGAAAAATATGGCGACAGAAGGAGAAATAAATAGAGTGTAAAATAGCGACAGATGAAGATTAGAGATACAGACGATCTGGATAGACACATATGGAGATACAGAGAAATGCAAAAAGGTACAATGATGTTGGAGAAAGTTGCAGATAAACAGGCAAACAATAAAGGGAGAAAATAGGAGGAAATGCATACAGACACGTCGAGATTGTCAGACACAAACAGAATTAGAGGGAAAATGTGATATACGGGTGTTAAGTAAAAAAAAACATGCAGATATAAAAAAAGAGGAAGGAACGGGCTTAACAAAGTCCAATGGAAGAGGAGACAAGGAAGGCAATGACAGTGAGAAGACTTTCAGCAACATTGAGATGCAGAGACAGCAGACAAAGGGTGACATAGGAAAAGGAGACAAACATCTTTATCGAGAGACACATTGAATGAAATGCGAACTAATAAGACAGGAATATGAACTGAAAATGCCCGATCTACAGAAATTAGCAAGGAATAGAGGAAATGAAGGACTGTCAGATATAAATGCAGAAAGGCGGTAGAAGCAGGAATGAGATATACACACATGAAGCACAAAGTACTAATTTAATACAACATCAGGAATCTGTGTGCAAACTAGCAGAACTGCAACATAGGAAGCAGACGGAACAGGTAGTGTCTGTTTTGGATTTTGATTTTGCCAGTTCTAAAAGCGAAGCCCTGATGCTGCACATTAAAGTCATTCAGTTTTGAGCAACTGATACTGCCCATTATCTGCTATATGTGTATCTCCCACAACCCTGTTGGACATCTATCTTTCTCAGCGATCTGCTGTTTTGGGTAGGGAATTGGTTCATAGAATGGAGATAAATGGGTATGCAGGATGTGATGTGCATTGTTCCCTGGGATTTGTACTGGTGCCTCAGTTTTTCACGAAAGTGATAAATGACATTGGCAAAGGGATAGAGAGCTGCATACCCAGGTTTGCTGATTGCAGCAAATAGGTTACTCAATAACTAAAGTAGATGGAATCAAATTTTGGAATGTTGAAAAATAAGTTAAAACACGAATGGATGTGAACATTTGTGGGCCTAATGGTGAAGACCATAACGACAGCTGCACATATTAAAGCTCAGTATCTGGAATATTAACAGCTTCTAAGTGTTCATTTTCAATACACGTTTAGAACCTATGAACAGCTATTAATAAATAATGGTCTACAAGGACGGACTTGGTGTGTTCTAAACACCAAGCCAAACAGTACAAGGATACTCAGAAGACTTCTGAATGCAATAAACTGTGAGAGAAATTCAGAGGAAAAGATGACTTTGCAAATTACAAACGTGAAAAAACGGTGCCGTTCAAGTGCACTACAGAGAATGGATTAACGTGATATGCATTAATTAAATTAACGATGGAAAGAAGAGGAAGTAGCAATGCAAAATCATTTAAGGCACAGGAAACAGAGTTGTGGCGAATGATAGATTTTCGGATACGAAGTATTCTGTACGCTGAACACTGCTGTCTTTGATAGAAATCAAAGGTTTTGAATTGGGGAGTATCAAGCATAACATCAAAATTTGCAAACGACACGAAACGTTGAAGCAGCAGGGAGGATAGTGGTAGAATAATACAATCATAGAATGGTTACAGCACATAAGGAAGCCACTCAGTCCATCGTGTCCATGCTGGGTCCCTGGAACAGCATTTCACTTCGTCCTGCTCCCCAATATTTTTCTGTGGCCCTACATTTATTGTTTTGGATCATAGATTTATCGAATGCTCTTCCAAAACCTGCGATTGAATCTGTCTTTACCATAATCTCAGGCACAACATTCCAGATGCTAACCAAACACTGTTTCAAAAGATTTTCCTCATGTGACCATTGCTTCTTTTGTCCATCATCTTAAAACTGTGTCCTCTGCTTCTTGACCCTTCTGCCAAAGGGCACATTTTCTCCAAGGAGAACAGACCCAGATCTCCAATCTATCCAAGGAACTGTATTTCCTCATCCCTGTAATGATGCTCGTGAATATTTTCTGCACCCACTCTGTGACCTGAACATTCTTCCAAAGGTGTAGTGCCCAGAATGCAACATAACACTCCAGCTGAGGCCAAAGTGTTTTATACAGGCTATTTACAACGTCCTTCTTTTGTACTCGGCACCCTGTTTTATAAACCCCAGGATCCTGCATGTTTTATTAAGAACTTTCTCAAACTGTCCTGCCATCATTAATGATGTATGCACAAATGCCCAGAGGTCCCTCTCCTCCTGCATCCCCTTTGGAATGATAGATTTCAGGGGGAAATAGAGGCTGGTAGTGTGTGTCCGGCCACATGGAAGATTAAATTTAGCTGAAAAAGTGTGTGAGGTAATGCATGTGGTAGGAAGAACGAGGGGAGGCAATTGAATTTTCATGCGACGATTTTCAAGTGGTGCAAGAACAGGGAGAGCTGCGTGTGTTTCTGTACAAATTGTTGAAGGTGGCAGTTCAGATTAACAAAGTAGTTAAATAACGCACATGATATTCTGGTATTTTTAAATAAAGACTTAGATTTCCATAACCAGGAACTTATGCCAACCCTATACAAAACACTAGTTTGACGCTGCCTGGAATATTGTGTCTAATACTAGTACCATAGTTTAGGGAGAATGAGAAAGCTTTAAGCAGGGTTCTAAGGGATTTACATGAATGGTTCAATGAATGAGGAATTTTAGTTAAATGGATGGATTGGAGAAGCTGGATTGTTCTCCTTAGAGCACAAAAAGGCTTATAGGAAATTTAATAGATGTGTATACAATCATAAAGCTTTTCACACAATATAAATAACAACATACTATATGCAATGGATGAAGGATCAATAACTGGTTGGCATCCTTCCAACTGCACTGGATGTTGGACAAGCGGCAAACAATCTATTTAGGTGGAATGTTTTCTCTTGCTGCCCCTTTGCTGATGGCTGTCAAGGCGAATGCTTGACAGGCAGGTTCTGCCAAAAATGTCACACGTGGAACTGCCAAGGGGCACTATGAATTGTTGTTTTTGCCGTTGGAGCAACTGATCATCCTGGTCGTGCACGCCAATCCACAGGATGTTTCACCATTTCCCTGTTTCGCAGCCAGTGACACCCAGGCATAATAATCAACATTTAGGACCTGTAGTCCACGCTGCAAGCATCCTTGAACCGGATGACCTCATCATATAAAAAGTCCTTGGTTTTGCGACTGTCTTCCATCCTAAGGATGTGTCCAATCCATCATAGCAGTCTTTGTTTGATTTGTGCCAACATACTTAGGAGCTCTGCCTTTCAGAGGACTGCCACTTCTGCGACTTTGTCCCGCCAGGATGTACTCATAATGCACTGTAGATAAAGATGTTAATTATTGATCTTCTTTTCCTGGTACCTGTAAGTCACCCATATTTCACAGCAAAATTGTAAGATGCTGAGAACATAGGTCTTATAAACCTTCAGCTTGGTCCTAAGGGTCAGTTTGGTTTTATCCCATGCACGTTTCGCGAGATGGTCAAAGGTGGTAGCCGTTTTCCCTATGCATGTATCTAGATCTGAACCAAGGGACGGATTGTATGTCATGATGAACGCAAGGTAGTGTGATCAAGGGTTAAATTGCGATACCTTGGTTTTCCTGACGCTTATAATTAAGGAGAAGAATTCGCAGAAATGGGAGAGACTGTACATGAGATTTTGCAGCTGTGTTTCCGTGCGAGCGGTTTTTTTTCTGCTCTGTCAGCTGTGGGAAAGATCTGGAAACATCTAGATCAGGATCTTCTTTCAAATTTCGCTTCAAAAATTCCTGGACTTCTCTGAACATCAAGGCAACACTTTTGTTGTGGACTGCACAGGTTAAAACTTAAGACCAAATTTCTGTCTTTGATTTGTTCCTCCTTGTGATACTTCAATTAACTTTCATCTGGTTATTGTCCTTCCCCGATCAATAAATGCAGGTCACAGCATTAAGATGCTGGGTAAAATGACCAGAGGCAATACGATGAAAGCGTTTTTGTGAAATGTTTAGTTAGGATTTGGAACAGTCTGCCTGAGAGGGTGGTGGTCACACATTCAATCGCAACGTACAAAAGTGAATTGGTAAATATGTGAATGAGGAAAAATGCAATGATTTGGAGAAAGAGCCAGGAAGTGGGAACAACTCACTTCTCTTCGAAGAACAATCCCAGATTCGAAAGCCCAAATGGCCTCCTTCTGTGATATACCATACTATGTTTCAATAATTGCATAGACTTACATCGAAAATACTGCATGGAAACAGGTCATTCATCACAACCAGCCCATGCCGGTGAATATGCTCCACTCAAGCCTCCTCCCAAGCTTTTCATCTAATTCCATGAGTATAGCCCATTTTTCGTTTATGCCTCATATTTATTTTATCTGCTTCCACTTAAATGAATTTGGCTTTTCTGTGTCAACCGAATCCTGAGATAAGGAATTCCACATCTTCTCACTCTGCCAGTAAAATAATTTCTTCAGAATCTCCCATTTAATTTCTTGCTGACCATCTTATAATGGTGACATCTAATCCTCCTCATCCTCAGAAGCTATGCTATCAGAAGCGTGCATACATATAAAGACTTCTATTTAGTCACCCCTTAGCCGTCTCTATCCAAAAGAAAATAAACCAGCCCGTTCAGACTTTCCGAATAGAGAAAACCTTGCATATCCAGTGTCAACATTGGTCGGATTTTTGCACCTTCCCCAAAGTTTATATACCTAAAGAGGGTGGTGTAACTGAGGTCGACATCAAGTTTAACATATCTTCTCCACTTTACAACTCTGTCTTTCTTTTCATGACGTATTAACCTGAAGCTCTGTTTATCATGATTTGTGTATTAGTGTTCCAGATCCAATCGCTCCTTTACCATGTCTGGATTGTTATTGTCCTAATAATATGTCACCTCTTTACCTTTCTCACAAAAGTTTAATTCCTTATTCTTATCTGTATTGAAATGCATTTCCCACTTATGTGGTCATTCTCCACATGTGTTAGTTTCACCATTTGAATTGGGTTGACTTGCGGTATTTGTTTCAGATAATGCAATAGTTTGAGTTGGTGTACCTTTTCATGGTATAATCAGAACATAAGTACATGGAGCACGGAACAGGTGGAGGTACTTAGCACCTTCAAGTTGTTCCGCCATTCAAGGACATCATGTCTAAAAGCCGACCTACCTCCATAAACACATTTTGTCCCATACCCTGAATAACATTGTATATTTAAAATCTATCAATCTCAGATATAAAATTTTCAATTGATCGAGCATCAATAACCTTTTGCAATAGAAAATTCCAAAAATTTACCACCTTTTGAGTGTCGAACTGTTTCTTAAATTCCCACCTGTACGGTCTTTCTCTTTTTTTGAAAGACACATCCCTTGTCCTTGATTCCCCAACCACCAGAAATAGCTTCTCAAAAATATTCTCAACTGAATATCTTGAAATCTCTGAACAAGTCATCGCATAACCTTCTAAATGTCAGGAAAAACAACACTGGCTGTGTAATTCTCCTCACAATTGAAACTTGGCAGTCCATGAATCATTATAGTAATGATGCTGCAATCCGTCCAAGATTAATACATCATGCCTAGGAAATCGTATTCAGAACTGCTCAGGGTACTGCAGGGCTGGTCAAACGAGTGCTTTGAATAGCTGAAGAGGGACATCCACCCTTTTGTATTATAGACCTCTAGATATGAGTGACAGAATTCAATTAACCTTGTTTGGTTATTTTCTGCAGCTATTCTTGGAATTTTATGGATCTGTGCAACGGGACGGCGAAGTTTCTTTGCACCTCCACTGTTTATAGCTCTTTATCTTTTAGAAATTAACATGCCCTTCACTTTTCAGGTCTAAAGTTGTTGATCTTGCTTTTGCCTAAATTGAAAACTATTTGCCATACGTTTGCCCGTTTACTTAATCTGCTGATACCACTTTGTAATTCGATTCTTCAATTTCTACTGCAGGCAAAGTCTCCTATATCTGTGTCTTCTGTATTATTGGATATGTGGTTTTCGACCTCTTTATCCAATTATTTAATGAATGCAGCCGACAGTTTATTCCCAACCACAGATCCTTGCAAACATCATTGGACACATCCTGCCAATTAGACTACCTGTCAGTTATCCCTGCACTCGACATCCTGTGACGCAGCCAATTGCCGAATCACGGCTCGTAATTGTTTATAATTCTATGGGCTTCAACGTTAACCAACGGTTTCTTATGTGAGGCTTTATCAAATGCCTTCTTCAGATCTATATAGATGACATCCACAGACATCCCTCAGTCAACTATTTCAGCCCACTCTGCAAAAATTCAACCATGTTCGTCAGGCATGTTCTATCTGTACATCTCTACGATAGCTATCTTTGATAGTCTGAACTTTTGTAAGTTTCTCAGCCATGGTATCCTTCGCAAAATGCTCAAGTAATTTCCTGAGAACAGATGCTAAGCTCACTCGTCTATATTTCACCATTTTCCCTCTCTCATCTTTCTTAAAAAAAAAAACAAGTGACTTGCACACTTTTCCAAAATAAAGGAACTGTTTCCGAATTAAGAGAAATTTGAAAGATGGAAAGATTATCGACCTGCTGGTTTTAAAATTCTAGGGCGGAAAATATTTGTTGTGTGGATTTATGACTCTTCAGTGTCATTATTTCCTTCACGGCTCTTATTTTTTATGTTAAGGTTTGTGAGTCCCATTGTTTGATTTAATATTCGTTTATTTTGGCTTCCAGTACGTTGACCTCTTCATCTACTTAAAATAGCGAGGTTAAGCAATTATGAAAAGCATGTCCACCATTTCCTGGTTCTCATTTATAATATCATCAGATTCCAGGAGGCCCAAAATGCTTCTGAAAAACTTTTATTGTGTTCCCTAATCTAATTGTAAGTATTTTATGTGATCATTTTGATAAACATTGCACGTTTCTGTTCGGGCTCCTTTTTTATTGCTCTTGCTTTTTTTTGCCACACTTTGTTGCTTTGGTACATTTCCCATTCGCCCGGGAACCTTTTTTGCACTTTTCTGTGTTTTTCTTATAGTTTTCTCTTGCTTCTGACCTCTGCAGTTGCTTATGGATATTTTCTTTTGCAAAGACAGCTCTTGCCACATAGGGGGATATGCAGGTTAATTTGAATTTTGACTAAATGAAGTTTTCAGCAGTTCCGACTTATCTTAGAGCACAGAACATAGAACATAGAACAGTACAGCACAGTACAGGTCCTTCGGCCCACGATGTCGTGCCGAACCTTCAACCTACTCTAAGATCAAACGAACTACCTACCCTTCATTCTACTATTCTCCATGTACTTATCCAAGAGTCGCTTAAATGCCCCTAATGTCTCTGTTTCTACTACCACCGCTGGCAGCGCATTCCACGCACCCGCCACTCTCTGTGCAAAGAATCTACCTCTGACATCTCCCCGAAACCTTCCTCCAATCACCTTAAAATTATGCCACTTGGTGATAGCCCTTTCTACCCTGCGAAAAGGTATCTGACTATCCACTCTATCTAGGCCTCTCATCATCTTGTACCCCTCTATCAAGTCAACTCTCATCCTTCTTCACTCCAATGAGAAAAACCCTAGCTCCCTCAATCTTTCTTCGTAGGACATGCCCTCTAGTCCAGGCAGCATCCTGGTAGATCTCCTCTGCACCCTCTCGAAAGCTTCCACATCCTTCCTATAATGAGGCGACCAGAACTGAACACAATATTCCAAGTGTGGTCGAACCAGGGCCTTATAGAGCTGCAGCATAACCTCGCAGTTCTTAAACTCAACCCCCCTGTTAATGAAAGCCAACACACCATACGCCTTCTTAACAACCCTATCAAGTTGGGTTGCAACTTTGAGTGATCTATGGACATGGACACCAAGGTCCATATCTTTTGAGGTTTTGGCTATTTAAAGATTTTCCCTACCTAAATATACACTATTCTTCACTATTTTACGTTCTTCCCATTCAAACGCTATGCTGAACTTAATCATACAATCGAGACGTAGAGTAATTTATGAAACAGAATGAAGCCTTTTGGCTCAATGAGACCAGGGCGGCTCTCCACGGAACGATGCTGTCAGTGGCACTCTCCGGCTCGATCTCCATTGCCCTCTATGTCTATTTCCCTCAACTGGCCATCTAACGTCTTATTGATGTTATCGATTGTCTCCCCTTCCACCACCCTGTGGATAGAAACCTCCAGGTCATTAACAGCCTCTGTGTTAAAAAAGTGTTCTTATATTCACCTGCATTTGCCCACAAGCTTCAATCTGTGTCCCCTAGTCCTTGCATTTGTTTGTGTTGGTCAGTGATTATGTCCCCGATTTAGATTTGAGGGGGGCGATCTTCTTGATGGTTGGCCCAAGAGCTCTCTTCATGCCACTGATGTTTCCGGTGTCTGAGGCCAGCTGAATATGACTGCATAGATGTTGCCAATAGTCGTTTGAGCAGCACCTGGCTTTTCTTTGTGCAGTGCTTCTGGCTGCTTCGGAACTCAGTGATGCCATTGATTCTCTGGCCAGCAGAAAAGCCCCTGGGAAGGACAGCATTACCCCTGACATAATCAAGAGTGCCAAGCCTGCTATACTCTCAGCACTACATGAACTGCTTTGCCTGTGCTGGCACGAGGGAGCAGTACCCCAGGACATGAGTGATGCCAATATCATCACCTTCTATAAAAGCAAAGGTGTCCGCGGTGACTGCAACAACTACCATGGAATCTCCCTGCTCAGCATAGTGGGGAAAGTCTTTGCTCGAATCGCTCTGAACAGGCTCCAGAAGCAGGCCGAGCGCGTCTACCCTCAGGCACAGTGTGGCTTTCGTGCAGAGAGGTCCACCGTTGACATGCTGTTTTCCCTTCGTCGGATACAGGAGAAATGCCATGAACAACAGATGCCCCTCTACATTGCTTTCATTGATCTCACCAAAGCCTTTGACCTCGTCACCAGACGTGGTCTCTTCAGACTACTGGAAAAGATTGGATGCCCACCAAAGATACTAAGTATCATCACCTCATTCCATGCCAATATGAAAGGCACAATTCAACATGGTGGATCCTCATCAGAGCCCTTTCCTATCCTGAGTGGCGTGAAACAGGGCTGTGTTCTCGCACCCACACTTTTTGGGATTTTCTTCTCCCTGCTGCTTACACATGCGTTCAATTCCTCGGAAGAAGGAATTTTCCTCCACACAAGATCAGGGGGCAGGTTGCTCAAACTTGCCCGTCTAAGAGCGAAGTCCAAAGTACGGAAAGTCCTCATCAGGGAACTCCTCTTTGCTGACGATGCTGCTTTAACATCTCACACTGAAGAGTGCCTGCAGAGTCTCATCGACAGGTTTGCGGCTGCCTGCAATGAATTTGGCCGAAACATCAGCCTCAAGAAAACGATCTTCATGGGGCAGGACGTCAGAAATGCTCCATCCATCAATATTGGCGACCACGCTCTGGAAGTGGTTCAAGAGTTCACCTACCTAGGCTCAACTATCACCAGTAACCTATCTCTAGAGACAGAAATCAACAAGCGCATGGGAAAGGCTTCCACTGCTATGTCCAGACTTGCCAAGAGAGTGTGGGAAAATGGCGCACTGACACGGAACACAAAAGTCCGAGTATATCAGGTCTGTGTCCTCAGTACCTTGCTCTATGGCAGCGAGGCCTGGACAACGTATGTCAGCCAAGAGCGACGTCTCAATTCATTCCAGCTTCGCTGCCTCTGGAGAGTACTTGGCATCAGGTGGCAGGACCGTATCACCAACACAGAAGTCCTCGAGGCGGCCAACATCCCCAGCTTGTGCACAAGACTGAGTCAGCGGCGCTTGAGATGGCTTGGCCATGTGAGCCGCATGGAAGATGGCAGGATCCCCAAAGACACACTGTACAGCGAGCTCGCCACTGGTTTCAGACCCACCGGCCGTCCATGTCTCCGCTTTGAAGACGTCAGCCAATGCGACATGAAATCCTGTGACATTGATCACAAGTAGTGGGAGTCAGTTGCCAGTGTTCGCCAGAGCTGGCGGGCAGCCATAAAGACGGGGCTAAAATGTGGCGAGTCGAAGAGACTTCGTAGTTGGCAGGAAAAACGACAGAGACGCAAGGGGAGAGCCAACTGCGCAACAGCCCAGACAAACAAATTTCTCTGCAGCACCTGTGGAAGAGCCTGTCACTCTAGAATTGGCCTTTATAGCCACTCCTGTCGCTGCTTCACAAACCACTGACCACCTCCAGGCGCGTATCCATTGTCTGTCGAGATAAGGAGGCCAAAGAAGAGTCCTTGCACCATTTGTTAATAGGAACAGATTTTCCTTTTTTAACCTATATAAGCCTGTCATAATCTTGTGCACTTCTATTAATTCTCCCCCCAATTTCCTTTGCTCCAAGGAAAACAACGCCAGCTTTTCAAACTTAACCTTGTAACGAAAATCCTACATCCCTGGAACCAAGCCGATAAATATAGATATAGGACAGATGTCAGAGGTAGTTTCTTTACCCAGAGAGTCGTCGGCGTGTGGAACGCCCTGCCTGCAACAGTAGTTGACTCGCCAACTTTAAGGGCATTTAAGTGGTCATTGGATAGACATATGGATGAAAATGGAATAGTGTAGGTCAGATGGTTTCACAGGTCGGCGCAACATCGAGGGCCGAAGGGCCTGTACTGCGCTGCAATGTTCTAATTCTAATTCTAAATATATTCTGCACTCTCTCAAGGACGCTCAAATCCTTGCTGATTTGTGCTAACTAGAAGTGGACACAACAAGTCCTAAGCAGAGCTCTATAAAGGTTCACCATAATTACGCTATTTTTGTACACAGTGACTCTATTTCTGAAGCCCCAAATCCCATATGCTTTGTAATCACTCTCTCAAAATGCTCTGCCACCTTCAAGATTTATGCACATATACCCCCAGGTTCCACAGTTCCAGCACTCTCTTTAGAACAGTGCAATTAATATATATATATTACCTCTCCACATTCCTTCTGACAAAATGCATCATTTCACATTTGCTCCTGACCTCATTACAGCCTTGGTTCAAACATGGACAAAAGGGCTGAATTCAAGAGTTGAGTTGAGAGTGACTGCCCTTGACATCAAACCAGAATTTGACCGAGTATGGCAACAAGGAACCCTAGCAAAACTGAGACCGATGGGAATCAGGAGGAAAACCCTCCGCTGGCTGGTTGTGGTTGTTGGAGCTCAATCAGCTGAGCTCCAGGACAATACTGCAGGAGTTCCTCAGGGTCGTGTCCTCGGCCCAACCACCTTCACCTGCTTCATCAATGACCTTCCTTCAATCCTAAGGTCAGAAGTGGGGGATGTTCGTGAATGATTGCACAATGTTCAGCACCAGTCCTGACTCCTCAGACACTGAAGCATTGGGGAGACCAAACGCAGACTGGGTGACCGCTTCTCGGAACCCCTCTGCTCAGTCTCAAAGCATGACCCCGAGTTTCCGTTTGCTGGCCATTTCAACACTCCCCCCTGCTCACATGCACACACCTCTGTTCCAGCGAATATCAACGCAAGGTCGAGGAACATTTATCAAATCGGCACGTTACAGCATGACGGACTGAACATTGAGTTCAATATTTTCAAAGTAAGACGACCCTCCCTCTCCATTTTACTTTTATTTTTAGTTTTTTTTTTCTTTTTTGTGTTTATTTTATTTTATTTCAGTTTGTTCAGTTTGTTTCTAGTGTGCCTACCCACTGCGTGTGTTTTTTTCTCATGTTTCTGCTTGTGGCTGTTCAGTTTTCAGTCCATTAACACCTGATCAGGACGCATGCTTTGTCTTTCAACACACCATTAACATATTGTTTGCTTTTGCTCCATGAACATCTGGTCAGCTATTCTGTGACGTTTTCCTATCAACACCTTCTCTTACTTGCTTAAAATCGTTTACATTGCTTATACCTGCCAGTTCTGCAGAAGGGTCGCTGACCTGAAAGGTTAACTGTGCTTCACTCTCCACAGATGCTGCCAGTCCTGCTACGTATTTCCAGCGTTTCTTGTTTTTATTTTAGATTTCCAGCATCCGCAGTATTTTGCTTTTATTTGCATTTTTGTTTGTTTATAAATGATGTTTTTATTTCCTTTGTTGTTAACCATTAATATTTTCACATACTGTCTCTTTTAAACTTGTTTCGCTTCCCACCTGCATGCTCGCTATTCTGCCTGGTTGGAATCATGGTGATTGGGTGGATATGGGATGTTTTGTACAAATCGCTGCCATCATTATTTCAATGATTGGCGCTGCACACAACCTTTGAGTTATGTTGCTCGGAACCAAATTAATGGTAACGTGTGTGACACTGAAACTGGAACATGGTTGGAATAAAGCGGGAGACGGGTGAGGGGGCGGCCCCTAAATTGGCCAAAGGGATCTTGGAGAAGTGTAAAATTGAGTCCGAGTGTTTGAGGGCTGAAAGATTAACACGTGATAGCCTCTGTTTAATGTCATCGGAAAGAATCTCTTCGTGACTGAAAGTATATCTAACTGGCCTTGTCCTGCGAATCTGCAGAGATTCCGACAGGTCGAAGGGGTTAAGTTTGAAATACAGTATTTGTTCTTAATCTGGCACTGTTTTGAGGTCTTAAGTAATAGAGAGGCTGTCTGTGATACAATACGTCAGTGAGAGAGGAATTTACATTTTTCTATCTTGAATAAGTTGTTTACCAAATAGCACAGGATCTCTGCCAATGTGTTACGTCATATAAACGTCACAGGGTAGCTCAGTCTGTGACATGTTCTGTACGCAATTCCCCTCCCTACTCTATCTCCCAGCTCTCGATCTCGTCCCTATCCAGTTCATTGTTATTGTTGATCATTCTATTGGCCTATTTATTCTCTTCCATTTCTGGCAGTCCCTTGCGATCAGGGATGACTTTTTCCCACTCCAGTTTGATGGGTTCTGAAATGGCTGATAAGTCCAATGCATGATCTGCAGATTCTGCCACTTCAGGGGCAGGTGGTGCTGGAAGGGTCAGGTAAATGACTGCTTTGGAGGTCATGGTGATGCCTTCGCTGACTTCGATGTCTCGACTTCGCCTTTGCATGTTCCTAACAAATATCCCTGAAGTGTACAATATCTTCCTGAATGAGCGATGATTTGAGGACATCTCTGATGCTGGGTTGGTTTGGATGTTTAATCAGTCTCAACTGTCGCTTTTGGGTGAGTAGGCAACGGAATCGAGATCAGTTCCCGTCCCTGTGTGACTGTCACTCCTACTGTCCTGTGTGTGTCGGATTAACCCTGAGTCCCTCGATCCAGCTCTGTCTGCTATATCTGGAAAAATGCTGAACCTTTCATTTGTTGATCTGCTCAAACCGAGATCAAGACCCGAGTAGTGAACAGAATGTCTCATTAATTCTTTGAATAATACTATGATTGAACAACAGCTTACAATCGACTCAGCCAAAGTTTTGAAAAAAAAATCCTGTCCACAAATCTTTCAAAAGGTAGTGCGAGGATCTCCTGGCTCAGAGGGTTTAAGGGATGAATACCGAGGCATCGGCACCTAAGGCCGAGGAATTCACAGCGAAGACTGTGTACATGAGGACATTTAACACCCGGGAGCTGAAACTTTGGAACGGGTTCTATTGTCACTGTGTTTGTGTGTCCGGTATAGTGGCGGCAGCTCCATGTCTGTCTTGTTTAGAATGAAGCGATGAAGATCGCCATTCGGTATTACTCACATTGACCGTGGGCTTCACTCTGGTCAGACAAAACTTTGTTGGTTGAAATCAATTTTGCAATGTCCCAGAAAACACACCGGCTCCCTCCTTCCTCCCATGTTTCTGTCGGATTGTTTTGCGGAGGGCTCAATAATAACAAAAACGCTGCAGGGAGAGACCGGACATCTAAATGAAATCAGCTCCCGAATTTATTGATTATAAATTCCCTACACCTCTCCTCACCATCCCTCCACCCTAACCCTATGTTCAGTTTCATTGTTCGGATATTTATGAGGGTGAAATGGGAAAAGTTCCCATTGATTTTTGAATGCTTAATTGTTGCAGAGATCTGCGCATGCGAGATATTGCCCCGCCCACTGGAACGACTCATGACGAGAAGAGCGCATGTGCCCCCTTCCCCCAACATTGCCTCTCAGTGTTATTCACTGAGTGAGCGGAAGACTGTTCAAATCAGCTGCGAATGGAGACATCGGGCCCGGGGTAAGTGAACAAACAGCATCTGTTTCCAGCAGCACACCAGGCTTGGGAGCGCGTCTGCAGATGTGCTTAGAGATTAGCACTAAATAGCGGGTAAGTTCAGCAGGAGTCGGGGACTGTTTGTAATGAGCACTGTGGAGCAGGAACTGGTCCCAGAACATGGAGTGAGCAAAGGGGAAAGGAGAGGTCTTTATGGGGTCGTGTCTGGATAGGGTGAGAGACAGAATGTGAAGAACTCGCCAAACCGTAATGACTGTTCCTGGTTCAGATCCAGAGTCTCACTGTTCATTGTTATTGGACAGTGAACAGGAGAAAAAATGGCTGCAAAGCAACGATGCAGCAGTTCACAAAGGCCGTCTATTGCATGGAGTTGGTAGGAAAATTAGTCCATTTTTTAAAAACAGTGCCTGCTTGTTTTTCCTGGAAAAAATGGGACGTGGAAGTAGAAATCTGGCTTGCGTAATTGTCACTACTCCATCGGGTAGTCCAATTCGTGGAGCGGTGCGAGGCTTGGGTTGTTTCAAAATGTTAGAAAACTGTTGCAAAACCGCTGCAAACAGGTGGGAAGCAGAAGCAGAGTGTTGCAGGAGACAGACACTGATTGTTTCCCTTGTCCAATTGTTCTTAATGATTATTGTTGAAAAGATTACATTGATCACTTTTGTATGTCAGGTAACCTGTCAGTGGTGTGGGAACCAGGTGCAAGTATTAAAGAGGAATACCAAGATGCACAGAAAACTGGGGGAGATAGATAGCCCAAGAGCAGGGAATAATGCGTTGTTAGGTAGGAAGTTATCAGAGTAAGGGAGAAAGTAATAAAGTCTGAATCAGGGTTAATGTGCATTTAAGTGAATGCACAGAGTGTGGTTAATAAGACTGGTGAGGTATGGGCGTCGATTGCCATGTGGAAATATGATGTTGTGGCTAAAACAGAGATTTGGCTCAAAAAGGGCAGGACTGGGTGTTAGATATTCCTGGATACAAGGTGTTCAGGAAAGATAGGAAAAGGAATAATGTGGGAGGGGTGTCAGTATTGATTAAGGAGAGTATTTCAGTGCTGGAGAAAAAGGATGTTCCAGAGGGGTCGAGGACAGAATTATTTTGGCTGGAGCTAGCGAACAAAAAAGGTGCAGTTACATTGCTCGGTGTTGTCTACAGGCCATCAGCTAGTGGCAAGGACATAGAAGAGCAAATTTGCGAGGAAATTATGGTAAATTGCAAAATTATAGGGTAGTTATAATGGAGGACTTTAATTGTCCAAACATAGACTGGGATAATAGTAGTGTAAAGGGCAGCGAGGGGCAAGAGTTCCTAGAATGTGTTCAGGAAAATTATCTGCAACAGTATGTTGCTAGTCCAACGAGAAAGAAGGCACTGCTAGACCTGGTTTTTGGAAATGTGGTAGACCAAGCGGATCAAATATCAGTAGGAGAGCATTTAGGGATATTTATCATTGTATCATAAGGTTTAGGCTGACTATGGGAAAGGACAAAATGCAATCCAGGGTCAAAAATAATTAACTGGCGGAAGGCTAACTTCAATGTGGTAACAATGGAACTGGGGCGAATAAATTGGAGGCAAAAGCTAGCAGCAAAACTGGTAGATGAACAACGGACGACCTTTAAAGAGGGGATAGTTTGAGCACAGTGGAGGTACGTTCTCTCAAAGGGGAAAAGTAAGGCAAATAAATCCAGAATCCGCTGTATGAGAAACGACGTGGAGATTAAGATAAAGACGAAAATTGTGCTTATGAAAGATGTCAGGTTGAAAATGCTATTGAGAAGTAGGCTGAATACAGAAGGTACAGATGGGAAGTGAATAATCAGAGAAGAGAAACAAAGAGAGAACATGAGAAGAGACTGGCAGCTAGCATTAAAGGAAATCCCAAAGCAGCCTCCAGGCATATAAATAGTAAAAAAGGGGGTAGAATGAGCTGTGGGGCCGATTTGGGACCAGAAAAGGGATTTACACATGGAGGCAGAGGGCATAGCTGAGGTATTAAATTAATACTTTGCAACTGCATTTTCTTCCCTTAGAATGTTGAAAAGGGAGGGAAGTCAGACACTAGAGGGGTTTAAAATTGATAATGGAGAAGGATTGGATAGGCTGTCGGTATTTAAAGTGGAAAAATCACCAGGGCAGGATGAGATGCATCCAAGGCACAATTTCAAAGTTTGCAAATGATACTAAACTTGGAAGCATTGTGAAGTGTGAAGAGGATAGTGTATAACTTCTGAAGGATATAGACAAGTTATATACAAGGAATGGGCAGACAGGATGCAGGTGAAGTTCAATGTAGAGATATACGAAGTGATTAATTTTGGTGGGAAGAACATGGAGAAACAATCTAGAATAAAGGATACAATTCTAAAGGGGGCGCAGGAGCAGAGGGACGGAGGTGTATATGTGCATGAGTCATTGAAAGTGGCAGGACAGGTTGAGAGTGTGGTTAATAAAACATACAGCATCCCAGGCTTTATTAACAGTGGAATAGAGTACAAGAGTAAGGAAGTTATCTTGAACTTGTATAAGGCACTAGTTCGGCCTCAGCTGGAGTATTATGTCCAAATCTAGGCATCTCTCTTGAGGAAAGGAATGAGGGCATTGGAGAGAGTCTGGAAGAGATTCACGAGAATGGCTTCAAGGATGAGGAATTTCAGTTACGAAAATAAATTGGAAAATTTAGGACTGTTTTCCTTAGAGAAGTGATGGCTGGGAGGTGATTAGATAGAGGTATTCAAAATCATGAGGCGTCTGTACTGAATAGATCAAGAGAAACTGTTCCCAATCGTGAAAGAATCGAGAACGAGAAGGCACAGATTTAAAGTATTTAGTAAGTGTAGCAAATGTGACATGAGGAAACATGTTTCTTGCAACGAGTGGTTAAGGTCTGGAAATGTGCTACCTAAAAACGTGGTGGAGGCAAGTTAAATTCAAATTATCAAAAGGGAATTAGACATTTATATGGAAGCAAGAATGTGAAGTGTTATGGGGAGACGGCAGGGGAATGGAACTGACAGAATTGCCGTTTGAGAGAGCCAGTACAGACACGATGGGCCAAATAGCCTCCTTCGACACTGTATCAATTCTGTGATTCTTCTCACTGACCTGTTCTTCAAGTATAAGAGTTACTTTTTCTTTCTGCAGGAAAACACTTGAAGGAACCAGAATGAAAGTCATGATGCCTCGACACACGGAAACAGCCAGCTCGTTCCAACACACAGTAGGTCGGTACAGTATCACTCACAAAGCACAGTGACACAGCCACCGTATCAAGCAAAATACGTAGTCAGACCCTCACTGATCCCAAGCTCGAGAGACACATTTTCAGTCCAACAGTCAGGCAGAGCAGGAAAGATAGAAGTTGTTTCTATTTCACTCCAGCTGACAGGTAGATGCATCAATCCCAGTCAATGTTGAGGCTGCTCAGGGACTGTCCATTTCAGACAGTAGAGGGACCGCCCTAGTGTTGTGATTGGATGCAGCCCCGCCCATCAGTCAAGTTTGAAACCAGCTCTGGGAAGTAAAAGGGCGGCGGGAAATGCTGCGCCCTGATTGGTTGAATTGGAACTGACATTTAATGAATTTCAAAAAGCCCGACAATTACAGATTAGCAAACAATTTAAAGATTTAAAAAACGCCTAATTGGGCGGAACAATTATCAAATCTTACTCCTTGTAGCTTTATGTCTTCCTTCCTGGATCCCCGTCTTTGACTTACAACACAGTTTGAATAGTCTTCTCTGGGGGAATAAAGTGCCAGTCATTACCGACTATAACGGCAGTAAATCCAGCTTCGTGCCGGCAGGTCAGACCCTCACGTACAAATTATCAAATGCAACAGTTTAATTCATGATGCGTTTGATCAACAATGAACAGAAAAAGACAGTGTCAATCCTGTGACATGTTAAGTTACTGATAGCATGAAATAGTGTATTAAAGCAGTTGCTGATAAAAAAAAATGCAGATAACCTGATCTTATTAATTCCATTTCCAAGGTCACTGTGCTCTTTGTGAGGCTTTGGGTGGTTCTTAGACGAGCCTTTGTGTTTGGTAGAAAGGGTGGATTTACTTAGCCACCAAATCTATAGAGAGGGTGTAATTGTTCTGGAGAGGGGACAGAGGAGATTGATCTTTCTGCTGAGGTAAATAGACCCTTCATCTCCACTCTATCCAGGCCCGGCAACATTTTGCACATTTCAATCATATCTCCCGTCAGTTTTCCCTGTTCCAAGGACAAACACCCCAGCCCATCCAATCTTTCCTCGTAGTTGCATTTTTCAGTTCCGGCAACATCCTCGTAAACTTCTCGATTGCAATTACATCCTTTCTGTAATGAGGTGACCAGAACTGCACACAGTACTCAAGTTGTGGCCGAACCAATGATTATAAAGTTCCTGCATACCCTTCCTCCTCTTATATTCTATACCTCGGCTAATAAAGGAAAGGATTCCATATGCCTTCTGAACCACATTATCGCCCTGCCCTACTACCTTCAGGGATCTGTGGACATTTACTCCAAGGTCCCTCACCTCCTCTGCACCTCTCAGTATTTTCCCATTAATTGTGTATTCCTTTGCATTGTTTGACCTCCCCAAATGCATTACATCACACTTCTCCGGGTTGAATTCTATGCGCCACTTTTCTACCCTTCTGACCAGACCATTAACATCTTCCTCCAGTCCACAGCAATTCTCCTCTGTATCTACCATACGTCCAATATTGGTATCGTCTACAAACTTCTTGATCGTGCCCCCAACATTTATGTCCAGATTGTTCATATAGAGCATTAAAAAAAACAGGGGACCCATTACTGAGCCGTGGTGACAGCCACTGGAAACAATCCTCCAGTCTCAAAAACAGCCGTCAACAATTGCTCTTTGTTTCCTGCCACTGAGCCAATTTTGCATCCACCATGCTGCATTGCCCTGGACCCCATGTGATTTTATTTTTTAAAGATTCAGCATTTCGGGACCTTGTCAAAAGCCTTGCTAAAATTCATGTAGACACCATGAACTGCACGACGCTCATATATCATCCTTTTAAAACTTAAATTAAGTTGGTATGTGACAGTTTATCGTGTCTCACAGAATAGATTCCAATAATCTGCCCACTCCTGAGGTTAGACTGACTGGCCTGTAATTATTGAGTTGTAGGTTGAACTGTAAGATTCGTTTTTTCTCGAAAGATCCGCCTGGGGAAACAGACGTTACAATCTCATCTCTCACTGATATAGTACCAGAGGAAGACACATTATTAATCTCACAGTCCGGGAAAGTGTCACAGAATGAGGTATGCAATATCCCTAATGTAACTTTCTCTGCCCTGTTGAACTCTCAGTAATGTTTCAGCTCAAACCCTTCGCTATGACTCTCAGTGACAGACAGTTTCAATCTGAATAAATTGATCTGCGACTGTAACTGTCAGTTATTAACTCCTGCGCCATTCCGGCAAACACATCGACTCCTCAGGATATTCGCTTTGAGACTTCGAGCTAATGAACAGCAAACATACTGCAGAGAATGATCTCAAGTTGAGCTTGTTAAAGGTGTAATCTCCAAGCTGCAAACCTTCTCTAATCTTGCCCACAGCTCCGGTTCGATTGCTCAAAATGAGATAAAACTGAAGTGGAGAAAGTTCCAATTGATCTGTGTTTTTCAAACGTTTGCCGAATGCTGCGCATGCGCGGTACAGCCCAACCCCCACCGGTGATTGTAAATGACCGAACGAACGCATGCGCTCTCCCTTCCCCCAGCAAAGCCGTTGAACGCAATTACCTCAGTGAGCGGAAAGAGTTTGTTTTTAACAGAGGGAATGTAGATATTACGGCCTCGGAGTAAGGCAGCAAATAGCAATCTGCTTCCAGCAGCACATTGCTTTGGGACCCTGTCTGCAGTCTGGATCAGAGATCGCCATTGACTCCGGGGCAAGTTCGGGGGAGCCGCGTGCTGTTTGTGAGAGGCAATGTGGAGGATGAACCGGTCCCGGAACATGGAGTGAGCGGCGGAATGGAGAGGCCTTTCTCGGGCTGTGTGTGCACTAGGTAAGTGAGACAGAACGTGAATAAGCTGCTGTAGAAAATCTTTCCTGTTTCTCGCCTCAGTTCTGGAATGCGTGATCGTGGTTTAGCTCCTGTTTCACGCTGTTTACTGTGAGTGCACAGTGAATAGTGGAATCAAGATCTAGGACGCACAGTTTCAAAATAAGGGATCTCCCATTTTAGACGGAGGTAAGGAGGAATTTCTTCTCTCAAAGTGTCATTAATCTTTGGAATTCACTACCCCAAAGAGGAGTGGAGGCTGGGTTGTTACATACATTCAAGGATGAGTTAAACTTTTGATCTACATGTGAGTAATGTGCTCTGGGAGCAGGCAGGATAATGGAGCTGAATCCACGATCAGATCAGCGATAATCTTATTGAATGGCGATCAGTCTCTAGAGGCTGAATGGCCTACTCCTGCTCCTACTTCTCCGGTTCATATGTTATAATGTCAGATTGAAATAGAAACCAGATCTGTACAAACATCCCTCAGGTAATCCCGATCTTGGAGCAGTGCAGATGTTGGCTTGTTTCTGGATGTCACTAAATTGCAGTAAATCGGTCAAAACACCTCGTCAGCAGATGCTGAGATATGCAGTGATATTCTTTGTATTTCTGGTGAGCATTTGTGATTAGTCATAATGATTATTACTTGAAATGTTACATTAATCTCTTTTCTAGCTTCCACCTCAACTGATCTTCAGTTACAAGAGATATTATTCTTCTTTTCAACAGGCAAATACTTCAAGGGAACAGAATGAATATGATGATTCCCAGGCACAAAGAAATGTGCATTCAGCTCCTTTCAACACAGAGTAGGTATGTTATCACTCCCAGAGACCATCAGTTAATTCCAGAGTCACGTGGAACTCTCACTGATCCCAAGTTCAGAGGCACATTTTCAATCCAGCAATCAAACAAAGCAGAAGAGACAGACATTGCTTCCAATCCATTCCAATTCTGTACTGCTGAAAGTTAGGAACATCAATCTCAGTTCAAATGCACAACCACTATCAGATTGAAAGGCACCATATCAATCTCACAAGAGGGACACATCCTGGAGGCAGTAAGATAGAGAGTGAATCTCACCCTCACATAGCGGCAACTGTGTGCAGTTCTGGGCAGCTCATTGCAGAAAGGATGTAATTGCACTCGAGAGTGTACAGAGGAGATTTATTTGGATGTTGCCCGGACTGGAAAAATGCAGCTATTAGGAAAGATTGGATAGGCAGGGGTTGTTCTACTTGGAACAAAGAACGCTGAGGGGTGATCTGATTGAAATATGCAGAATTTTGAGGGTCCTGGATAGAGTGGAGGTGAAGGGTCTATTCACCTTAACACAGAGTTCAGTGACGAGGAGCCATATATTTAAAGTGTTTGCGAGAAAACTAGAGGGGAGATGAGGAAAATCCTTTTCACCCAGAGGGTGTTGGGGGTCTGGAACTCAGTCCCGAATGTATAGTGGAAGCAGGGACCCTCCACTAATTCAAAAGTACTCTGGATATGCGACTCAAGTGCCATAAACTGCAGGGTTCCGGACCAAATCCTGGCATGTGGGATTAAAATAGGTTATCATGTTTCGGCCAGTACAGACATGCCTGACCAAGTGACCTCTTTCTGTGCCTTAAACTTTCGATGATTCTTTGAAACTGATGATTACAAAATAAAAATAAACACACTCATATACAGTAAACAAACAGACAGAGTGAAATTCACATGAGCAAATTATTAAAGAGTGAAAGTAAAGATTATAAAACTGAGCCATCTTACAGTGCTGACTTTATTTGCACTGGAGTGCTGACTTGGGTTGCATTAGAGTGCAATAGTGGAAGTTTGGTAACTGAGGAAGTTCGGTGAGGAGGGATTGAGGAACTCCTTTCATTTCCTACCTGTCCTCAGAGTGAGGGGAGCCGAGAGCTTCCAAAGAGCACAGCTGACTGGGAGAAGACATGGAAGTTGGAGCTCCGGACCGGTAAGTACAAAAAACTTACCTCGGGGTTTTGTGGCCGACATCCAGGGAGAAGACTTGGAGGGCGGCGTTCCGGACTGGTAAGTAGAAAAAACTTGACTCTGGTAAAATAAACTGAAAGTGACGTCACATGAAAGCTGATTGGCTGGTGGGGCTGGTTGAAAATAAAACATTGTTGAAAATTGATTAAAACCCTAATTAACTAATTAATAAGTAGAGTAATTAAACCAGAGGGAGGAGATTACGGTATTGAGTTTTCATTTAATATTTATAGTTGTAATCTAGCACGAGGGACCATATAGTTAATTATAACAATTTAGTAACGATTTAATAGGTATTTATTTATTTTAAATTAATTTATTATTTAGTGCGAGAAATGTCAGTTAGAGAGGTGAAGTGCTTCACCTGTGAAAGGTGGAAGGTCCGTGACGCTTCCAGCGTTCCAGACGACTCCAACTGCAGGAGGTGTACCCAGTAGTAGCTCCTCACAGACCGCATGGATCGGTTGGAGCGGCAACTGGATGCACTTAGGATGATGCAGGTGGCAGAAGGTGTCATAGAGATGAGTTTTAGAGAAGTGGTTACACCCTAGGTGCAGGCAGATAGAGATGTGACCGCTAGAAGGGGCAGGCGGTCAGTGCAGGAATCCCCTGTGGCTATCCCCCTCTCTAACAAGTATAACGTCTTGGATACTGTTGTGGGCGATGGCCCATCAGGGGAAAACAGCAGCAACCAGAGCAGTGGCACGACGGCTTGCACTGTTGTGCAGCAGGGACGGACAAAGCGCAGAAGAGCAATAGTTATAGGGGACTCCATAGTCAGGGGCACAGATAGGCGCTTCTGTGGACGTGAAAGAGACTCCAGGATGGTATGTTGCCTCACTGGTGCTAGTGTCAAGGATATCTCTGAACGGAAAGGAGGCATTCTGAAGAGGGAGGGTGAACAGCCAGAGGTGGTGTTACACATCAGTACCAACGACATAGGCAGGAAGAGTGACGAGGTCCTGCAGGGGGAGTTCAGGGAGTTAGCTGAAAAGTAAAAAGACAGGACCTGTCGGGTTGTAATCTCGGGATTACTCCCTGTGCCACATGCCAGTGAGACGAGAAATAGGAAGATAGTGCAGCTAAACACGTGGCTGAACAGCTGGTGTAGAAGGGAGGGTTTAAGATATCTGGACGATTGGGATCTCTTCAGGGACAGATGGGACCTGTACAAGAAGGACGGATTGCATCTAAACTGGAGGGGCACAAATATCCAGGCTGCAAGGTTTGCTAGCGTCACTCAGGAGGGTTTAAACTAGTGTGGCAGGGGGGTGGGAACCAGAGCAGTAGGACAGCATGTGAAATAACTGAGGGGGAACTAGTGCATAAGGCCAGTCTGACTAAGAGGAAGAGCAGGTAGGGAGGTGTTGTGGAGCAAGGCGGGACTGGTGGTCT
Organism: Heterodontus francisci; assembly: GCF_036365525.1. NCBI lineage: Eukaryota > Metazoa > Chordata > Chondrichthyes > Heterodontiformes > Heterodontidae > Heterodontus > Heterodontus francisci. The sequence continues at coordinate 156,601 of NW_027141208.1, forward strand.
GAAGAGCATTTGATTCAATGCGAGAAGTATAACAGGTAAGGCAGATGAACCTAGAGCTTGGATTAGTCTTTGGAACTATGATGTTGTTACTATTACACTGACTTGGTTGAGGGAAGGACAGAATTGGCAGCTAAATGTTCCAGGATTTAGAAGCTTCATGCGGTACAGATGGGGATGTAAAGAGGTGGGGGTGTTGCATTACTAGTAAAGGAGAATATCACAGCTGTACTGCGGGAGGACACATTGGAGGGGTCATGCAGCGAGGCAATATGGGTGGAGCTCAGGAATAGGAAGGGTGCAGTCACGATGTCGGGGGTTTTCTACAGGCCTCCCAACAGCCAGCGGGAGGTAGAAGAGCAGATATGTAGACAGATTTCGGAAAGATGTAAAGGTGACAGGGTTCCAGTGGTGGGTGATTTTAACTTCCCCTATATTGACTGGGACTCAGTTAGTTCTAGGGGCCTGGATGGGGCAGAATTTGTAAGGAGCATCCAGGAGGGCTTCTTGAAACAATATGTTGATTGTCCAACTGGGGATGGGGCCATTCTGGACCTGGTATTGGGGAATGAGCCCGGCCAGGTGGTCGAATTTTCAGTAGGGGAACATTTCGGGAACAGTGACCATAATTCCGTTGGTTTTAAGGTACTTCTGGATAAGGATAAGAGTAGTCCTCCGGTGAAGGTGCTAAATTGGGGGAAGGCTAATTACAACAATATTAGGCAGGAACTGAGGAATTTAGTTTGGGGGCGGCTGCTTGAGGATAAATCATCATCTGACATGTGGGAGTCTTTCAAACGTCAGTTGATTAGAATCCAGGACCGGCATGTTCCTGTGAGGAAGAAGGATAAGTTTGGCAAGTTTCGGGAAGCTTGGATAACGAGGGATATTGTGAGCCTAGTCAAAAAGACAAAGGAAGCATTTGTAAGGGCTGGAAGGCTAGGAATAGACGAATCCCTTGAGGACTATAAAGACAGTAGGAAGGAACTTAAGCAAGGAGTCAGGAGGGCTAAAAGGGGTCATGAAACGTCATTGGCAAACAGGATTAAGGAAAATTCCAAGGATTTTTATATGTATATGAAGAGCAAGAGGGTAAATTGGGAAATGGTTGGCCCACTCAAGGACAGAGAAGGGAATATATGTGTGGAGCCAGAGGAAATGGGCGAGGTACTAAATGAGTCCTCTGCATCAGTATTCATCAAAGAGAAGGACTTGGTGGATGATGAGCCCAGGGAAGGGAGTGCAGATAGTCTCAGTCATCTCATTATCAAAAAGGAGGAGGTGTTGCGTGTCTTGCAAAGCATTAATGTAAATACGTCCCCAGGGCCTGATGGGATCTACCCCAGAATAATGAGGGAGGCAAGGGAAGAAATTGCTCGGGCCTTGACAGATATCTTTGCATCCTCATTGGCTACAGGTGAGGTCCCAGAGGACTGCAGAATAGCCAATGTTGTTCCTTTGTTTATGAAGGGCAGTCAGGATAATCCAGGAAATTACAGGCCGGTGAGCCTTACGTCAGTGGTAGGGAAATTATTAGAGAGGATTCTTCGGGACAGGATTTACTCCCGTTTGGAAACAAATGGACCTATTAGCGTGAGGCAGCATGGTTTTGTAAAGGGGAGGTCGTATCTTACTAATTTGATTGAGTTTTTTGAGGAAGTGACGAAGATGATTGATGAAGGAAGGGCAGCGGGTGTTACCTATATGGACTTTAGTAAAGCATTTGACAGGATCCGTCATGGCAGACTGGTACAAAAGTTGAAGTCACACGGGATCAGAGGTGAGCTGGCAAGATGGATACAGAACTGGCTCTGTCATGGAAGACAGAAGGTAGCGGTGGAAGGGTGCTTTTCTGAATGGAGGGATGTGACTAGTGGTGTTCCACAGGGATCAATGCTGGGACCTTTGCTCTTTGTAGTATATATGAATGATTTCGAGGAAAATGTAGCTGGTCTGATTAGTAAGTTTGCGGACGACACAAAGGTTGGTGGAGTTGCGGATAGTGATGAAGATTGTCAGAGGATACAGCAGGATATAGATCGGTTGGAGGCTTTGGAAGAGAAATGGCAGATGGAGTTTCAGCTGGAAGGTCTAATGCAGGTGGGAGGTATACAGTAAATGGCAGAACCCTTCGTAATATTGACAGGCAGAGAGATCTGGGCGTACATGTCCACAGGTCACTGAAAGTGGCAACGAAGGTGGATATGGTTTTCAAGAAGGTATACGGCACGCTTGCCTTCATCGGTCGGGGCATAGAGTATAAAAATTGGCAAGCCATGCTGCAGCTGTACGGAACTTTAGTTAGACCACACTTAGAATATTGTGTGCAATTCTGGTCGCCACACTACCAGAAGGACGTGGAAGCTTTGGAGAGTGTACAAAAGAGGTTTACCAGGATGTGACCAGGTCTGGAGGGCATTAGCTATGAGGAGAGGTTGGATCAATACGGATTGTTTTCACTGGAACGACGGAGGTGGAGGGCGACATGATAGAGGTTTACAAAGTTATGAACGGCATGGAGAAAGTGGATAGTCAGAAGCTTTTTCCCAGGGTAGAAGAGTCAGTTACTAGGGAACATAGGTTTAAGGTGAGAGGAGAAAACTTTAGAGGGGATGTGCGAGGCAAGTTCTTTCCACAGAGGGTGGTGAGTGCTTGGAACTTGCTGCCGGGGGAGGTGGCGGAAGCAGGTACGATGGCGACGTTTAAGAGGCATCTTGACAGATACATGAATAGGCTGGGAATAGAGCGATACGGTCCCCATAAGTGCAGAAGGTTTTCGTTTCGGCAGGCATCAAGATCGGCGCAGGCTTAGAGGGCCGAATGGCCTGTTCCTGTGCTGTACAGTTCTTTGTCCTTTGTTCTTTGCTATTATCACCTCCAGCCACAGAAGGGAGACTGACAGGTACAGGGAAGAAAATAAAACCACTCACATGCAAAAGACTGTCAGATAGAGAATAACACCAGAGTTATCTATCAGAGACAGACAGTTACCCTGTAAAACCCATGGACACATACCCAGAGACTGAGAGGTACAAAGAAAAATCAATTCGCCAATAGAGAAATTGAAAGATAGAAATAACACACCTACTTGTGTAGTCGATAGCTGCAGAAAAAATAAAATCTGCTCACACCCCTATCAGGGACTGTAAGCTGCAGATTAAAACACACAGACCAAAAATCGAAATTTTCAGAGAAATGTCCCAAATCACACACTAGAGTTTGAAAGACACAGAATAAACCGACACGATTGTACATTAACTTTACAGGTACAGCTTAAAGTTGACCCACATACCAGAAACCAACTGGTGCAAGTGAAACTCACTCAAGTAACACAAACTGACAGGTAAAGGCCAAAAAACAGAATCATATACCAGATAGTGGCAGGTATTGAATAAAACATCAGTCACATATCAGAATCTTGTAGGTAGAGGGGGAAGAAACCTCAAGCCACAGAAGGGAATCTGACAGCTAATGATAAGAAAATAATACCACTCACAGGCAAGAGAATGTCAGAAAGAGATTAAGACCAGAGTCACATAACAGAGAGAGGCAGTTACCATGTAAAACCCATGGACACATACCAGAGACGGAGAGATACAAAGGAAAATCAATTCTTCAATAACAGAAAAATTGAAAGATAGGAATAACACACAGACTCGTGTTGCAGACGTTCATGGCTAGAGAAAAAAAAATAACATGTGCAGACACGCACACACACACACACCTGTCAGCAACTGTAAGATGCAGATTAAAACACACAGTTACAGACCAACAACCAAAAGATTCAGAGAAAAGGCTCATGTCATACACTAGAATTTGAAATATACAGAATAAACCCATACTATCAAAGAGAACAAAGAACAAAGAAAATTACAGCACAGGAACAGGCCCTTCGGCGCTCCAAGCCAACGCCGATCAAAATCCTCTATCTAAACATGTCGCCTATTATCTAAGGGTCTGTATCTCTTTTCTTCCTGCCCATTCATGTATCTGCCAACATACATCTTAAAAGACGCCATCGTGCCCGCGTCTACCACCTCTGCTGGCAATGCGTTCCACGCACACACCACCCTCTGCGTAGAGAACTTTCCACGCATATCCCCCCTAAACTTTTCCCTTTTCACTTTGAACTCATGTCCCCTTGTAATTGGAACCCCCACTCTGGGAAAAAGCTTCTTGCCATCCACCCTTTCTATACCTCTCATGATTTTGCACACCTCAATCAGGTCCCCCCTCAACCTCCGTCTTTCTAATGAAAATAATCCTAATCTACTCAACCTCCCTTCATAGCTAGTGCCCTCCATACCAGGCAACATCCTGGTGAACCTCCTCTGCACCCTCCCCAAAGCATCCACATCCTTTTGGTAATGTGGCGACCAGAACTGCACGCAGTATTCCAAATGTGGCCGAACCAAAGTCCTATACAACTGTAACATGACCTGCCAACTCTTGTACTCAATACCCCGTCCGATGAAGGAAAGCATGCCGTATGCCTTCTTGACCACTCTATTGACCTGCGTTGCCACCTTCAGGGAACAATGGACCTGAACACACAAATCTCTCTGCACATCAATTTTCCCCAGGACTTTTCCATTTACTGTATAGTTCATTCTTGAATTGGATCTTCTAAAATGCATCACCTCGCATTTGCCCTGATTGAACTCCATCTGCCATTTCTCTGCCCAACTCTCCAGTCTATCTATATTCTGCTGCATTCTCTGACAGTCCCCTTCAGTATCTGCTACTCCACCAATCTTAGTGTCGTCTGCAAACTTGCTAATCAGACCTCCTCTACATTCCTCCAAATCATTTATGTATATCACAAACAACAGTGGTCCCAGAACGGATCTCTGTGGAACACCACTGGTCACACGTCTCCATTTTGAGAAACTCCCTTCCACTGCTACTCACTGTCTCCTGTTGCCCAGCCAGTTCTTTATCCATCTAGCTGGTACACCTTGGACCCCAAGCGCCTTCACTTTCTCCATCAGCCTACCATGGGGAACCTTATCAAACGCCTTACTGAAGTCCATGTAAATGACATCTACAGCCCTTCCCTCATCAATCAACTTTGTCACATCCTCAAAGAATTCTATTAAGTTGGTAAGACATGACCTTCCCTGCACAAAACCATGTTGCCTATCACTGATAAGCCCATTTTCTTCCAGATGGGAATAGATCCTATTCCTCAGCATCATCTCCAGCAGCTTCCCTACCACTGACGTCAGGCTCACCTGTCTATAATTACCTGGATTATCCCTGCTACCCTTCTTAAACAAGGGGACAACATTATACCATATCTTAACTTTACAGGTAGAGCTTAAATGTGACACTCACATACCAGAAACCAACTAGGGCAAAGTAAAATAAAAGCAAAATACTGCGGGTGCTGGAAATCTGAAACAAAAACAAGAAATGCTGGAAATGTTCAGCAGGTCTGGCAGCATCTGTGGAGAGAGAAGCAGAGTTAACGCTTCAGGTCAGTGACCCTTCTTCAGATCGAGTTGATATTAGAAATGTGAAAGGATTTAAGCAGGTAATGTGGGCCTGGAGAAAACAAGGTCACAGAGAATAAACGACCAGAAGGTCATGGAGAAAAGGCAAACAATATGTTAATGGTGTGTTGAAAGACAATCATCAGTACAGATTGGGTATTAATGGATTGAAAACTGAACAGCCACAAGCAGAAACATGAAAATAAAAACTGTGGGTAGTCAAACGGATCAAACTAAATAAAATCACATAAACTCAAAAAAATATATATATAAAAAAGGAAAAATAACGAAAAATAAAAGTAAAATGGGTGCCCGTCGTGCTCTGAAATTATTGAACTCAGTGTTCCGTCCGACAGGCTGTAGTTTGCCAAATCGATAAATGAGATGCTGTTCCTCGAACTTGCGTTGATGTTCACTGGAACACTGCAGCAATCCCAGGACAGAGATGAGAGAATGAGAGCAGGGGGGTGGGGGGGGGGGCGGCGGGTGCTGAAAAGGCATGCAACTGGAAGCTCGGGGTCATGCTTTTGGAATGAGCCGAGGTCCACAAAACAGTTACCCAGTCTGCCTTTGGTCTCCCCAGTGTAGAGTAGACCACATTGTGAGCAGCGAATACAGTGCACTAAATTGAAAGAAGTGCAAGTAAATCGCTGCTTCACCTGAAAGAAGAGTTTGGGGCCTGGGATTGTGACGAGAGAGGAAGTAAACGGGCGGGTATTACACCTGCTGCGATTTCAGGTTAAGGTGCCGTGGGAAGAGGACGAGGTAGTGGGGGTAATGGAGAAGTGGACCAGGCTGTCGTGGAGGGAACGATCCCTTCAGAATGCCAACAGGGGAAGGGAGGAGAAGATGTATTTGGTCGTGACATCACGCTGGAGGTGGCGGAAATGGCAGAGGATGATCTTTTGGATATGGAGGCTGATGGGGTGTAAAGTGAGGACAAGGGGAACCCTGTCGCGGTTCTGGGAGGGAGGTAAGGGATGTGGGCAGAGGTGCGGGAAATGGGCCGCACACCTTTGAGGGCCCAGTCAACCACAGTGGGGCGCAGGGAGGGTGTGCGGTTTCCTCGGTTGAGGTAAAAGGAAGGCATATCAGAAGCGCTGTCATGGAAGGTAGCATCATCAGAACAGATGCGTTGGAGTCGGAGAAACTGGGAGAATAGAAAGGAGTCCTTACAGGAGGCAGGCTGTGAAGACGTGTAGTCGAGGTAGCTGTGCGAGTCGGTGGACTTATAATGGATATTAGTAGACAGCCGATCTCCAAATGTGGTGACAGAGAAGTCGAGGAAGGAAAGGAACGTGTTGGAAATGGACCACGTAAAGGTGGAACACTGCAGCAATCCCAGGTCAGAAATGTCAGAAAAAGTAAGAGAAGTAGAGAAAAGGCAGAACAAGTCAGGGAAATAGAGAAAATAGAACAAGGTAGAGAAATGGAGAAGACAGAAAAAATCAGAGAAATAGAGAAGACAGAAGAAGTCAGAGAAACAGAGAAGACAGAAAAAGTCAGAGAACTGGGAAAGACAGAAAAAGTCAGAAAAATAGAGAAAAGGCGGCAAGAGACAGAAAAGAAAGGACAAAGGACAAATAAAGAAAAAAGAGGAGGAAAGTAAACAGCGGGAAAGAACAGAGACAGAATGAAATTGCAGGCACCACAGAGACAGACAGAAAGGCACTGAGAGCGAAACTCACAAAGAGAATCATAGAGAAATATAGAGACAGAAACACAAAGAGAGAGATTGAGAGAGATGTTGTAAGATAGAAAGCCATAGAGAATCATAAAGAGATAATCACAGAGAGAGAGAGAGAGAGAAACACAAAGAGCGGGAGATTGAGAAAGACAGATATTGAGAGTGATTGAGAAGGAAAGACTGAATGAGAGAAAGAGATTGAGAGAGATTAAAAGAGAGAAAGCCAGCGAGAAAGACACACTCAGAAACCAGCGAGAAAGACACACAGAGAAACAAAGAGAGAGAGAAAAACAGAAGACAGAGAAAAACGCAGGACAGAGAGAATCACCTGAGAGAGAGACACACACTGGGAGAGAAGTACAGAGAGAGAGAGAGGCACAGAGAGAGGAAGTTTGAGAGAGAAATTGCGAGAGAAAGAGAGATTGAGATGGGATCACGGAGAGAGAGAATCACAGAGAGAGGGAGAAACACAAGGAGAGAGAAAAACTGAGAGTTTGAATCAGAACGAGGGCGAAGGGCAGGGTGAAACAATAAAGGTGTATTACTCACCATCCAACACTGTCTGTGCTCCATTGTTGGACTCTAACTCCTTCCCTCCATCCTCTCACCCATGGGTTACTGATCCTGGACAGGGGCATTGAGGTGTGAATTGGAGAAAAGGGTCAGGACAGGGAGAGAGAGAGAGGGATTCAGGCTGCTCTCTATCACACAAACACGTACACTGTTATCAGCTTGCAATTCCTAGGGCACAGAGACACAGCGACTGAGACACAGAAACTCAGCTTCACATACCAGCCGCATGCAAAGAAAGAATGGTGGCTGTTGTTGAACTAATATATCCCAAAACCTGTCACTCAAACAGTCAGTCCACCCAAAGTTCAACTCATCCAACCAGCTCTCAGCGTCCTCTATCTGGACACTACTTCCCAGGTATGGGGCAGTCCAAAGTGAGTGTCTGTGTAAACAGGGAATGGGGGAGGGAGGGATATTCCAGCCATAACCCAAATGGACCATTCCAGACAGAACCCTGTCTGCCTCTCTTTCCCTTTCCCAAAACCTCATTAACAGTGCAGAAAAACAGCTAATATTTTAAAACATGGAGGGACCGGTTTGGATCATGTTTATTGAACACAAGTTGTATGAAATGTCTTTCACTTTTCACGTCCATTTCATTAAAAGTCCAAACATTGTCGAAAATGTCTCACCGCAGTTACCTTCAAATTCTGGCAAAGAGTTTTGCTTGAGAGGCCTGTTTGACTGCAATATAAACAGGCAGTTTTTATTCGGATTTTCAATTCCACTGTGTGACAAAGCCTGAAACTAGAACCAGGTTAATGATGCAGCCAAGAGAACTTTTACAACTGGTGACATTTCACGCAACAATTCGGAACCATATTTACAGTTATATTTGTCAATGATTGTTTGTACTTTATTTGATGCTGCTGTATTTATGCATTAGTCTGTAATAATTGGGGAAAAAATAGTTCTTAACATATACCCGTTTAATGTTACAAGGGTTTACAAAGCTGGAAAATGACCATTTAACACAAATTGTATCAAAGATCTTCCACTTTTCACCTCCAGTTTATATAAAGTGTTGCGATAACGAAGTCCACATTCTGACAGTTTTTGGTGCTGCTGCAATGAAGTGTCACTCACTTGTTTCCCTTTTCTTCCTGACTGTTTCGTTCCTCTGCTCTCCTGGAGGATTCAGAGGGATTTTTGTTCATCACTTGTCCAAATACAGGAGGTTCAAGCTCCTCCGCAGCTGCTATCCTGGAGAAATTAATTGGATTCAAAATCTTTCCCTCGGTTTGGAGACATGAGGAGAGACTGTTAACACTAGAAGAGGGGAGAAACAAATGGGCATGATTTTGTTATGGTCTGAAATTCACTGTCTGACAGATTTCTGAAAGCAGATTCAATTTTAACATTCAAAAGACAATTGGATCAAACCTTCAATTACTCTTAGTTATAGTAGAGAAGATACCAGCATAGAAAGAGAAGTCAGAGAGAGAGAGATATCATAAATTTAGTGATGAAGAACTCGGGATAACTTATTTAGAGACTGTTTATTTGTAAATAATTTTTTTAAGTTTTATTTGATACTGTTGGTTTATTTATGCATATCCTTTGATCACTCAAAATAATTCTCCAAACATTAATCAGTTTAATGTTATAAGTGTTTACATAATAGAAAAATAGCCATTTAACACAAATAAAAAAACAAGAAATGCTGGAAATACTCAACAGGTCAGGGAGCATCTATGAAGAGAACTTCAGCAGAACTTCTGAAAATAATGGTCACTGACCTGAAACGTTACCTCAGCTTCTCTCACCACAGAGGCTGCCAGACCTGCTGAGTATTTCCAGCATTTCTTATTTTTATTTCAGTTTTCCAGCATCTGCAGTATTTTGGCATTTAACACAACTTGTATTGAAATCATTTTACTAAGCATCTCAAGTTATCAGAAATAAATTCCTCAAACTTTTGGAAAGTTTGAAAATCTCAGTAACACTGAATCTGCCCAACAGCAATGGCTCAGCATCGCAATCTGCTGGTGTCCATGTCTCACTGCACTTCCTGCGCCCGCAGACCATCTCCATCTGCTGGTGTCCATATCTCACTGCAATTATTGCCCCCTCCTCTCACCATCGCAATCTTCTGGTGTCCCTGTCTCACTGCAGTTATTGCTGCCTCACCATCTCCATCTTCTGGTGTCCCTGTCCACTGCAGTTTCTGCCCCTCTCACTAGCTCCATCTGCTGGTGTCCTTGTCTCACGCCAGTTACTGCCCCCTGTCAGCATCTCCATCCTCTGGTCACCCTCTCTCACTGCAATTACCGTCCCCTCACACCATCTCACAGTCACTGTGATTTGCAGCTTTGTCCATTTTGCTCTGCGTCCAGGGTGGGTCCAGCTGAGCTATGCAGTGATGCCCTTTTTGAGAAATAATTGCTGAATCTTCTACGGAGCAAGTCCTGCCTCAATAGGTCAGATTATCAATAAAATCTTATCTCAGAATCAGAATTAAAGTCATTTCAGCGCTCAGAGCTGTGAATATAAAAGGTACTTTCAGTCCTGTGGGGAGTGTACGGAATGAAATATGAAATGTGATTTAGTTCCAATGTTTCAATCCCTTCAGCTCTTTCTATGATTTCACGAATGTAACAATGAGATTGAGAGGATATTTCATCTCTTTCATCAGCTCCTGTCTGAATTTAGTCTGGCCGACAGCGTAAATACATGTGTTGGGGCAAGAACTGAAAAGCCGCAGCGTCATTGATGTGCAATTGGTGATAAAGAGAGAGTCAGTGTAGGAGGAATAATAATGAATATCTGCAATTCGCGCATAAATGATAAACACAACTATTGTCATCCATAAAAGTATTAAACTGCTAGTTATACTGAAGAATAAAGTAATAGATTTTCTGTGATTCTTCATCTCTGGATCCTTCTGATTCTCTCCATTGCTGTGGCCGCGGAATCCCCTGCGGACTTTACTGGAGAATAAAATGCGTCTGACAGTCAGAACATTGAGCAGCTAAATCAGAAAGACCGGGACACAAGGGGTTAAAATTATGCCAAACAATTCAAATACACCCCATATGAGGAAAGTATGGAAGCTCGGTTTATTAACACGACCCATGGGAACATTATCAATAATGTAATCTTTTTCCTGTGTAAAGTACCAGGGGACAGACTCTAAACAGCCCAGCACACTCACTGTTCATACAACCACAGCCGTCGTTGTCTCGTGGCTATATATTGCTTCTCACAACAAATGGCCACAAATCGATCAAAGGTGAATGTGGACTGTGAGCCAGACAGAAACAACTGCGGCTACAGAATGCAGAACGAGAATGAGAATACACAAAGGTGTAATTCTCGGGAATCAATCTGGGAAATAAAACAATGGTACACACTGCTGCCACTGTGCGTCGGTGGTGGAGGGAGTGAATGTTTGTGGATGTGTTCTAATCAAGCCGGCTGCTTTGTCCTGGATGGTGCCGAGCTTCTTGAGTGTTGTTAGAGCTGCACCCATCCAGGCAAATGGAGAGTGTTCCATCACACACCTGACTTGTGCCTTGTAGATGATGGATAGGCTTTGGGGAGTCAGGAGATGAGTTACTCGCTGCAGGATTCCTCGCCTCTGATCTGCTGTTGGAGCCAAGGCATTCATATGGCTGCTCCAGTTCAGTTTCTGGTCAATGGTAGCCCCTAGGGTATTAATAGTGGGGGATTCAGCGATGGTAATGCCATTGAATGTCAAGGGGAGATGGTTAGATTCTCTCTTGTTGGAGATGGTCATTGCCTGGCACTTGTGTGGCGCGAATCTTACTTGCCACTTATCAGCCAAGCCTGGATATTGTCCAAGGCTTGCTTCATTTCTACACGGACTGCTTCAGTGTCTGAGGAGTCAGGAATGATGCTAAAAATTGTGCAATCATCAGCGAACATCCCCACTTCTGAACTTATGATCGAGATCGAAGGAAGGTCATTAATGAAGCAGCTGAAGATGGTTGGACCGAGGACATTACCCCGAGGAACTCCTGCAGTGATTTCCTGGAGCTCAGATGATTGACCTCCAACAACCACAACCATCTTCCCTTGTGCGAGGTATGACTCCAACCAGCGGAGGCTTTTCCCCCTGATTCCCATTCACCTCGGTTTTGCTTGGGCTCCTTCATGTCATACTCGGTGAAATACTGCCTTGATGTCAAGGGCTGTCACTCTCACCTCACCTCTTGAGTTCAGCTCTTTTGTCCATGTTTGAACCAAGGCTGGAATGAGGTTAGGAGCTGGGTGGACCTGGCGGAAACTAAGCAGAGCGTCACTGAGCAGATTATTGCTGAGCAACAGCCGCTTGATGGCACTGTTGCCGACACTTTCAATCACTTTACTGTGCTGGGCTCCCCCATCATTGACGATGGGGATTTTTGTGGAGCCACTTCCTCTAGTTCGTTGTTTAATTGTCCACCACCACTCACGATTGGATGGGGCAGTGCTGCAGAGCTTAGATCCCATCTGTTGGTTATGGGATCGTTTACCTCTGTCTATTGCATGCTGCTTACGCAGTTTGGCACGCAGCTAGTCCTATGTTGTAGCTTCACCAAGATGACACCTCATTTTGAGGTATGCCTGGCGTTGCTCCTGGCATGTCCTCCTGCACATTTCATTGAACCAGGGTTGCTCTCCTGTCTTAATGGTAATGGTAGAGTGGGGGATATGCCAGACCATGCGGTAACAGATTGTGGTTGAGTGCAATTCTGCTGCTGCTGATGGCCCACAGCGCCTCATGCATGCCCAGTTTTGCATTGCTAGATCTGTTCGAAATGTATCCCATTTAGCACGGTGGTAGAGCCTCACAACACGAAGGAGGTTATCCTCAATGTGAAGGCGGGACTTTGTCTCCACAGGGACTGTGCGGTGGTCACTCTTACCAATACTGTCATGGAAAGAAGCATCTGCGGCAGGCAGATTGGCGAGGGCGAGGTCAAGTATGTTTTCCCCTCTTGTTAGTTCCCTCACCACCTGCCACAGACCTAGTTTAGCAGCTATGTCCTTTAGGACTCGGCCAGTCGTGGTGCTACCAAGTCACTGTTGGCGATGGACATTGAAGTCCCCCAGCCAGAGTACATTCTGTGCCGTTGACGCCCTCAGTGCTTCCTCCAAGTGCTGTTCAACATGGAGGAGTACTGACTCATCAGTTGAGGGAGGGCGGTCGGTGGTAATCAGCAGGAGGTTTCCTTGTCCATGTTTAACCTGATGCAATGAGATTTCATGGGCTCCAGAGTCGATGTTGAGGACTCCCATGTCAACTCCCTCCTTACTGTCTACCACTGTGCCGCCACCTCTGCTGGATCTGCCCTGCCTGTGGGACAGCACATACCCAGGGATGGTCCTGGCAGTGTCTGGGACATTGTCTGTCAGGTACAATTGCGTGAGTATGACTATGTCAGGCTGTTGCTTGAAAAGTCTGTCGGACAGCTCTCACAACTTTGGTACAAGTCCCCATATGTTAGTAAGGAGGACTTTGCAGGGTCGATATGGCTCGGTTTGCCGTTGTCGTTTCCCGTGCCTAGGTCGATGTCGGATGTTCCGTCCAGTTTCATTCCTTTTTATTGACTTCGCAGCGGTTAGATACAACTGAGCAGCTTGCTAGGCCATTTCAGAGGGCATGTAAGAGTCAACCGCATTGCTGTGGGTCTGAAGTCACATGTCGGTCAGAGCAGGTAAGGACAGCAGATTTCCTTCCCCAAAGGATATTAGTGAAACAGATGAGTTTTTACAACAATCGACAATGGTTTCATGGCCATCATTAGACTAGCTTTAATTAATTGAACAGATTTATCAATTGAATTCAAATTCTACCTTTTCCTGTGGTAGGATTTGAACCCATGCCCCCAGAGCAATACCCTGGTCTCTGGGTTACTTATCCAGTGACAATACCACTACACCATCGCGTCCCCTGGGCAATGCTTTGACACAGTGAAATGTTTGAAAACACAATTATTAATAGTGAATTGGAATATTTATGCAGAAAGTGAATAAATTCAGAACTGGATCTATTGGAAGTATTGAGTTAGGATGTAGTGTCAGTTATTAAATGAGAAGGGGTTTTACAGAGATGGAATCCAATGGGTAAATTGGGAATTTAGCTCCAGAAAAAATTCTGGTTGGGAAAGTTTAGGGGGAGCGGGGTGTGTAGCTGGTTTGTTGCTCTGGGTTCAGGGAACCGACAGAGACTGTTACCAAATGGGAAGACGTTGAAAACTGTAACGATGAGTTTGAGTATCAGCTATGATCTAGAATGGCAGAGCAGGCTTGAAGGGATGAACGGCCTCCTCCTGCTCCTGCGTTTCTGCATTCCTATCAGGTTGTACGAGGCAGTTGGAGGTGGAGACAGCGAGTGAGATTGGGAGGGAGAGAAGGAAAAGGGCATGTTGGTGCTGGAGGGGATAGTTTGGGAATGTGGATAAACGGAAGCAATGGATAAGGAATCTGAGGATTCAATACAGTGAGAGGAGAGGCTGCGATTCACAGGGACAGACTGCAGCAGAGTGTTAGAGGAAATCTAATCTATAGACCCCAGTAATGCAACTCAATTAATATATCCAAACAATAATACCTGTGGTTATTTGTCTCAGAATCACAGATTACTACAGTGCAGAAGAGGCCCATCGGCCCATCGAGTCTTCACCGATGCTTTAAGGACACTTGACCCCTCTACCTAATCTCATTTGCCAGCACTTGACCTATAGCCTTGAATGTTATGACGTTTCTAGTGCTCATCCAGGTACTTCTTAAAGGATGTGAGGCCACCCGCCTCTACCACCCTCCCAGGCAGGGCATTCCAGATCGTCGCCATCCTCTGGGTAAAAAGGTTCTTCCTCAAATTCCCCTTAAATCTCACTTTAAACTTGTGACCCCTCGTAACTGACCCTTCAACTAAACGGAACAGCTGCTCCCTATCCACCCTGGCCATGTCCCTCATAATCTAGTACACCTCGATCAGATCACCCCTCAGTCTTCTGTGCTCCAGCGAAAACAGCCCAAGCCTATCCAACCTCTCTTCATAGCTTAAATGTTCCATCCCAGGCAACATCCTGCTGAATCGCCTCTGCACCCCCTCCAATGCAATCACATCCTTCCTATAATATGGCGATCAGAATTGCACACAGTCCTCCAGCTGTGACCTTACCAAAGTTCTGTACATCTGCAACATGACCTCACTGCTTTTGTAATCTATGCCTCGATTGATAAAAGCAAGGGTCCCTTATGCCTTTTTCACCACCCTATTAACCTGCCCTTCTGTCTTCAGAAATCTATGGACAAACACGTCAAGGTCCCTTTGTTTCTCGGAACTTCCCAGTGTCAGGCCATCATTGAATACTTCGGTATCACATTACTCCTTCCAAAGTGTATCACCTCATACTTTTCAGCGTTAAATTCCATCTGCCACTTTTCTGCCCATTTGATCATCCCGTCATTATCTTCCTGTAACCGAAGACACTCCACCTCACTGTTAACCACTCGGCTAATCTCTGTGTCATCCACGGACTTATGTTCCTAGCCCCCACATAGTCATCTATGTCGTTTATATAAATGACAAACAATAGGGGACCCAGGACAGATCCCTGTGGTACGCCACCAGACACTGTCTTCCAGTCACAAAAACAGCCACCTGTCATCACTCTCTGTCTCCTACAGCTAAACCAATTTTGAATCCACATTATCAACTTACCTTGTATCCCAATATTGGTGTTGCAGAACAGTTCATTGTTTATAGAATATAGTCAATACATTTAGCTTGTTCAGGCAATTGTATATACATTTGAATACATTTCTAATATCAACCTCGCTGTTTATTGATTTCAACAGTCGAAGAGATTTTAAAGTGTGGTATTTAAATAATGAATTACCATCAGTGAAGAACTGATTCTATTCGGTTTATTCAGTCACCAGGTAAGGAATAGGAACTTTCGGCAAAACAAAATGAGGACCTGGCACAGTGGCGCAGTGGTTAGCACCGCAGCCTCACAGCTCCAGGGACCTGGGTTCGATTCCAGGTACTGCCTGTGTGGAGTTTGCAAGTTCTCCCTGTGTCTGCGTGGGTTTTCTCCGGGTGCTCCGGTTTCCTCCCACAAGCCAAAAGACTTGCAGGTTGATAGGTAAATTGGCCATTATAAATTGTCACTAGTGTAGGTAGGTGGTAGGGAAATATAGGGACGGGTGGGGATGTTTGGTGGGAATGTGGGATTCGTGTAGGATTAGTGTAAATGGGTGGTTGATGTTCGGCACGGACTCGGTGGGCTGAAGGGCCTGTTTCAGTGCTGTATCTCTAATCTAATCTAAATCAACACAGAAGATCAGGTGCATACAGGAAAATGAATACAATCTGACAACAGACAGCTTCAACTCACAGTTTCTCTCACTAATTGTTCTGGACATTCCAGCACTTTATGATAGTAAATTATTCACACTGCTGCTTCTTTCTCTTTACTTCTGCTTATCTGTTTCCCTCAGTTTCGTTCTTCCTGTTCCTTTTCTCCATCCCTATCTCTCTGGAATACTCACACCCTGCAAACTGTTACTTGATGATTCATTTCACTTACGATTTATTCCTAATATTTATTATTGTGCACCTGTGTTACTTTCACCTGCCCCAGATTCAATAATTCTATTCTCAGCGTCAGTTTGTTCTATGATGAAATCTCTGTGAATAACTTAATGTATCTACAGACCACACATGTCTCCACCTGTTCACCTACATTCTTCACTTCATCTGCAATGCATGGAATAAACAGTATCGAAAGCTTCTTCCAGCCAAACCTCACAATCATTGAAATTCCTTCACCTAGAATTATAAGTAAACCGTTAGAAGGTGTGATTGTTTATTTAATAAAACAGCAACATCAGTGCTGCACCTGATAATCTACACGTAAATCGAAAGACTCTTGATTCCAACTGATAGAGTGTAAACCAATAAAACATCTCATCAATATTTTCTATTTTACAATGTAGTCCAGTGACAGTGAAGTCTTCACAGTGAAGCAGAAGTGATATGAAAGTGTCAGCAGCAAACTCAGTTCATTAGCCAGACCTCTGAAGCAGCGACAGACACACACTTAATGAAATAATATTTGCTAATAGTGATAACCAATAAATACATTGAAATCCCAGTTAAACTGAGCCATGTTATTGGGGAGGGAGGACATTGTACTGCCCCCTTGTACACTGAGAACTTGAGATGTCTCATTATCGACCATTGACCAAACGATCATAAATATATTCCAGGACCCATTAGATCCACTTAATGAACTGTAAACAGCTCCTGATGGTCTTGATCCTCATCGATACGCTTGATTTGAATGTAGTCAGTACGCAGAATAATTATAATTAGAATTAGAACATTACAGCGCAGTACAGGCCCTTCGGCCCTCGATGTTGCGCCGACCTGTGAAACCATCTGACCTACACTATTCCATTTTCATCCATATGTCTATCCAATGACCACTTAAATGCCGTTAAAGTTGGAGAGTCTACTACTGTTGCTGGCAGGGCGTTCCACGCCCCTGCTACTCTCTGTGCTACAACAATTCCACGGTTAGTGAAACTAATATAATTAAAGACATAATACAACTCCTGCAAGACTGAAAGAGGAAACAATGACGAGATTCCATCAGTAAATTGCTGGAAAAAGAAGAGATGTGCAACATGCAGTGAGAAATAATACTGAGCACAGCAGCACAGTTAGCACCGATGTACACCATTGGCAGCTGAGATATTGGCTTACCAGGAACTCCAATTGCTGCTGCTACAGGATAGTAAATATCTTCTATCTGATACATTAATGGTTATCCCATTTCTGTGAGAAGCAGAGACTTCTGTTAGCCTAGAATCCACAGCTCCAGCAGGTACTCTGAGCTCATCCATTCAAATAGGTCCTGATTTATCCAGGGGATAAGTCTCCACTGACATGGTTATACCCCTAATCATTGCTATTAGCTACACTCAACTGATCAAACACATTATACCAGCAGCTTTGACTCTGATGTTAGTAAAGTCGTGGAGAAAACAATCATTTCAATGTCAATGGCACTTTCATAGTAAGACCTGTCTCGGAAATAAACCTCAAATCTGTACTCATACTGGACGGATGCTTCAATTATGATTGGCGTCATTTACATTTTCCATATTGTTGTATTGGCTTTATTGACTCTCAGCGTTTCTATTGTAAATGTAACTGATCTGTCTGCAGTGGACACTGAATCCAGGGAGAAAAGCAATGCGGATTCACTCAGCTTCTGCCTTTTCCCAGTTATAATGTAAACTTTGAGACTCTGATTTGCGAACACATTCAGGGTTACAGCCCAGAAACTACTGTGAGTGATATTAGGCTGCAGACACTGTACACGTCCAGAGGGGAGGCAGTCGCATAGTAATACTATCACTGGTCATGTAATCCAGAGGCCGAACCTAATGGCCTAGGGACAGTGGTTCAAATCCCAACATGACAGCTGCATAAAGTGGAGAGAGCTCGAAATCTGCATATCACATGGACGGAGCTCTCTCTCTATGGATAAAGTGGAGGCGCACCCTCGCTATTTCTAAAGTGGATAGAGCTCCCTCTCTATGTATACAATGAAGGGAGCTGAAGGGCAGAGGAGTGAGAGAAATTAAAACAAATAGAGAAATGGAGAGAGGGACGAAGTAAAAAAAAGACAGTGAGAGACAGAAGAGATAGCGAAATGAGACCTTGACAGAACAGCAGAAACAATGCCCATTGTCTGCCCATTTCTGTATTGGGGGCTTGGTGTATGTGTTTTCGGGGTGAGTGTTGGATCAGTGTTTGATATTTTCAAACTGCATTGACATTATAAACAATGGAAAGGCATACAGGTTCAAAATTAACCATGAAATGAATCCAAACATTACTGAATATTTTTTCGGCCAGCACAGACATGACTGGCCAAGTGCCCTCTTTCTGTGCCTTAAGCTTGCTATGATTCTATGAAAGTGATGATTGCAAAATAAGAATAAACACACTCATATACTGTAAACCGAGAGACACCGAGTGAAATTGACCTTTAAAATTATTAAAGAGTGAAAGTAAAGATTAAAACCTCCAGCCACAGAAGGGAAACTGACAGCTACAGTGAAGAAAATAAAACCACTCACATGCAAGAGACTATCTGGTCAATAACACCAGAGTCACCTGACACAGACAGACAGTTACCACGCAAAACCCATGGACACATACCAGAGACTGAGAGATACAAAGCAATATCAATTCTCCAATAACAGAAATTGAAAGATAGGAACAACACACATACTCACGCAGTAAAAATAAAATAAAATATGCATACACGCACACTCCTATCAGTAACTGTAAGCTGCAGATTAAAACACACAGTTTCAGACCAGAAATCAAAAGATTCAGAGAAAAGGCTCACGTCACACACTGGAGTTTGAATGATGTAGAATAAACCGACACTATCATTTCTTAAATTTAGAGATAGAGCTTAAAAGTGACACTCACATACCAGAAACCAACTAGTGCAAAGTAAAATAAGAGCAAAATACTGCAGAGGCCGGAAATCTGAAAGAAAAACAAGAAATGCTGGAAATGCACAGCAGGTCCGGCAGCATCTGTGGAAAGAGAAGCAGAGTTAACGTTTTTGGTCAGTGACCCTTCTTCAGAGCAAGCAGATATTAAAAATGTGAAAGGGTTTAAGTAAGTAAAGCAGTGGTGGGGCAAAAGGAAACAAAGGAGAAGGTGTAGATAGGACAAGGTCACTGAGAATAACCGACCAGAAGGTCGTGGAGCAAAGGCAAACAATATGTTAATGGTGTCATGAAAGGCAAAGCATGAGTACAGAAAGGGTGTTAACGGACTGAAAACTGAACGGCCACAAGAAGAAACGTTAAAAAACATTGGGTAGTAAAAGCTGAACAAACTACATAAAATAAAAAATAAACTACATAAAACACACAAAAAAAAAAACAAAAAAATAAACAGCTAAAAGTCGAAGTATGATGGGTGGGGGACGGGGG
Organism: Heterodontus francisci; assembly: GCF_036365525.1. Lineage (NCBI taxonomy): Eukaryota > Metazoa > Chordata > Chondrichthyes > Heterodontiformes > Heterodontidae > Heterodontus > Heterodontus francisci. The sequence goes on from NW_027141208.1 coordinate 176,341, forward strand.
CGTCATGCTCTGAAATTATTGAACTCAATGTTCAGTCCGGCAGGCTGCAGCGTGCCTAATCGCTAAATGAGATGCTGTTCCTCGAGCTTGCGTTGATGTTCACTGGAACACTGCAGCAATCCAAGGACAGAGATTTGAGCATGAGAGCAGGGGGTAGTGTTGAAATTGTAAACAACCAGAAGCTCGGCGTCACGCTTGCGGACTGAGCGGTGGTGTTCCTCAAAGCAGTCACCCAATCTCACATTGTGAGCAGCGAATACAGTATACTACATTGAAAGAAGTACAAGTAAATCTCTGCTTCACCTGAAAGGAGTGTTTGGGGCCTGGGATAGTGACGAGAAAGGAGGTAAATGAGCAGGTATTACACCTGCTGCGATAGCAGGGGAAGGTGCCATGGCAAGGAAATGTGGTGGAGGTAATGGAGGAGTGGACCAGGGTGTCACGGAGGCAATTATCCCTTCGGAATGCTGACAGGGGAAGGCAGGGGAATGTGCGTTTCGTAGTGGCATCATGCTGGAGGTGGCAGAAATGGTGGAGTATGATCTTTTGGATTTGGAGGCTGATGGGGTGGAAGTGAGGACAAGGGGAATCGTGTCGCAGTTCTGGGAGTGAGGGGAAAAGGTGAGGGCAGAGGTGCAGGAAATGGGCCGGACACGGTTGAGGGCCCTATCAACCACAGTGGAGGGCGGAGGGTGGGGGGAATCCTCGGTGGAGGAAAAAGGAAGACATATCAGAAGCGCTGTCATGGAAGGTAACATCATCAGAGCAGATGCATCGGAGACGGAGAAACTGGGAGAATGGAATGGAGTCCTTACAGGAGGCAGGGTGTGAAGAAGTGTAGTCGAGGTAGCTGTGGGAGTCAGTGGGCTTATAATGGATATTGGTAGACAGCCTATCACCAGAGATGGAGATAGAGAAGTCGAGGAAGGGAAGGGTCGGAGTAAAGGTGAGAGAAGGGTAGAAATTAGAAGCAAAGTTGATAAAGTTTTCCAGTTCAGGGCAGGAGCAGGAAATGGCACCGATGTCATCAATGTCGCAGAAAAAAATAATTGCGGGAGGGGGCCTGAGTAGGAATGGAACAAGGGATGTTCGACATATGCCACAAAAAGGCAGGACCCATGTGGATACCCATAGCAACACCTTTTACTTGAAGGAAGCGAGTGGAGTTGAAGGAGAAGTTGTTCACTGTGATAACAAGTTCAGCCAGCCGGAGGAGGATGGTGGTGGTTAGGGACTGGTTGGGCCTCTGTTCACAGAAGAAGCGTCGAACCCTCAAACCGTCTTGGTGGGAGATGGAGGTGTCGAGAGATTGGACGTCTATAGTGAAGGGGAGGCGGTTGGGGCCAGGAAACTGGAAATTGTCAAAATTACGTAGTGCATCAGAAGAGTCACGGATGTAGGTGGGAAGAGACTGGACCTGCGGAGAAAAGATAGAGTCAAGATAGGAAGAAATAAGTTCAGTGGGGCAGGAGCAGGCTGACATAATGGGTCTGCCGGGACAGTCCTGTTTGTGGATTTTGAGATTGAGCTGGAAGCGGGCTGTCCGGGGTTGTGGGACCTTGAGGTTGGAAGCTTCCTCTTTCTGGCTGGTAGTCTCTCCCCATTGCTATCCTTCCATCTCCCTGTTATTGTCTTTTCATCTCTAATCCTGTCGTTCTCTCTGTTACTCTTTCCATCTGGATGGAGGCGGAGAAAGAGAGGCATATATAGAGGCAGCTTTACTTTGTATCGAACCCCACACTCTACCTGCCCTGGGAGTATTTGTTCGAACAGAGAAGACAGAGATTTACTCTGTAGCTAACTCCAGGCTGTACTCGGCTTGGCAGCATTTGATGCAACAGTGCAGACGGAGCTTTACTCTGTATCACTGGAATTTAGAAGTTTAAGGGGTGAATTGACCTAAGTTTACAAGATAATAATGGAAACTGATGAGTAGATAGAGAGAAGCTCTTCTCACTGGTTGGTGGAGTCTCAGACGAGGGGCGCAGTCGAAAAATCGAACACGAGTCTTACAATCCTTTGAAGTGTAAAATTTATTAACACATCTGCACACTAAGGGTGTTGGAAGTTTGGAACTGTCTTCCACAAATGACCCCTCCTTACCTCTGCAATGTCTTCCAGCTCCACAATCCTCCAATATCTGCGATCCTCTAATTCTAGCCTCTTGGGCATCCCCAATTTGAATCGTTCCACCATTGGTGGCCGTGCCTTCAAGCTGCCAAGGTCTGAACTCTAGAATTCCTTTCCTAAACCTCACTGTCTGATCACCCCTCTTTCCTCTTTGAAGACGCTCTATAAATCCAACCTATTTGACCAGAACTTTGGTCGTCTCGTCTAATATCTGCTTAAGTGACACGGTGTCAAATTTTTATTTTCTTTTTCATTTGTTGCATCTGTGCGTTACTGGCCAGGCCAGCATTTATTGCCTATTCCTAATTGCCCTTGAGTAGGTGGTGGTATGCCTCCTTCTTGAACCACTGCAGTTCCTCTGCGTTAGGTACACCCACAGTGCTGTGAGGAAGGGAGTTCCAGGATTTTGACCCAGTGAAAGTGAAGGAGCAGTGATCTCATTCCAAGTCAGGACGTTGTGTGACCCATCACTGAAGATGGCAGGGCCGGTTGAGAAAGTGGTTACAAGGCGTAAGGAGGCCTGAGCTTTATCAATGGAGACATTGGGTGGCACAGTGGCGCAGTGGTTAGCACCACAATCTCACAGCTCCAGCGACCCGGGTTCAATTCTGGGTACTGCCTGTGTGGAGTTTGCAAGTTCTCCCTGTGTCTGCGTGGGTTTCCTCCGGGTGCTCCGGTTTCATCCCACAAGCCAAACGACTTTCAGGTTGGTAGGTAAATTGGCCATTATAAATTGCCCCTAGTATAGGTAGGTGGTAGGGAAATATAGGGACAGGTTGGGATGTGGTAGGAATATGGGATTAGTGTAGGATTAGTATAAAGGTGTGGTTGATGGTCGGCACAGACTCAGTGGGCCGAAGGGCCTTTTACAGTGCTGTCCCTCTAAACTAAACTAAAACTAAACATAGAATAGGAAAGCATAGAGGTTATGGCCGACCTTTGAAAAACACTGGTTTGTCCTCAACTGGAGTATTGTGTCCAATTCTGGTCACCAAACATGAGGAACGATGTGGAGGCATCAGAGAGCACTAAAGATTCACGAGCCTGTTTTCCAGGAGGAAGGACTTCAGTTACGTGAATATATTTGGAAATTTGCGATTGTTCTCTGTGCCTCTCCCTCCTACTATCTCTGACTCCAGGAGGGAGAGAGAAGAAGAGAGTTTTAAATATGCAGGCACAGAGAGGGCTGTAGAGAAGGAAAAGGTTGGAGAGAGAGAGAGATGCTGGAGAAGATTTAAAGGGAGAATGTAAGAGATATTAATTTGATGTAATCCTTCACGGCTGTGTGCACAAATTTATAAGAGATAAGTATTCAGAGAGAATCAGCCGGAGAGAGGAGAAATGTAGAGGCGATCTCATTGAAACATATACGATTCTGAAGGGACTGGATAGAGTAGATGCTGAGAGATTATTTCTGCTGCTCGAGGAATCTGAAACACGAGGTCACAGTCTCAGGATAACGGGTCGATCATTTCGGACTGAGATGAATAAAAATTACTTCAAAGAGTTGTGAATCTTTGCAATTCTCTGCTCCAGAGGGTCGTGGATTCTCCGTCGTTCAATACCTTTAAGGCTGGGATAGACAGATTTTTTTCACTCAGGAAATCAAGGTGGGGGAAAGTGCAGTTGAATCTTAATATCAGCCATGATGGTATTGAATGGCGGAGCAGGCTCGATGGGCCATATGGTCGACTCCTGCACCTATTTCTTGTGTTCCTGTTTTCTCCCTCCGTCTCCTTCTCTCTCTGTTTCTCTCTCACTCCCTCTTTGTCTTTCCCTCTGTCTGTCTATAGCTCTATCCCACCCTCTCTCTATTGATCTGTCTGTCTCTCCCTCTATCTGTCTATCACTCTCTCCCGCCATGTTAGCTATCAGATTTTGAGGATATTTTATGCCCACCTTCATACAATATCGACAGCAAAGTATGTTGGGATGCTGTAACCTTTGACTCTATTTTACTCAAATTCTTTGACTGATATTAATGAGTTGTTTCTTTCTGTAGGACCTGCGATGCCCTCTCCAACGGCTGAGAAACCACCGATGAGAATATCAGGTGAAATCCTTCTTTTTCTGAAATCCGTGTTTCCTGTTTGTTTTTAGCTGTCTCGCAGCCAATTACATCTGAAGGGAGCAGAGTGAAAATGCTGAGGGAATTTGTGGGGTCTTTTTTGAAATAAAAAACTGTACCAGATCAAGTGTGTGTTGGTGTAAATAATAGTGAACGGAAGAAGAGCACAGAATCATAGAATAGGACAGCACAGTAGGAGGCTATTCGGCCCATCGACAATCTGCTGTCTCTTTCCTAGAACAATCCAGTTCGCCCCACTCTCCCCACTCCTTCTCCCAGCCCTACGATTTTTTCCCATTCAATTACTTATTCAATTCTTCTTTTAGAAGCTACTATTAAATCTATATCCACCGTCCCATCAGGCAGTGCAGTACAAATGCTAAACACTCATTGCATTTGACAAAATCTTTGTCCTCAGGTCACCTCTCTTTCTTTCTCCAATCATATTAAATCTGTGCCCTCTGTGTATCGATCCTTCAGTCATGGGAAACTTTCCTTCCTTTTTACTCTATCTAAAGCGTTCATGATTTCAAACACTTCTTTCAAATCTCCTTTTAAGCTTCTCTGCTCTGAGGAGAACAACCCCAGCTTCTCCAATCTATCATCGTAACTGTAATAATCTCATCCCTGAACCGTTCTAGGAAATCTTTTCTGTACATTCACTTTGGATAAGTGATGGAACACAAACAGTCATGCTGAAGGGTTGTTTCAGAATGGAGGCAGGTATAGACTGATCGAGCAGACACTTTTGATGATCCTGAAGGAATACCCTCCATTGTAAACATCCAACAAGCTATAACACCCTCATGCCCACATGATAGTTTTTGCAGAAATCTTGAAAGCTATGTCCCTGGTTATTGATGTCTCTGCTAAGGGAAATAGGCCCTTCCTATCCATTCTATCCAGGTCGCTCATCATTTTCTACACCTCAGTTATATCTTCCCTCAACCACGTCTGTTCCAAAGAAAACAACCCCGGCTTGTCCAATCATTCCTCATTATAAAATGCTCCAGTCGCGTCATGGAGAGAGAGATAGGGAGCTACTCTTGCTGGGAATCTTTCTCCATCTTTGTCGCTCTCTTCTCCTCTCTTTTATTCTCTCAATTCCTATTTCTGTTCTCTGTTCATCTCTCCCCTTTTCTTTCTCCGTCTCTTCCTCGCACTGTATGCTCTCTATTCCAATCTCTCACTCTTGTGCTCCAGACGGGGGGAGGGGGAAAAGGAGACAGAGACACGGTGTTGCAGGCAGTGAGAGATGGAGAGACAGAAAGATTGAGGATGGACAGTGTACAGGAGCTTTACTCTGTATCCAGCACCACCCTATACCTGGCCTGTGAGTATTTAATGGGACAATGTAGATGGATCCTTACTCTAAATCTAGCATCGACCAAGAAACAGAAATCAGAGAATAGTTGTGAACATTTATTTCTCACACTGGGTGGAGACGGACAGTGGTCCATCCAATTGTGCACAGCAAGCTCCGACAAACAGCAATGTGATAATGAGCAGATATTGTTTTAGTTATTTTGGTTGTGTGAAAAGTATTGGCCAGGACACCTGGGAAAACTTCATCGAGCCCACATGGGCACGATGGATGACAGGCCTCTTTCTGTGCTGGAGCATTCTGTGATTCGGTGAGATCACTGCAGATTGTCCTAGATTTCACTTAAAAACTGTTTCCTCTGGTTTGTGATTGTCCCTCTTTGCTTAACCCTTGGAGTCCAGTTATCATTCTACTCTGTTTATACATTCCAATATCCCACACTCCTGTTTAACCATAATGTCTGCATCATCCCCCTCTTTTACCACTATTTAGCAGGATTGTTGATCCTGTGATTAAAGGGGCAATGGCAAAAGGGTTACGACATTGGGTAAGGGAAAGATCACAGAGACTAGAGTTTGTTTCAGACTGGAGGGAGGTATAGAGTTGTGTCCCCCAGAGGTTCGTATATTGCCTTTCTCTATCCCTTCGACCACAATGTATTAACTCATGATTCTCTGAATTACATTCGATCTTCCACTTGTCAGTCTGCCCATTCTGCTCGCTATCCCATGTCCTCACACAAAACTCCAAACATAGGAGTGGACAGATAGCAAGGATTGGGCGACACAGTGGTGCTGTGGTTAGCACTGCAGCCTCACAGCTCCAGTGATCCGCGTTCGCTACTGGGTTACCGCCTGTGCGAAGCTTGCAAGTTCTTCCTGTGACCGCGTGCTTTTCTACTGGGTGCTCCAGTTTCCTCCCACTGCCAAAGACTTGCAGGTTGATAGGTAAATTGGCCATTGCAAATTGCCCCTAGTGTAGGTAGGTGGTAGGAGAATGGTGGGGATGTGGTAGGGAATATGGGATTACTGTAGGGTTAGTATAAATGGGTGGTTGTTGGTCGGCACAGACTCGGTGGGCCCAAGGGCCTGTTTCAGTGCTGTATCTCTTTGACTCGATGAAATAACAATGGTTTGTACAACTTCTGTCATCTTATCTCTTTCTGCGCCTCTGTCTGTGTCGTTCTCACACCTTCTCTCTCTCCTTGGACAGAAATGTTTTGATGCATTTCTTGCTTAATTTTGAACCTGTAATTCTCCCCTTTCTGGGAACGTCACTGCAGTTTGAAAATATCAAACACTGATCAACCCTCGCCCCCTGAACTCTCACACTAAGCCCCTACCCCACATGTTTCCTTTCAAATGTAGTTCTTGCGCACAGCCAGTTTTAATTTTTAATTTTATCGTTTGGAACATTATTAGATGTAAAGTTTCTCCTATAATCTCACTTTCGCTCTCTCTCTCTCTCTGTCTCTCCCCCACTCTCCTTCTGTCCCTTTCTCCCTCTGTGTCTGTCTCCCTCTCCCTCTGTATCTGTCTTTCCCACTTTCTCTCTGTCTCTCTCTCCCTCTGCCAGTCTCCCTCTCTTTCTATCTCTCTCCCTTTGTCTCTGTCCCACTCAGTCTTTGTCTCTCTCCTTCCATCTGTCCCTGGACCGTAATGGTTTGAGCCATTTCTTTGAAACTGTAAATCTTGACCTTGTTTGGAATGTCACTGCAGTTTGAAAATATCAAACTGATCCAACACATACCCCTAAAATACTCTCATTAAAGCCGCAATACCGAACAGGGCAGACAATAAGATCGTTACCGGGGTTCTGTCAAGGTCTCATTTCACTATCTCTTCTGTTTATCACTGTATTTCACTGAATTTCTCCATTTATTTTCATTTCCCCGGCTCCTCTGTCCTTCAGCCCCCTCCACTTCAGACATAGAGAGGGAGCTCCTTCCAGTTAACACATAGAGAGGGAACTCCCTCCACTTTATGCATAGAGAGGGTGTTCCCTCCACGTTCTCATAGAGAGGGTGCTCCCTCCACATTATACATAGAGAGGGAGCTCCCTCCACGTTATACGTAGAGGGGGAACTTCCTCTATTTTATAGAGCTATCATGGTGGGATTTGAACCCCAATCCCAAGTCTTAGGTTGGGCTTCTGGATTACTTGGCCAGTGATATTATCACTATGTGACTGCCTCCCCTATGGACGTGGACAGTATTTGTTCCCTAATACCACCCACAGTAGTTTCTGGGCTGTAGCTCTAAACATGGTGCCGAATCAGAGACCGAATGTTCATATTTTAAATGGGAACAGGCAGAAACAGAGTGAAAAGGGATTGCTTTTGTCCCTGGATTCAGTGTGCACTGCTGAGTTCGGTTACGTTTCCAACAGAAACGCCAGGAGTGAACAAAGTCAATACAATAACATGGAAAATGTAAATGATACCACTCTTAATCGTAGTATCGGCCTCTTTATGAGTACAGATTTCAGGTTTATTCCCGAGAGAGGTCTTACTAAGAAAATTTCATTAGCATTGAAATGATTGTGTTTTATCCGCCATATTAGAACAAAGAACAAAGAACAAAGATAATTACAGCACAGGAACAGGCCCTTCGGCCCTCCAAGCCTGCGCCGATCCAGATCCTCTCTCTAAACATGTCGCCAATTTTCTAAGGTTCTGTATCTCTTTTCTTCCTGCCCATTCATGTATCTGTCTAGATACATCTTGAAAGACGCAATCGTGCCCGCATCTACCACCTCCGCTGGCAACGCATTCCAGGCACCCACCACCCTCTGCGTAAAGAAATTTCCACGCATATCCCCCCTAAACTTTTCCCCTTTCACTTTGAACTCGTGTCCTCTAGTAATTGAATCCCCCACTCTGGGGAAAAGCCTCTTGCTATCCACTCTGTCTATACCTCTCATGATTTTGTACACCTCAATCAGGTCCCCCCTCAACCTCCGTCTTTCTAATGAAAATAATCCTAATCTACTCAACCTCTCTTCATAGCTAGCGCCCTCCATACCAGGCAACATCCTGGTGAACCTCCTCTGCACCCTCTCCAAAGCATCCACATCCTTTTGGTAATGTGGCGACCAGAACTGTACGCAGTATTCCAAATGTGGCCGAACCAAAGTCTTATACAACTGTAACATGACCTGCCAACTCTTGTACTCAATACCCCGTCCGATGAAGGAAAGCATGCCGTATGCCTTCTTGACCACTCTATTTACCTGCATTGCCACCTTCAGGGAACAGTGGACCTGAACACACAAATCTCTTTGGACATCAATTTTCCCCAGGACTTTTCCATTTACTGTATAGTTCACTCTTGAATTGGATCTTCCAAAATGCATCACCTCGCATTTGCCCTGATTGAACTCCATCTGCCATTTCTCTGCCCAACTCTCCAATCTATCTATATTCTGCCGTATTCTCTGACAGTCCCCTTCACTATCTGCTACTCCACCAATCTTAGTGTCGTCTGCAAACTTGCTAATCAGTCCACCTATACTTTCCTCCAAATCATTAATGTATATCACAAACAACAGTGGTCCCAGCTCGGATCCCTGTGGAACACCACTGGTCACACGTTTCCATTTTGAGAAACTCCCTTCTACTGCTACTCACTGTCTCCTGTTGCCCAGCCAGTTCTTTATCCATCTAGCTGGTACACCTTGGACCCCATGCGCCTTCACTTTCTCCATCAGCCTGCCATGGGGAACCTTATCAAACGCCTTACTGAAGTCCATGTATATGACATCGACAGCCCTTCCCTCATCAATCAACTTTGTCACATCCTCAAAGAATTCAATTAAGTTGGTAAGACATGACCTTCCCTGCACAAAACCATGTTGTCTATCACTGATAAGCCCATTTTCTTCCAAATGGGAATAGATCCTATCCCTCAGTACCTTCTCCAGCAGCTTCCCTACCACTGACGTCAGGCTCACCGGTCTATAATTACCTGGATTTTCCCTGCTACCCTTCTTAAACAAGGGGACAACATTAGCAATTCTCCAGTCCTCCGGGACCTCACCCGTGTTTAAGGATGCTGCAAAGATATCTGTTAAGGCCACAGCTAATGCCTCTCTCGCTTCCCTCAGTAACCTGGGATAGATCCCATACGGACCTGGGGACTTGTCCACCTTAATGCCCTTTAGAATACCCAACACTTCCTCCCTCCTTATGCCGACTTGACCTAGTGTAATCAAACATCTGTTCCCAACCTCAACATCCGTCATGTCCCTCTCCTCGGTGAATACCGATGCAAAGTACTCGTTTAGAATCTCACCCATTTTCTCTGAGTCCAAGCATAACATTCCTCCTTTGTCCTTTAGTGGGCCAATCATTTCTCTAGTTTCCCTCTTTCTCCTTATATATGAATAAAAGGCTTTGGGATTTTCTTTAACCCTGTTTGCTAAAGATATTTCATGTCACCTTTTAGCCCTCTTAATTCCTCGTTTCAGATTGGTCCTACATTCCCGATATTCTTTCAAAGCTTTGTCTTTCATCAGCCGCCTAGACCTTATGTATGCTTCCTTTTTCCTCTTAGCTAGTCTCACAATTTCACCTGTCATCCATGGTTCCCTAATCTTGCCATTTCTATCCCTCATTTTCACAGGAACATGTCTCTCCTGCACGCAAATCAACCTCTCTTTAAAAGCCTCCCACATATCACATGTGAATTTATCTTCAAACAGCTTCTCCCAATCTACATTCCCCAGCTCCTGACGAATTTTGGTATAGTTGGCCTTCCCCCAATTTAGCACTCTTCCTTTCGGACCACTCTCGTCTTTGTCCATGAGTATTTTAAAGCTTACGGAATTGTGATCACTATTCCCAAAGTAGTCCCCTACTGAAACTTCAACCACCTGGCCGGGCTCATTCCCCAACACCAGGTCCAGTATGGCCCCTTCCCGAGTTGGACTATTTACATACTGCTCTAGAAAACCCTCCTGGATGCTCCTTACAAATTCTGCTCCATCTAGACCTCTAACACTAAGTGATTCCCAGTCAATGTTGGGAAAATTAAAATTTCCCCACACCACCACCCTGTTGCTCCTACATCTCTCCATAATCTGTTTACATATTTGTACCTCTATCTCACGCTCGCTGTTGGGAGGCCTGTAATACAGCCCCAACATTGTTACCGCACCCTTCCTATTTCTGAGTTCTGTCCATATTGCCTCACTGCTCGAGTCCTCCATAGTGCCCTCCTTCAGCACAGCTGTGATATCCTCTATGACCTGTAATGCAACTCCTCCACCCATTTTACCTCCCTCTCCATCCCGCCTGAAGCATCGATATCCTGGGATATTTAGTTACCAATCATGCCCTTCCCTCAACCAAGTCTCAGTAATAGCAATAACATCATACTCCCAGGTACTAATCCAAGCCCTAAGTTCATCTGCCTTACCTACTACCCTTCTTGCATTAAAACAAATGCACCTCAGACCACCAGTCCCTTTATATTCATCATCTGCTCCCTGCCTGCTCTTCCCCTTAGTCACACTGACTTCATTATCTAGTTCCTTACAGGCTTTTGTTACTACCTCCTTACTGTCAACTGACCTCCTCAATTGGTTCACCATCCCCCCGCCACATTAGTTTAAACCCTCCCCAACAGCGTTAGCAAAAGCACCCCCAAGGACATTGGTTCCAGTCCGGCCCAGATGTAGACCATCCAATTTGTAATAGTCCCACCTCCCCCAGAACCGGTCCCAATGTCCCAAAAATCTGAACCCCTCCTTCCTGCACCATCTCTTAAGCCACGCATTCATTCTGACTATTCTTTCATTTTTACTCTGACTATCACGTGGCACTGGTAGCAATCCTGAGATTACTCCCTCTGAGGTCCTACTTTTTAACTTGGCTCCTAACTCCCTAAACTCTGCTTGTAGGACCTCATCCCGTTTTTTACCTATATCATTGGTGCCTATGTGCACAATGACAACTGGCTGTTCACCCTCCCCCTTTAGAATGTTCTGCAGCCGATCTGAGACATCCCTGACCCGTGCACCTGGGAGGCAACATACCATTCGGGAGCCTCGTTTTCGACCACAGAACCGCCTATCTACTCCCCTTACAATCGAATCCCCTACGACTATTGCCCTTCCACTCTTTTTCCCGCCCTTCTGAACAGCAGAGCCAGCCACGGTGCCATGGACCTGGCTACTGCTGCCTTCCCCTGGTGAGCCATCTCCCTCAACATTATCCAAAACGGTATACTTGTTTTGGAGGGAGATGACCGCAGGGGACTCCTGCGCTGCCTTCCTGCTCTTTCTCTGCCTTTTGGTCACCCATTCCCTTTCTCCCTCAGCAATCCTAATCTGCGGTGTGACCAATTCACTAAACGTGCTATCCACGACCTCCTCAGCATCGCGCATGCTCCAAAGTGAGTCCATCCGCAGCTCGAAAGCCGTCATGTGGTCTAACAAGAGCTGCAGTTGGACACACTTCCTGCACGTGAAGGAGTCAGGGACATCAGCCATGTTTACATCAGAGTCAAAGCTGCTGAGGTAATGTGTTTGTTCATGTGAGTGTAACAATTAACAATAATCAGGGCTATAACCTTGTCAGTGGAGACTTGTCCCTGTATAAATCAGGACCCATTGGAATGAAACAGCTCATAATGCCTGTTGGGACTGTGGGTTGCAGGCTAACAGAAGTCTCTGATTCTCACAGAAATGGGATATTCAGTAACATATCAGATAGAACACATTTACTATCCTGCACTTGCAGCAATTGGGGTTCCAGATAAGCCAGTATCTCAGGTGTTCATTATGTAAATCTTTCTTAACTGTGGTGCTCTACTCGGAATTATTTCTCACTGTGTGTGATACACAGCCACCTTTACTTTTTCAGTAATTTACTGATGGAATTTCCTCATTGTCTACTCTTACAGCCTTGTAGAAGCTTTATTATGAAATTAATGGCATTGTTTTAAGTAACCGTGGCATTGTTAATGGATTATTATCTGGATTGAATGTATTTGAATTAGGTGTCTCAGTTAGCATCAAGTGTCAGACCGACATGAACTTTTAATGATGTGGATCGATCTGGTTGGGATATTTTTATGATTTTTTTTCTGATGTTGGTGTTTTATTAATTAAACAATCCTACATTCTAATGGATTACTTTATAATTCCAGGAGAAGGAAGTTCAATGATTGTGAGGCTTGTCTGGAAGAAGCTTTTGATCCTGTTTATTCCATGCACTGTCGATGAACAGAAGAGTGTAGGTGAACAGGTGGAGACTTGGGTGTTCTGTAGATACATGAAATTATTCACAGAGATTTCATCATTGAACAAACTGACTCTGAGAACAGAATCATTGAGCCTGGGGTAGGTAAAAAGAACACTGGCACAGAATGTTAGGTATAAATCCTATGCAAAAAGTAGCATTAACTCACAGTTTGCAGGGTGTGAGGACTCCAGAGAGATAGGAAAGGAGAAAAGGAGCAGGGAGAACGAAACGGAGGGAAGGAGATAAGCAGAAGGAAAGAGAAAGAAGCAGCAGTGTAAATAATTTCCGATCATAAAGTGCAGGAATGTCCAGAAGAGTTAGTGAGAGAAACTGAGTTGAAGTTGCCTGTTGTGTGATGGCGTTCGTTCTACTGCTGGTCTTGATCCTCTGTATTGATTTCTGTCAGGCCCTCATTTTGTTTTGCAGAAAGTTCCTATTCCTTGCTTAGTCGGCACAGACACGAAGGACCGAAGGGCCAGTTTCTTGCTGTATAACTCAACGACTTACTGACTGAATAAACACAATAGAATCAGTTCTTCACTCATGGTAATACGTTATTTAAATACCACACTTTAAAATTTATGTGAATGCTGAATTCGATAAAGAGTGAGGCTGATATCAGAAATCTCTTTAAATTTATGTTTAATTGCCTGTACAAACTAAATATATTGGCAATATTGTATAAATAATGAACTGTTCTCCAACACCAATAGACACAGGGATTATTGTTTGAATGTGGTAATTGAGTTGTGTTCCTGGGATCTGTAGATTAGATTTCCTCTAACACTCTGTTGCAGTCTCTCGCTGTGAATCTCAGCCTCTCTGGTCACTGTATTGAATCTTCAGTCTCCTCATCCATTGCTTCAGTTTATCCACTTTCCCAAACCATCTGCTCCTGTCTCCCCTCCAGCTCTAACATGTCCTTTTCCTTCTCTCCCTCCCAATCTCACTCACTGGCTCCACGTCCAGCTGCCTGGTTCAACCTGATAGGAATACAGGAACATAGGATCAGGATGAGGCCATTCTGCCCTTCGTGCCTGCTTCGCCATTCTAGATCATGTCTGATACTCAAACTCAGCGCTCCAGTTTTCTTTCTGTCTTTTCCAATTGGTACCCGTCCCTGTCGGTTCTCTGAGCAACAAACCAGCTGCACATCCCACTCTCCCCAAACCTTCCCAACCAACAGTCTGGAGACAAATTCCCAATTAACCCATTGGATTCCATCTCTGTAAACCCCTTCTCATTTCCCCTCTGGCACTGCATCCACACTCAGTACTTCCAGTAGATACAGTGCTGACTTTATTCATTTTCTTTATCAATTTCCCAATTCATTATTAATAATTGTGTTTTCAAGCATTTCACTGTGGCAATGCACTGTACAGGTCAATGAATCTGTTTTCACTGCTCGATGCAACAACAAAGCTGGACATTTCAGCCAAGATCCTCTCAAACTGCTGTTTTGTGTCCAGGTCTGATTAGTAATTTTACTGCTTCCTTTTCTCTACCTTCCAGTTAACTTGGTGGCGATTGTGATCCTTTGCCGAGGAAAGTGCGGCCTCTCCAAATGTATCACTGTCTACCTCGTGCGAATAGCAGTGGTTGATCTGCTGGTCGTTATCACTGATCCCATACTCGGCTGGATTGTTTCTAATTATTTCCCAGATTTATTCCTGAGAATTATTCCTGTGTGTTCACTCATTGCCGTTCTGCTGAATGCAGCAACAGTTGTTTCTGTCTGGCTCACAGTCACTTTCACCTTTGATCGCTTTGTGGCCATTTGTTGTGAGAAGCTGAAAACAAAATATTGCAGCGAGAAAATTGCGTTTGGTGTTGTCGGAACAGTGAGTGTGCTGGACTGTTTAGAGACTGTTCCCTGGTACTTTACACTGGAACAAGATTACATTATTGGTAATGATCCCATGGGTTGTGCTTATAAACTGAGCTTCATGACTTCCCCCATATGGGGGGCATTTGAATTGTTTGATCCCATTTTAACCCCTTGTGTCCCGGTCTTTCTGATTTTGCTGCTCAATGTTCTGACTGTCAGACGGACTTTATTCTCCAGTAAAGTCCGTAGAGGATTGCGGGGTCACAGCAATGCAGAGAATCATAAGGACTCGGAGATGGAGAATCGTAGAAAATCAAATATTTTACTCTTCAGTATCTCCGGCAGTTTCATACTGTTACGGATGACACTGGTTGCGTTTATCATTTATTGGCGAATTGCAGATATTCATTCGTTTCCCTCCTACTTTGACTCTCTCTATATCACAAATCAAACATAAAAGATGCTGCAGCTGCTCAGTTCGTGCACCAACACATGTAATTACGCTGTGACCCAGACGAAATTCAGATAGGATCTGAAGGACGCGATGAAATACCCTCTCAATCTCATTGTTAAATTTGTGAAATCATAGAAAGAGCTGAAGGATTTCAAACACAGGAACCAAACCCCATTTCATATTCCATTCCCTACGCTCCCCACAGGACAAAGAACGAAGAACAAAGAACAAAAATCAGTACAGCACAGGAACAGGCCATTCGGCCCTCCAAGCCTGCGCCGATCTTGATGTCTGCCTAAACTAAACCCTTCAGCACTTCCGGGGTCCATATCCCTCTATTGCCATCCTATTCATGTATTTGTCAAGATTCCTCTTAAAAGTCTCTATGGTACCTGCTTCCACCACCTCCCCCGGCAAGAAGTTCCAGGTACTCACCACCCTCTGTGTAAAAAACATGCCTCGCACTTCCCCTCTAAACTTTGCCCCTCTCGCCTTAAACTTATGTCCACTGGTAACTGACTCTTCCACCCTGGGAAAAAGCTTCTGACTATCCACTCTGTCCATGCCACTTATAACTTTGTAAACTTCTATCATGTCGCCCCTCTACCTCCGTCGTTCCAGTGAAAACAATCCGAGTCTATCCAACCTCTCCTCATAGCTAATGCCCTCCAGACCAGGCAACATCCTGGTAAACCGCTTCTGTACCCTCTCCAAAGCTTCCGCGTCCTTCTGGTAGTGTGGCGACCAGAATTGCACACAATATTCTAAGTGTGGCCTAACTAAAGTTCTGTACATGTGCAGCAAGACTTGCCAATTTTTATACTCATTGGCCCGCCCGATGAAAGCAAGTATGCCTTATGCCTTCTTGACCACCTTATCCACCTGCGTTGCCACTTTCAGTGACCTGTGGACCTGTACGCCCAGATCTCTCTGCCTGTCAATACTCCTAAGGGTTCTGCCATTTACTGCATACTTACCACCTGCATTAGACCTTAAAAAATGCATTACCTCACATTTGTCCGGATGAAACTCCATTTGTCATTTCTCCGCCCAAGTCTCCCACCGATCTATATCCTGCTGTATCCTATGACAATCCTCATCACTGTCCGCAACTCCACCAATCTTTGTGTCATCCGCAAATTTACCAATCAGACCAGCTACATTTTACTCCAAATCATTTATATAAACTACAAACAGCACAGATCCCAGCACGGATTCCTGTGGAACACCACTAGTCACATCCCTCCATTCACAAAAGCACCCTTCCAATGCTGCCCTCTGTCTTCTATGACCGTGCCAGTTCTGAATCCATCTTGTCAGCTCACCCCTGATACCGTGTGGCTTCACCTTTTGTGCCAGTCTGCTATGAGGGACCTTGTCAAAGGCTTTACTGAAGTCCATATAGATAACGTCCACTGCCCTTCCTTCATCAAACATCATCGTCACCTCCTCAAAAAACTCAATCAAATTAGTGAGACACGACCACCCCTTCACAAAACCATGCTGCCTCTTGCTCATAAGTCCATTTGTTTCCATATGGGAGTAAATCCTGTCCCGAAGAATCCTCTCTAATAATTTCCCTACCACTGACGTCAGGCTCACCGGTCTATAATTTCCTGTATTATCCTTGCTACACTTCTTAAACAAAGGAACAACATTGGCTATTCTCCAGTCCTCTGGGACCTCACCTGTAGCCAATGAGGATACAAAGATTTCTGTCAAGGCCCCAGCAATTTCTTCCCTTGCCTCCCTCAGTATTCTGGGGTAGATCCCATCTGGCACTGGGGACTAATCTACCTTAATGCTTTGCAAGACACCCCACACCTCCTTCTTTTTGATAATGAGATGACCGATGCTATCTACACTCCCTTCCCTGGGCTCATCATCCACCAAGTCCTTCTGCTTGGTGAATACTGATGCAAAGTACTCATTTAGTACCTCGCTCATTTCCTCTGGCTCCACACACAGATTCTCTTCTCTGTCCTTGAGTGGGCCAACCCTTTCCCTCGTTACCTTCTTGCTCTTTATATACATATAAAAAGCCTTGGGATTTTCCTTTTTTCCTGTTTGCCAATGACTTCTCATGACCCCTTTTAGCCTTCCTGACCCCTTGCTTAAGTTCCTTCCGACTGTATTTATATTCCACAAGGGATTCCTCTGTTCCTAGCCTTCCAGCCCTTACGAATGCTTCCTTTTTCTTTTTGACGAGGCTCACAATATCCTGCGTTATCTAAGGTTCCTGAAACTTGCGAAACATATCCTTCTTCCTCACAGGAATATGCTGGTCCTGGATTCTAATCAATTGACATTTGAAAGACTCCCACATGTCAGATGTTGATTTACCCTCAAATAGCCGCTCTCAATCTAAATTATTCAGTTCCTGCCTAATAGTTTTACAATTCGCCTTCCCCCAATTTAGCACCATCACCCGAGGACTACTCTTATCCTTATCTACAAGTGCCTTAAAACGTATGGAATTATGGTCACCGTTCCCGAAATGTTCTCCTACTGAAACTTCGACCACGTGGCCCGGCTCATTCCCCAGTAGCAGGTACAGTACGCCCCCATCCCTAGTTGGACTATCTGCGTATTGTTTCAAGAAGCCCTTCTGGATGCTCCTTACAAATTCTGCTCCATCGAAGGACAGAAAGTACATTTCATATTCGCAGCACTGAGCACTGAAATGATTTTAAATTTGATTCATAAACTATATTTTGTAGATAATCTGAGCTATTGAGGCAGAACTTGCTCTGCAGAATATTCATGAACTGTTCCTCAAAAAAGGCATCGTTGCAAACTTTAGCTGGATTCAACTAAACGCACCCTGGGCCCAGAGGAAAATGGACAAAGCTTAAAATCACAATGATTGTGAGATGTTGAAAAGGGCAGAAACTGCAGTGAGAAAGGGCCACCAGCAGATGTAGATGGTGAGAGGGGGCAATAGCTGCAGTGAGACAGGGCCACCAGTAGATGGAGATAGTGTGAAGAGGAAAGTAACTGCAGTGAGACAGGGACACCAGCAGTTGGAGACGATGAGAGGGGCAGTCACTTCAGTGAGACAGGGTTAACAGCAAATGGAGATGGTGAGGGGGACAGAAACTGCAGTGAGTCAGGAACACCAGCAGATGGAGATGCTGAACGTGACAGAGACTGCAGTGAAGCAGGGAGGCCAGAAAATAGAGATAGTGAGGATGGCAATAACTGCAGTGAGACAGGTGCACCACTAGGTGGAGATGTTGAGTGGGGAACAGCAGGTGCAGTGAGACAGGGAAACCAGAAGATGGGGATGGTGAGAGGGGGACAGTACTTGCAGTGAGACAGGGACACCAGCATATGGAGATGGTGAGAGGGGGCAGTAACTGCAGTGAGACAGAGACAGCAGCAGATAGAGATGGTGAGTGGGGGACAGTAACTGCAGTGAGACACACGGACATGTCCGCAACAGAATGCTGAAAAGCGAGTGAAGGTGGAAGGTGAGGGCAAGGGAGGCCTTTTGCGGTTCTGGCAGTGAGGGGAAGCGGTGAGGTCAGAAGTGTGTGAAATAGATCAGACACGGTGGAAGGCCCTGTCAAACAGAGTGTGTGGGAATCCTTGGCTGAAGAGAAAGGAGGACAAAAGACAAGTGCAAGTATGGAAGGCTGTATCATCAGAACAGATCCGACAGAGACAATGAAATTGGGAGAATGGAATGTTCGTCTTTGCATGACGTGGGGGGTCTGAGGAAGTGTAGTCCCAGTAGCTATGAGGTTTCCTGGGCTTATCATGAGCACTGGTTGTTAGGATTTCTCCAGAAACGGAGTGAGAGAGAATTCGAGGACGGGAAGCCTCTGGGATGGTCCATGTGAGTGTGATAGAAGGGTGGAAATTGGACACAAATTGACTGAAATTTTTAAGCTCAGGACCAGAGCAGGAAGTGGCACCAAGACCGTCACCAATCTTCTGGATGGACATGTGATGGAGGGGGACTGAGACGGAGTCAACAAGGAATGTTCCACACCACCAATAAAAAGGCAGGCATTGCTCAGTACCATCTGAGTATCGATAGTAAAACCTATAACTGGGAGCTCACAGAAAATGCTGGGGAAGAGCCCTGGGCCTGATCTGGTCACTATATTTCTCTCTCTTTGCAGATGCTGCCAGAGTTGATGAGAAATTCCCACCAATTCATTTGATTGGATAATTGGGAATTGATGTGGCCGTGTCTTGCCTTTAGTTACCCAATCAGATTAAACTCTTGCCTCCATTCACAAATATCCGTTGTGTAATCAGATAGTCCATTTTCCAAAGACTCACTGCAGCCACGATATCCACTGAAATTATCACTCAATATTTGAAGATACATGGGGAAAATTCACTTGTCTGTAGGGTTAACTGTGCCCTTCTTCCCAGAGCATTCCCTCACACAGTGATTACCCTGATATGTGATTTCTGTCCCTTCCTGTTGATTATTATTATTATTATTTACCGCCATCAGATTTGATAAGAGACTGAATTAAACAGATACAGTGAAACTCATTAATTTTCTGAAATCATTTTTACGCTCTGTTGAATCATGTTCCTGATTTAAATGTCAATTTCCCTGGAAGACTTGCTGGATGTATTCCCTTCCTATTCAGCTCCTCTGAAACTTCCTTCCAAGCCCTATAAAATACTGCACAAATCCCCCTGGCCAGTGCTGTGAAATAGCTCCTGGCGTGAAATAAGGTGCCAAAGCAGCAGTCTGTTGAGCGGCTGGTATTTTAGGACATTCTCCATTGAGTAGGAGAAATTGAAAGGCAGAGATTCATTCCCGAACTGTACAGAGGAACTCCATGGGCTCGCCATGAACAGTCAGATGCTCAATACATGCGACGAGTCAGTCAATGAGAGAGTAGAATGTTCTCTCCACTTATGTGTAGTTTTGATCCAGTACTCATTGCCACCAGCTGCAATTAATGAAACATTTTTATTAGTCCCACGTACAAAGTAAATATCCAATGAAACAATTGATGAATGATAGAAGCAATTCGGAATTTACGCTGAACATGTATAAAAAACTGGTTCCGCCCAATTCTGGACACCACACTTTAGGAAGGATGTGAAGTCTTTACAGAGGATTCAGATACATAGAGAAGCTATTATTGTTCTCCTTATAGAAGAGAAGGATAGGTGTTGATTTGATAGAGGTGTTCAAAACCATGAGGGTTCTGGAGAGAGGAGATGGAGAGAAACTGTTCCCATTTCCCCTCCCCTCCCTCATCTTTTCAGCTTAAACTTTTGAAACTTCCTATGGAATGTGATTACACCACCCTTTCAGTTCCAGCTCTTAACATCCTTCTGAGTCAAACTATTCTCCACATTTCGCTTCTACATCTTTTGCCAATGAGTTGTGGTTATGAAATGTGGTTAAAACGGACTTGTCATTGGAAACAGCTTTCCATTTCTTTGTTTGTGGATCAAACAACCACAGGAAGTTGTTGAAGGAATTTGCTTAGCTGCGTTCCAATGGATCTTGGAGGATTGCCTGGGAGACAATGGAATAGAAGGATTTGGTGTAATGCTGATATGAGGTGTAAGGTGTGAAAAGAAAATGGTGTGGAGTGTGAGCAATGGTATTGAATAGCTGGACGGAATGTTCTATTTTTTATTATATTTTATTTTTCATGGGATGTGGGCATCACTGGCTAGGCCATCCCTAATTGCCCTTGATAAGGTGGTGGTTAGCTGCCTTCTTGAACCGCTGCAGTCCGTGTAGGGTAGGTACACCCACTGTGCTGTTTAGAAAGGAGTTCCAGGATTTTGACCAAGTGATAGTGAATGAATGGCCGACATAGTTCCAAGCATCCGACTTGGAGGGGAACTTGTAGGTCGTGGTGTTCCCATGAAGCATAACCTCCACTCCATTGCATTTTAATCCTCTGGAAATCAAAGTATTTGGTCACTGTCCTGCATCTCGTCATAGGAACCTAGGAATCGGAAGAAGCCATTTAACACCTCGAGCTTGTTTTGTCACTGAATGAGATCATATCCGATTTCAGCCCGAACATCACACGTCTGCTTTTACCTGAGATACCTCAAAATATTTGGTTCACAAAAATCTATCAATCTCAGATTTAAAATTTACAATTGACCTTGCATCAATTTCTGTTTGCAGAAAAGAGTTCTAAAATTCTAACACCCCGAACATGTAAAAGTGTTTCTCCACTTGATTCTTGAAAGAACTGGTTCCAAATGCTAATTGTATCCCGGAGTCCTTACCATCAATTATGAAGAGCGACTGGAGAAGCTGCGGTTGATCTCCTTAGGACACAGAAAACTAAAGTTGAGATTTGATAGAGGTGTTCAAAATTCTTGAAGTTGTTGCTGGAATGGATAACGAAAACAGTTCTCAGTGGCAGAAGAGTCCATAACCAAAGGATACCGAATTGACTTGGCTGGCAAAAGAACCATAGACGACATGACGACATATTGTTGTGATCTGGATCGTACTTCCTAAATTAAAGGTGGAAGCAGTCAGTTCACACACTGTGATCGGATGAAAGATGTTTCCGTTCACTATAAAATAAAAGGGTGACATTTATTTCACAAATCCAGTGATCTGCATCTTGGAATTATCAGCCTTGTGTGAAAATCCTCACATGGCCTCGCCTATCCCTATATGGAGAACTTCCTTCAGCCCCTACAACCCTCCGAGATCTCTGTGCTTCTGGAATCCTGCCATCTTCCATATCCCCAATTTTAATCATTTCACAATTGGTGGCCATGCCTTCAGCTGCCTGGGACTCTAAGCACTGGAATTACCTCCTTGAACCCCTTTCAGCCTCTCTACGATACTCTCCTCCTTCAAGAATCTCTTTATTGTCTAACCATTTGACAATAATGTATTCACCTATTCTAATATACCTTTACATGTCTCGGTGTTAAATTATGTGTGATAATCGACCCTGTAAACCGCTTTAGGACAATTTATTGCCTTAATGGTGATTTGTAATCACAACTTGTTGCTGTTGGACAGATATTAGGTATTTACTAGTTCAGTTAATGGGTACAGTTCATTTTGCCCTCCAGTCAATGACAAATCCTCTACTGAAAATAAAGTGGATTAAGTGTCAAACTCAGCTATTTTTGCACAACGTTCCTGTGTTTTGTGATTATTACTGACGTTTCACACTCGGTGAAATTCCTGATCTAACCGGTGCCATGTTGGTTCTTGAATAAATTGCTCCTGACTTTGAGTGAAGTTTATAACTGAATTTCTTGAATTCCACAATCATCCCCAATCCCCTTGTCCTCGGAGAATGTGAGCTCCCGGTAAATTGCTGACATTTATACACATGACACTTGAGTGTGAAAAGCAGTTGGTAATCTATACAGATTCTCATCTACATCTTCACTCGAATGTTCCCAATGAACACAATGGGATTCTACACTACCTCTACCTGTGTCGATACATTTCATCAGAGGCTGGAAGATTACAGTCCAGTTCAGTTCTACTGATGAGAGCTGGAACACTGTACCTCGTATAATTGGATTAGATCCTGCCTTCTTGAACCGCGGCACAGGAGTCCAAGGAGTAACCAAACAGAGGTATTCATGATTATTCACGCTTTTGATAGGGAAAGCAGACATCGAGGAATCTATATTAATTCAACATCCTCATTCAGACTGCTAGATTTGAGCATTTCACTGAGACATTGATCTGCAGAGTGGGGGGAGACGAATGTCCTTTAATAAACTCAGTGCAGTAGCTGCTATGGTGCTCACAATTTATCTCAATCTCCTCAGGTACGTTCTGTAAAAATTCAATGTGAATTGTTTTCATTGTCCAATTTCTTTGCCCGGATTCCCTAAATCACTTCCCCTATTTATGCTTTAAAATCAATTAGATGGAATAATAAATATATCAATCTCTTTTAAATTACTTGAATGCAATCTTATTAGTAAATGATAGCTTGGGCGTAAGATCTAATACTGCTCCTCGAGTTGTGGTGGCCTTCGGAATTGATTAATATGAGCTTCAGTTGAATGCATGTCAGAAAGATTGTCACAGTGTATTTTAGTTCAATCTGTTTAAACACACTCTTTGTTCTCATGCACTCTTCTTACTCTCGGGGCTAATTTCCTCTTTGAGATCAAGTGTTTCTGATGTTTTCAGCATTTGATGTCATTGCTAACAGCAGTCTGAAATATCTTCAAGTTCCCTTCTAACTGATATTATCTATCTAATCTGCCTTCAATACCGCAAACACCAGAAGTGTGATGTTTGTGATTGTGTGCAAACCTACCACTTTCCATTAATTTGTAACACCATTCCATTTTAATTATTGATACTCCGCTTCCTCATTCAGTATACAAAAGTTGACCATATCACTGAGACATCGGTCTGCCCAACTTATCAAGAAAGGATGGCAGATTTCCACCCCTCACGGACATTAATGAACCAGATGGGTTTTTTTGTTATGAGCTGGTATTTTCACCGTCAACATTACTGATACAGATTATTTCCAGCTTTATTTATTCATTGACTTTAAATTGCCACAGCCTCCGTGGTGGCATTATGAATTAATATCTCAGGATCATTAGTCCAGACCTCTGGATTATTAGTCCAGTTTATGAAGAGTGAATAACACGGAGGAATAGAGGGCGATGAAAGAGCTCACAAAATGATATTTACTGTTCCCTGAGAATATCAAGATTATCCCGTACTTTGTAATGTTAGATTTGTGTCTGATTGTGTCAGACGATGAACAATTTACGTTGGTGGGGTTTGAGTTTTACCAGGATCATTAAGGTGAGTTAAATATTATTCTGTCAGCAATTGTAGAAGCTGGCATTTGTAACTAGAGATGAAATGTTTCACTGACTTTGGGACACTATAGAAACTGGGTTTGTTCTCTGTAGAACAGAGAAGTCTAAGGAGAGGTCCAACAGAGGTATTCACAATTATTAGGGCGTTCGATAGAGAAAGCAGACATAAACTGCTTCCAGTCACAAATGGGTCAGTAACCAATTGTCAACCATTTAATATATTTGGAAATGAACTAGCGACGAAATGAGAAGAATCATTCTCACACTGAGGGTTAGTGTGATCTGGAATGTACTACCTGGAATAGTGGAAGCAGATTCCATTAGGACATTGAAAAGACAACTGGACATGTATTTGAAGGGGATAGATTATCCAATCTCTTTGCCCGGTTTCCTGAAATAAGTCTCCTTCTTCATGCTTTAAAATCTATTCGACGGCATATTAAATTTGTCTGTCTTTCTTAAATTACTTGAAGCAATATCATGAGTAAACAATTGCCTGGGAGTAAGATCTATTATTTCTCTATATGTGGCGGCCTTCAGAATTCATTGCTATGAGTTTTGGTTGCAAGCTTAACATAAAAATTGTCAGTGCATCTTAATTTAATCTGTTTAAACACACTCTTGGTTCACATGCACTGGTCTTACTGTCAGGTGCTAATTTCCTGTTTAGACTCATAGAGTCATAGAGTTATACAGCACAGAAACAGGCCCATCGGCCCATCGTGCCTATTCCAACCATACAGCATCCAACTATTCTAATCTCATACTGCTGCACTTGGCCCGTAGCCCTGTATGCTACGGCGTTTCAACCGCTCATCTAAACAGTTCTTAAAAGTTGGGGGGTTCCTGCCTCTACCACCTCTTCATGCAGTGCGTTTCAGAGTAAAACCACCCTCTGGGTGAAAAAAAGGTTTCCTCATATCTCTTCTAAATTTCCTACCCCTTACCCTAAATCTACGCCCCTTTGTTCTTGACCCCTCTGCTAAGGGAAAAAAGTTTCCTCCAATCTAACCTATCAATCTTGTGCACATCAATCATGTCTCCCCTTAGCCTTCTCTGCTCCAACGAAGACAACCTTTTCAATCTCTCTTCATAAGCTGAAATGCCTCAGCCCAGGCAACATCCTGTTGAATCTCCTCTGCTCCCTCTCCAGTGCAATCCTATCCTTCCTATATTGTAGTGACCAGAACTGTACACAATACTCCAGCTGTGGCCGAACTAGCGTTTTATATAGCTCCAACATAACCTTCCTGCTCTGATATTCTGTGCCTCAGCTAATAAAGGCAAGTATCCCATATACCTTCCTAACCACCTTATCTACCAGTGGTGATGCCTTCAGCGATCTATGGACAAGTGCACCAAGGTAGTTCTGACTTTCTGCACTTACTAGGGTCCTACCATCCATTGTGTATACCCTTGCCTTGTTAGTCCTCCCAAAATGCGTTACTTCACACTTTTCAGGATTAAATTCCATTTGCCACTGCTCCGCCCATCTTACCAGCCTATCTATATCTCCCTGTAATCTAAGGATTTCCTCCTCACTATTTACAACAACACCAATTTTTGTGTCATCTGCGAATTTACTGATCGGGCCTCCTATATTCACGTCTAAATCATTAATGCACACTACAAACAGCAAAGGTCCCAGCCCTCGACCATTACCCTCTACCTCCTGCCACTAAGCCAATTTTGGATCCAATTTGCAAAATTGCCCTGGATCCCATTGGCTCTTACCTTCTGAACCAATCCACCATGTGGGACCTTATCAAAAGCCTTAATGAAATCCATGTATACTACATCTACTGATTTACCCTCATCAACACATCTAGTCACCTCCTCTAAAAATGCAATCATGTTAGTTAGACACGATCGCCCCCTGACAAAGCCATGCTGACTATCCCTGATTAATCCCTACCTCTCCAAATGGATATTAATCCTGTCCCTCAGATATTTTTTTCCAATATTTTCTCAACCACTGATGTTATACTCACCGGCCTGTAATTACCTGGTTTATCCCTGCTACCCTTCTTGAATAATGGTACCACATTCCAGTCCTCCGGTACCTCTCCTGTGGCTAGAGCGGATTGGAAAATTTGTGTCAAAGACCCTGCTATCTTCTTCCTTGCCTGACATAACAGCCTGAGATACATCCCATCTGGGTCTGAGGATTTATTCACTTTTAAGCCCGCTAAAACAGCTAATATTCCCTCCCTTTCACTGTTAATATGTTGAGGTATATCACAACCACCACCCACCCCCCGGCCCGATCTCTACACCTGCATCGTCCTTCTCCATGGTGAACACCAATGAAAAGTAATCATTTAAAACCTCACCTATGTCCTCCGGCTCCACACAAATATTACCACATTGGTCCCGAATGGGCCCTTCTCCTTAACTGGTTATCCTCTTGCCCTTGATATACTTATAAAACGCCTTGCAATATTCCTTTACTTGCCCACCAGTGTTTTATTTCATGCCCCTCGTCGCTCTCCTAATTACTTTTTTAAGTGCCAACCTACACTTTCTAAACTCCTCTAGTTTTCCGCTGTTTTCAGCGCTCTGGATCTGCCATGATCCTCTTTTTTTTCCTTATCCAATCCTCTATATCCCTTGACATCCAGGGTACCATGGGCCTGTTAGTCCTACCCTTCACCTTAACGGGTACGTGTTGGCTCTGAACTCTCATTATTTCCTCATTGAATGACTCCCGCTGATGTGATATAGACTTTCCAACAAGTAGCTGCTGCCAGCCCACTTTGGCCAGATCCTGTTTTATCATATTGAAATCGACCTTCCCCCAATTCAGTACCTTTATTTCCGGTCCACCTTTGTCCTTTTCAATAACTACCTTAAATCTTATAGAGTTATGGTCACTATCACTATGGTCACCGACATGCTCCCCTAATGACACTTCTACCACTTGACCGGCTTCATTCCCTAGGATTGGTCCCTTCTCTTGTAGGACTTTCTACATACTGGCTCAAAAAGCTCTCCTGCATGCATTTTAAGAATTCCACCCATTTTAAGCCTTTTGCACTAAGACTGTCCAAGTTAATATTGGGGAAGTTGAAATTCCCTACTATTATTATTCTATTCTTTCTCAGAGATTTGCCTACATATCTTCTCCTCTATTCCTTCCTGACAGTTCTAGCCTGTAGTCGACACCCAGCCAACTGATTGCAGCTTTTTTGTTTTTAAGTTCTACCCAAATGGCCTCATTTGAGGAACCTTCTAAGATGTCATTCCTCCTTACTGCATTAATTGGCTCCTTGATCAACAGTGCAATGCCCCCTCCGCTTTTATCCCCTCCCCTGTCGTGCCTGAAAATTCTATAACTTGGAATTTTGAGCTGCCACTCCTGTATCTCCCTCAACCATGTCGCTGTGATAGCAATAATATAATAATCTCATGTGCTAATCAACGCCCTCAATTCATCTGCCTTACTAGTAAGACTCCTCGCATTGAAATAGATGTAATACAACCTTGCATTTTTCCCTTGTGCCTTGCCAGGTCTATATTTGCTCTGCCTTCCAGGTAGACTCACTTTCTATTCTACATTACCCCCTACTGTACCTTCACACTGTATCCCATCCCCCTATCAAATTAGTTTGACCCCCACTCCCCCACCCCCAAAATAACTAGACAATCTCCTAACAGGGATGATTGTCCCATTCCCGTTCAGGTACAACTAATTCAAATCGGACAGGTCCCACCTTTGCAAGAAACAGACCCAGTGATCCAGGAAACTAAAGCCCTCCTTCCTGTACCATCTGCTCAGCCACACATTCATCAGCTCTATCTCCTATTTCTAAACTCACTAGCACGTGGCACCGGGAGTCATCCACAGGTTACAACCTTCGAGGTCCTGCTTTTTAATCTGCTACCTAGCTCTCTAAATCCTTGTTGCAGGACCTCATTCCTTTTTCTACCTATGTCGTTGGTACCAATATGTACCACGACCTCAGGCCGTTCACCCGCCCCCTTCAGAATGTCCTGCAGCCGCTCCATGACATCCTTGACCCTAGCACCAGGGAGGCAACATACCATCCTGGATTCACGTTTGTGGCCACAGAAACGCCTATCTGTACCCATTACGGTAGAATCCCCTATCACTAAAGCTCTTCCACTCCTTTCGCCCTCCCTGCTGTGCAGCAGAGCCATCCTTGGTTCCACAGAGCTGGCTGTTGCTGCTTTCCCCTAGGAGATCTTCAACCCCCCCCCCCAAACAGTATCAAAGTGGTATATCTGCTTGAGACCGGGATGGTCACATGGCACTCCTGTACTACATGCCTGCGCCTACTACTCCACCTGCTGGTCACCCATTATTTTTCTGCCTGTGCTGCCATTAGCTGCGGCGTGACCAACTCTCTCAACGTGCTACCCACGACGTGCTCAAAATCACGGATGCTCCACAGTGAATTCACCCGCAGCTCCAGCTCCGTAATGTGGTAGTGAGTAGTCACAGATGGATACACTTCATGCACACATGGTTGTTAGGGACACTGGAAGCATCCCTGATTTTCCACATAGTGCAGGAGGTATATACCATAGGGCTGAGCTCTCCTGCCATGACTTACCTTTAAATTAAATTAGTTGCCCCCTTTAAAAAATACTAATTACACTTGGGGACTTGTTCTACTCCAAACACTACACAGTGCAATCTAAAGACCTTAGTAAATTACCTAATTTAAGAAGTTCATTAACATTTTTGTTCTTGTTAGTCGTCCCCGCTCTGATCCGAAGTCCACTAAACCCCTTAAATTCAGAGTGGACGCGATTTTGCTTAAAAGACATCATCAGCCGGTAGCCCGGCCAGTTTCCCTCCACCTTCCCCTGCCGGTATATTCTGAAGACCCAATTTGGAATTGATTTATTTTGCTTCATTCATTCGCCATTCCCGCTGGAATTTCTCTCTTCCTCATCAACTCTGTTCAGGGAATGAAAATCCTCACAGGTTCCTGAGACTGACACCTGCGCAGGGACCCTGTGTAAATTATAGGTGTGTCGACCTTTGGGATATTTCACACTGAAATAGTGTCGTTGTGGGAGCCTGCATCGGTCCTAGCTGTGCTGCGTTAGTGTAGGATACGTGGACCATTTATTTGGTTCTAATGCGACTCAGCTACTCACATTTCTTTGGGCACTTTGATGTCTGTACTTGTGCAATTTCATTTTTGAACTGGAAAATTTCATCAGCTTTTCCTCTCTTTTCCACCCCTCCCTGGTCTTCACATGGTCTGTCTCTGACATTTCCCTTCCCTTCCTTGACTTCTCTACATCCATTGCAGGGTTTCGGCTGTCCACCAATATCAACGATAATCCCTCTGAATCGCACAGCTATCTTGATTAGCCTTGCTCCCAAGCTGCTCTCTGGAGAGAGTCTGCTCCATTCGCCCAGTTTCTCCACCGCCATTCCATCTGCTCTGACCATGCTACATTCCACGCCAGCGCTTCTGAAATGTGTTGTTTTTTCCTCACTCGAGGATTCCCCTCCACTGTAGTGAACCGGTTTACCCACCATTCTCTGTCACTTTTCCGGGCCACTGGATCATTATTCTCACTGCCATATTTTGAATGATCCCCTCTCCCTCTATTATTCTGCTGGAACTATTTACACATCCTCCGGACACATCCTCTGTCCCTTTAATTATCCCATTCGCCTTGCAGCAACATCCCTTTTCTCACTGAATCACTTCTGCCCTCCACGTGATCACAGCCCTTCTGCCTTGTTCTTTTCTTCCCCTAATCCCCACTCTTCACTGGCTCTATAATTGTTTCAAAACTGTGAATATCTTATGTCTTGCAGTTCCGATGAACGCCTATCAGCCTGAAAAGTTAACTCTGTTTCTTCCTCCACAGATGCTGCCTGTCTTGCAGAGTTTTTCAATATTCTTCTGTTTCATCATATTTACAGCAGTTCCGTTATTTTGTTATTACGGAATACATAGGCCTGGATATTAACAGGAGTTAGTGATATAGGTGGGGAGCAGAGTTTCAGGGTTTTAGATCAAGACTGCCTCTTTTTTTCAAAGACAGTTTCGGAGCCCTGAAGTCAAACTGATTGACAGGCTTGAATTCCAGTCAGGCAGGAAGGATTTTGAAGCATGACTCAGGACAGGAACCGTCTTAATCATGATCCCGTGGTGTGAGTGGTGTTTCCAAACACCATAGGCATAAATTCCACAATTCCAGAGGAGGAAATAATGGCGACCTCTCTGAGTGCTGCGCTGTCAATCACCAACCCTTTCGCATGCTCTGAGTCTGCCCTTACTGTCTTCCTCAAAGAATGTTGTATCAGCAATTTGAAGTCTCTTTTCCTTCTCTCTCTCTCTCTAACAGTTAATTTACTGGCGATTGTGATCCTGTCCCGGGGAAAGTATGGAATCTCCACCTGCACCACTCGCTACCTGGTGGCTATGGCAACGGCAGATCTGCTGGTCTTTATCTTTGAGGTCATATTGTGGTGGATCAGTTATTGTTATTTCCCGATGCCTTTTCTGACCATCACCTCTGTGTGTGGTGTTAACACTGTCCTAACTCGTGCAGCCATAGACTGTTCTGTCTGGTTCACTGTCACTTTCACCTTTGATCGATTTGTGGCAATTTGTTGCCAGAACTTGGAACAAAATGTTGCACCGAGAAAACTGCAGCTACTGTTCAAGCAACAACCTGCATTCTGCTCTGTTTAAAGAATGCCCCCTTCTACTTTGCATATGAACCTCCAGATACAGCTGACAATGAACATTGGTTCTGTTATCGAAAGCCAAGCTATTATACTGATCCCAGATGGGTGGGGTTTGCCTGGCTTGATAAGTGTTTAATCCCATTGATTCCATTCGCTTCAATTCTGCTGCTTAATACTCTGACAATGAGATATATTTTAGTAGCCAGTCGAGTCCATAAGGGACTGAGAGGTAAGAGCAAGGGAGAGAATTACAATGACCCAGAGATGGAGAGTCGAAGGAAGTCTGTGATTTCACCATATCCAGCAGTTTCATACTTCTGTGGTTGGTATTTGTTATAGAGTTTTTATATTATAGCATTATAGGGACAGATCACAACGGTTACAACGATTCTGAATTTTTATTTCAACAAGTTGGATATATGCTGCGGAATTTGAGCTGCTGCACAAACACAATTATTTATGGGTCGACCCAGTCGAAGTTCAGAGAACAGGTGAAGTGCGCGGTTAAATATCTGGTTACATCAATTCTTCGATTAACGAATAAACAGAACAACTGAGAGAAGACCAGAGGCGGATCACCATGTTTGCATTCGACGAAGATATCATTTATCTCCAAAGTGAAGAGGTGACCAACAGCTGTTTAACCCGAAATACACAGCTTGGGGATTGGGGTTTGTGTCACATACGCCAAAGAGCAGTGGGGCGCCAGGAAAGAGTTGACTGATAGCTGCATCAGCAGAAATACACTGGCAGGGGGCAGGGGTATCACACGTAGAATAGAGTAGTCCCGTGGCAGAAAAAAGGTGACTTTTGGAGAAGCGAACTGATCGGGAGCTGGAAGGTATTCTACGCTCCCCCTGCAGGGCAGGAATGGAAAGAGCAGCTGCAGTCTCTCCTACTCCTCCATTTTTATTTCTCACGTGTGCACAGAACGCAAAACTTGTTCTTGCAAAACCAAAATGCTGCAAATGCAGGGAGTCTGCCCGTGTCAGTTGATTATCATCACTTGTTTAATGTTTCAAGTGACCTTCTTGAGCCCCACTCCCTTCCATTCCTCCAAACTGGTCATTACCTCCCCTCTCTTTCTCTATCTCTCTCTTTCTCTCGCCGAGTCAGGCTATAGTGCTGTTGGGGGTTGTTTGGTATTCTCAAGATGCCAGAATTAGAGGAGGACGAATGTCTTGGAGAGTTGTAGGGGCGGGTGGAGGTTATCGAGATAGACAGGATTGTAGGGGCTGGAGGAGCTTACATATGGGGAGGATTTTGTGGCTGGAGGCGGTTACAGAGGTAGGCTGGATTGTAGGGGCTAGAGGAGCTTACAGAAATAAGGAAGGCTGCAGGGGCTGTAAGTGGTTACAGAGATAGGGAAGATTATCCCCAGCCACCGAACTCACCAAGATCTGTGAAGAACTCTGAATAAACATTTTTCTTCGGTTCCGACATTTGTTCTCTCGATGGATTCATTTGCAGGATGTGGGTTCTCCTTGAGAAGGTGGTTTTGAGCCTTCTCTCTTGAAACATTTGCTTTCTCTACTGGCGAAAGAGCTCCCAATGTTGCTGCAAATCAAGGAGTTCCAGGTTCTGGCCCAGTTTTGCCTCCTTTCTTAGTAGACTAGCCTCCTCCTGAAGTTCCCAGCATAACAGTCTTCAAACAATTCGATTCACTCTGCCTGATATCAAGAAGCAACTGAAGGCAATGGATACTGCAATGGCTATGGGTCCTGAAAACACTCCGGCAATTGTATTGAGAACCTGTGCTCCAGAACTTGCCACGTCATTAACCAAGCTGTTCCATTACAGCTGCAACACTAGCACCTATCCGTAAATGTGGAACATTGCCCAGGTATGTCTTGTACACAAAAAAGAAAAGATAATCCAACCTGAACAATTACTGCCCCATCAGCCTACTCTCGATCATCAGTAAAGTGATGGAAGGGATTGTCGACAGTGCAATCAAGTGGCACTTGCTTAGCAATAACCTGCTCAGTGATGCTCAATTTGGGTTCTGTCAGGGCCACTCAGCTCCTGATCCCATTACAGCCTTGGTTCAAACATGGAGTAATGAGCTGAACTCCAGAGGTGTGGTGAGAGTGATTGTTCTGGACATCAAGACAGCACTTGACCGAGTATGGCAACAAAAAGGCCGAGTAAAGCTAGTGTCAATTAGAAGCGGGGAGGGAGGGGGAGGTGATCCTCTCCGCTGTTTGGAGTTATACATAGCACAAAGGAAGATGGTTGTGTTATTGGAGGTCAATCATTCAAGCTCCAGGACATCACTGCAGTAGTTCCTCAGAGTAGTGTCATCGGCCCAACCACATTCAGCTGCTTCGTCAATGACCTTCCTTCAATCATAAGGTCAGAAGTGGGGATATTCGCTGACTATTACACAATGTTCAGCACCATTCATGACTCCTGAGATACTGAAACAATCCATGTAGAAATGCAACATGAACTGGATAATATCCCGGCTTGGGCTAATTAGTGGCAAGTAGCATTCACTCCACACAAGTGCCAGGAAATGACCATCTCCAACAAGAGAGAATCTATCCCTCACCCCCGAACCATGCCCCCCGCACCGACATTCCATGGCATTATGATCGCTGAAACCTCCAATGTTAACATCCTGGGGGTTACCATTGACTAGAAACTGAACTGGAGTAGCCATATAAATACTATGGCTTCAAAAGCAGGTCAGAGGCTAGGAACCCTGCGGCGAGTAAATCAGCTCTTCACTCCACAAAGCCTGCCCACCATCTACAAGGCAAAAGTCAGGAGTGTGATGGAATACTCTCCACTCGCTGGGATGGGTCCAGTTCCAACAATACTCAAGAAGCTCAACATCATCCAGGACATAGCAGCCCGCTTGATTGTCACCCCTTCCAAAACATTCACTCCCTCCACCACTGACGTTAAGTGGCAGCAGTGTGTACCATCTACAAGATGCACAACTGCAACGCACCAAGGCTCCTCAGACAACACCTTCCAAACTCGCGACCTCTACCACCTAGAAGGACAAGGGCAGCAGATGCTTCGGGACACCAACACCTGCAAATTCCCCTCCAAGCCACACATCATCCTGACATGGAACTGTATATCCGTTACCTCACTGTCGCTGGGTCAAAATCCTGGACCTCCCTTCCTAAACAGCATTGTGGGTGTATCTATCCCACATGGACTGCAGCGGTTCAAGAAAGCAGCTGAACACCACCTTTTCAAGGGCAATTAGGGATGGGCAATAAATGCTGGCCGAGCCAGAGACGCCCACATCCCATGAATGAATACAAAAATGCCTGTTAAAACTCCGTGCCAGTTTGACAGATGGAGACTGGGCCACTTGAATGAGTGGAGCTGTGGGGAAATAATGCCACAAAATAAAGTAACGTATTTGTTTCATACCTATTTTTTAAAAATAAAGCAATTTGCTGGCTACTGCTGATAATCACATGCTCCTGCTGGATCTGGTGGAGAAGCCGGACTGTTTTGTTGCACGCTTGTCTCCTATCAGGTCCTATGTGTCAACAATGGCGGCAATAGGGGGTCCCATTGGCCCTCACCGGCCACTATCCTTGTTATGGGTAAGGCCAAAAATTCAACAACAAGACATCTGGTCAGGATTAAACGGACCGACCCTTCCCAATGAAAGAAAAAAATAATAATCGGAGTAAAACCATTATTCCTTTATTAAGTGGGCGTTATGTTGCCCAGGTTTGACGCTTTTACCACCAACTACTCGTCAACATGATATTCTACCAGGAAGAATCATGCCACTCCCCTTTGAATTTCTCTCACCCTTCCCTCTCCCTTTTCTCTCTCTCTCTCTCGCTGGTACTTCCTCTCTTACTCGCCCTCTTTGCCTTCTCTCTCTCTCTCTCTGGCTCTTGCATGCTTTTAAAGTTCGAAATGGGAAATAAACACTTAGTGCTCCTCAAATTAAAATCAATCATCTGTAGGGAATGTAGCTGAAAGGTTATGGCCTTGGGGTCGCATTCCATTGCACAGGTTGTGAGTTGAAATTCCCAAAGACTGAGGTTTATATATTATATAGACTGGCACCAGGAGTAAAGCAAATCTGTACAGGATAAATTATTGGTTAAACCCCCCACTAAGTCATCCTACATCCCTCACCATATCTCGAGAATAAAAACTATGAAGGCAGGAAATGTGAAATCTCAGGATATAAAGATGCGGCATAGATTCGATGCGAGAACGTCGAATTACTGAAGATGGAGTATGTAAAGTGTTGAGTGAATAGTTCTTGTTGATGGTGCAACCGTATTTCAAACTAACTGAATTTAGAAAACAAAAAAACAAAATGAAGTCGGCCCCAGAGAAATTTAAACTCTCAACCCCTTGTTTTCCAGATCAGTGCACGAACTTTCTTTGTGTATTAGGACGAGTATATTTCATCATCCATATTAATGACTTAGACATGGGTGGACAGAGCACAGTTTCAAAATTTACATCTGACTCAAATCTTAGAAGTATTTTGAACTCTGAGGAGGATGGTGATGAACATCAAGAGAACATAGACAGGCGTGTTGCATGAGCTGACACGTGGCAGGCAAAATTAATGCAGAAAATGATGTAATGATATATTTTGGAGGAAGAACGGGAAAGAAATATACAATAAAGTACACTTTGCTTAAGTGGTGCAGTAGCAAAGGATCTTTGGGTATAGGGACACAAATTGTTGAAGTGTTATGGCAGGCTGAGAAAGTGGTTCAGAGGGTATATGGGATGGTGGGCTTTATAAATAAAGACTTAGAGTACAAAAGCAAGGAAGTTATCGTAAAGCTTTATAGCACATTTGGTTTGGACTCAATTGGAGCATTTGAGAAAATGCTGTCATTGGTTGAAGGATCGAGATACAAACAACACTGATTTAAAGTGTTTATCAACCTTTCCAATAGTAATACGAGCATGAATTATTTCATGCAGTGAGTGGTTAGGATCTGGAGGCTAACGTGGAAGCAGATTCAATCACGGCTATCAAATCAGAATTGAATAAGCACCTGTAGACAAACAAACTTGCATGGTGAGAGGGAATGGCAGTGGGACCAGCTGAGTTGCTCTTGCAGAGAGCCGGGCACTTACATGAAGGGACGAATAGCCTCCTTCACTACAAAAACCATTCTGTAAGATGGTCTCAATAAAGTGCTTCCAAGCATAAAGGACATCCTGCGAAATCCACATGAAAAGATTGTTGCATCTGCAGCATTTTGGCTTTTGAAGGGACACACTTATTTCTATCTGAGCAGATTCAGGCAGCTTGGAATTGAACCAGTGGAGGTGATGGCGAGACTGTGACTGACGTTTTTCCTCCTGTCCTGCAGGAGGCACTCTATACCTCCTCCAGGACCTGTAGGTCTGGTCCTTCGACGGTCACCTCTTGCCCACCGCACCGCAGCTGTTTTTCAATATCAGCTATGTGCCCTGTTACAAAATATAGACTAAAGGGCGGGGCGTATTCCTATTTCAGTTGGAGGTTAATTTACAGTTCAGTGTGACCCATTCTCTTCACTGGTTATTGGGTACCATCCCAACTGTTTGTGGAGGTGTGGTGCGGGGAATACCTTGAACACCCGCACCTTCCCTTCTTTGGGATATTGACCATGATAGCCATTACACAGTATTTACAGCACAGAAACAGGCCATTCAACCCGACAGTCCACTTGGTACTTCTCCCACCTTTACTTTTCTCATCCAATAGCTATATCTTTCTATTCCTTTCATACCCATGCGTTGATCCAGTTTCTCCTTAAATACATCGACATTATTCACCTCAACCACTCCCTGTGATAGCGACATCCACTTTCTCAACACTCTGCGGAATGACGCTTCTCCTGAATTCCTGATAGTATTTATTGGTGACTATGTTTGGTTAATGGCCCCCTAGTTCTGGGCTCATACCTAATTGGAAATATCATCACGACGTCGATCCTACAGAACCTTTCACAATGTTAAAACACTCTATCTGGTCACCCTTCAGCCTTCTCATTTTTTTTAGAGAAAAAAGCCCCAGCCTTTTGAATCTCCCTTATGGTTGTCATGTCTCTGTGCATCCCTCCCCAGTAGGTAAAGCCTTAATATCGCAGCGACTGCTTCATCCACCGTCCATTTTTTTCATTACCTAATTGGAAATATCATCACGACGTCGATCCTACAGAACCTTTCACAATGTTAAAACACTCTATCTGGTCACCCTTCAGCCTTCTCATTTTTTTTTAGAGAAAAAAGCCCCAGCCTTTTGAATCTCCCTTATGGTTGTCATGTCTCTGTGCATCCCTCCCTAGTAGGTAAAGCCTTAATATCGCAGCGACTGCTTCATCCACCGTCCATTTTTTTCACTTATGTGTTCATATGTCTTGCTGTTCGGATCATTAGCAAGGTTGGAATTTATTGGCTATCCCTCATTGCCCCTTGAGAATATGGTGGTGAGGTGCCTTCATGAACCACTTCAGTTTGTCTGTTGTGTGTACTCCAATAGCGCTGTTTGGCAGAGAAGTACATGATTCTGACGCAGTGGTAATGAAGGAATGACCAATTTACGAACAAGTTGAGATGGTGAGCCCAGCACGGGGGGAGAAATTGTAGATGATGGCGTCCTTTTGAACCTGCAACCCTGGTCCTTCTCGATGCTTCAGGTTGCAGGTCTGGGACTTGCAGTTTGGTGACAGTATCTACATACACACACAAACAAAAATAGACACACACTCACACACACAAACAGAAACTCCGGTATAAAGTTACACACAAGCACATATAACACTCAGGCACACATATAGACTGACAAATACATAGATAAAATCTCTCAGCCCCTATTGGGAAAGGGGGAGGCGAGTCAGCCACATCGAGCCTGTTAGACCGAAACAGGAGGAAGTTATTCAATCCCCTCGAGCTTGTACAGGGCAAGAGGAGGGCATTGAACCGTCTCACCTCTGTTATACAGGAACAGGGGGAGGCTATTCATCCCATCAGCCTCTGACATAGGAGCAGCAGGACATTCAGCACACTCGACCCTGTTACACAGGAACTGGAGGTGATCCTTCAGCCCATCGGTACTCAATTAAAGAGGAACACTAGAAGACCATTCTGCCCTATCGAGCTTGCTATAGAGGTACATCGGATTTTCATTCAGCCCCATTGATCCTGTTACACAGGAACAGCAGGTTATCAGTCACTACCTCATTGGGCGAGATCAGCGAAGTTACTATGGGCTTGTCGGATGAAGCCTGTGATTTTCCTGCTCTGTGCATGTGGGGTTCAGAACCCGCCGCACGGCCCCAAACAAACAGTGCTTAAAAGACAGTATGGAAAATGATTGAGCAAATTCTCGTGGCGAATCAATCCACAGACACTCGTTCAGGGATACAATATTTTACTTTATTTGGATAGAGACACAAGAGGGTTTTTTACACGGCCGTGGTCCCTCTCACTTACATGTATGCTCTCGATCCCTTCGATCGCCAGTAGACCCGGCATGCTATCACTCTGCCATCTTTCATTGTGGACTGAAATCGCTGGAAATATCCTTTACAGGGAGACAGGGAGATGATCGACTTATTCTATGCTAACCACTGTCCGACATACACCCGACCCCGCCGACCGCATTGCACTTGCACCTTCCCTCAAGCATCAGTCGTTCCTGTCCACCCATCCCGCTTCCCAGAGTCCGTGATTCCTCCCTCAGTAGATGCACTCACACCACACCCTCCATCCCCACCCACACCACGAGGATCGAGACAGTACATCAAACTGTGCACAGCAAGCTCCCCCTAACAGCAATGTATAATGAGTCATAGAGCTATAGTCATAGGTTCATAGATTTACACAGCCCAGAAACTGGTCCTCTGGCCCATCGTGTCTGTGCCGGCCGTCAAGCACCTAACTATTCTAATCCCACTTTCCAGCACTTGGTCCATAGGCTTGGTTTGCTATGGCATTTCAAGTGCTCATAAGAACATAAGAACTATGAGCTGCAGTAGGCCCTCCGGCCCCTCAAGCCTGCTCCACCATTCAATAAGATCATGGCTGATCTTTTCGTGGACTCAGATCCACTTACCCGCTCTCTCACCGTATCCCTTAATTCTTTTATTTTTCAAAAAGATATCTACCTTAGCTTTAAAAACGTTTACTGAAGTAACGTGGGAAGCTAGGGAGGAGATTGCAGAGCCTTTGTCCTTGATCTTTATGTCGTCATTGTCGACAGGAACAGTGCCGGAAGACTGGAGGATAGCAAATGTTGTCCCCTTGTTCAAGAAGCGGAGTAGAGACAGCCCTGGTAAATATAGACCTGTGAGCCTAACTTCGGTTGTGGGTAAAATGTTGGAAAAGGTTATAAGAGACAGGATTTATAATCATCTTGAAAAGAATCAGTTCATTAGCGATAGTCAGCACGGTTTTGTGACGGGTAGGTCGTGCCTCACAAACCTTATTGCGTTTTTCGAGAAGGTGACCAAACAGGTGGATGAGGGTAAAGCAGTGGATGTGGTGTATATGGATTTCAGTAAGGCGTTTGATAAGGTTCCCCATGGTAGGCTATTGCAGAAAATACGGAAGTATGGGGTTGAAGGTGATTTAGAGCTTTGGATCAGAAATTGGCTAGCTGAAAGAAGACAGAGGGTGGTGGTTGATGGCAAATGTTCATCCTGGAGTTTAGTTACTAGTGGTGTACCGCAAGGATCTGTTTTGGGGCCACTGCTGTTTGTCATTTTTATAAATGACCTGGAAGAGGGTGTAGAAGGGTGGGTTAGTAAATTTGCGGATGACACTAAGGTCGGTGGAGTTGTGGATAGTGCCGAAGGATGTTGTAGGGTTCAGAGGGACATAGATAGGCTGCAGAGCTGGGCTGAGAGATGGCAAATGGAGTTTAATGCGGAAAAGTGCGAGGTGACTCACTTTGGAAGGAGTAACAGGAATGCAGAGTACTGGGCTAATGGGAAGATTCTTGGTAGTGTAGATGAACAGAGAGATCTTGGTGTCCAGGTGCATAAATCCCTGAAGGTTGCTACCCAGGTTAATAGGGCTGTTAAGAAGGCATATGGTGTGTTAGCTTTTATTAGTAGGGGGATCGAGTTTCGGAGCCACGAGGTCATGCTGCAGCTGTACAAAACTCTGGCGAGACCGCACCTGGAGTATTGCGTGCAGTTCTGGTCACCACATTATAGGATGGATGTGGAAGCTTTGGAAAGG
Organism: Heterodontus francisci; assembly: GCF_036365525.1. Lineage (NCBI taxonomy): Eukaryota > Metazoa > Chordata > Chondrichthyes > Heterodontiformes > Heterodontidae > Heterodontus > Heterodontus francisci. The sequence continues at coordinate 216,055 of NW_027141208.1, forward strand.
GTGCAGAGGGGATTTACTCGGATGTCGCCTGGTATGGAGGGAAGGTCTTACGAGGAAAGGCTGAGGGACTTGAGGTTGTTTTCGTTGGAGAGAAGGAGCAGGGGAGGTGACTTAATAGAGACATATAAGATAATCAGAGGGTTAGATAGGGTGGATAGTGAGAGTCTTTTTCCTCGGATGGTGATGGCAAACACGAGGGGACATAGCTTTAAGTTGAGGGGTGATAGATATAGGACAGATGTCAGAGGTAGTTTCTTTACTCAGAGAGTAGTAGGGGCGTGGAACGCCCTGCCTGCAACAGTTGTAGTCTCGCCAACTTTAAGGGCATTTAAGTGGTCATTGGATAGACATATGGATGAAACTGGAATAGTGTAGGTCCGATGGTTTCACAGGTCAGTGCAACATCGAGGGCCGAAGGGCCTGTACTCCGCCGTAATGTTATAATTCTAATTCTAACAGTCTAATTCTAATATGGGCTTCAACTACTTCACTGGGCAAGGAGTTCCATAGATTAACAACCCTCTGGGTGAGGAAGTTCCTTCTCAATTCAGTCCTAAATCTGCTCGCTCTTATCTTGAGGCTATGCCCTCTTGTCCTAGCTTCACCTGCCAGTGGAAACATCCTCGCTACTTGTATCTTATCTATTCCCTTCATAATTTTATATGTTTCTATAAAATCCCACCTCATTCTTCTGAATTCCAATGAATATAATCCCAATCTACTCAGTCTCTCCTCATAAGCCAACCCCCAAATCATCCAATCATCCAAATACTTCTTAAGTGCTGTGAGGATTCCTGCCTCTACCCCCTCTTCAGGTAGTACGTTCCAGATTTCAACCACCCTCTGGGTGAAATAAAATCTTCAAATCCCCTCTAAATCCCCTGCCCCTTACCTTAAATATATGCCCCCTGGTTATTGACCCCCTCAGCTAACGGGAAAGGTTTCTTCCTAAATAACCTATCAATGCCCCTCCTAATTTGTTATACCTCAATCATGTCTCCCCTCAGCCTTCTCTACTCTAAGGAAAGCAACCCTAGCATTTTAAGAATCTCTTCATAGCTGAAATGCTCCAGCCCACGCAACATCCTGGTGAATCTCCTCTGCATCCTCTCCAGTGCCCTCATATCCTTCCGAACGCGTGGTGCCCGGAGCTGTGCACAGCACTCAAGCTGTGGCCTAGCTAACGTTTTATACAGCTCCATCGAAACCTCTAAAATAAAAGCAAAATACTGTGGATGCTGGAAATATGAAATAAAAACAGAAAGTACTGGAAAGCTCAGCAGGTCTGGCAGCATCTGTGGAGAGAGAAAAGGAGTTAACGTTTCAGGTCAGTGACCCTTCTTCAGAACTGGCATATTTCAGAAATGTAAACGATTTTAAGCAAGTAAAGTGGGGATGGGGCAAGAGATAACAAAAGGGAAGGCATTGATAGGACAAAGTCACAGAATAGCTGACCAGAAGGTCATGGAGCAGAGGGAAACAATGTGTTAATGCTTTGCTGAAAGACAAAGCATTAGTGCAGATAGGCTGGTAATGGACTGAAAACTAAACAGCCAGTAGCACAAACATAAAAACAAGTGGGTAGGCACAGTATAAATAAACTGAACAATAAAATAAAAGAAAAAGAAAAAAAAAAGAAAAAAGAAGAAATAACTAAAGATAAAAGTATAATGGGAGGCCCGTCATGCTCTGAAATTATTGAACTTAATTGCTTCAAATTTCCACACTTCCTTCACCTTAACATGGTCCATCTCCAACACTTCCCTTCCATTCCTCGACTTCTCTGTCTCCATCTCTGGGGATCGGATGTCTAATAATATTCATTATAAGCCCTCCGACTCCCACAGCTACCTCGACTACACTTCTTCACACCCTGCCTCCTGTAAGTACTACATTTGATTCGCCCAGTTTCTCTGTCTCCGACGCATCTGCTCTGATGATGCTACCTTCTATGACAGCGCTTCTGATATGTCTTCCTTTTTCCTCAATCGAGGTTTCCACCAACTGTGGTTGACAGGGCCCTCAACCGTATCCAGCCCATTTCCGCAGCTCTACCCTCACCCCTTTCCCTCACTCCGAGAACCGTGACAGGGTTCCCCTTGTCCTCACTTTCCACCTCATCAGTCTCCATATCCAAAGGATCTTCCTCCACCATTTCTGCTACCTCCAGCGTGATGCCACTACCAAACGCATCTTCCCCTCCCTTCCCCTGTCAGCATTCTGAAGGGATCGTTCCCTCCGTGACACCCTGGTCCACTCCTCCATTACCCCCACCACCTAGTCCCCCTTTGCAAGGCACCTTCCCCTACAATCGCAGGAGGTGTAATACCTGCCCATTTACTTCCTCTCTCCTGACTCTCCGAGGCCCATACAATCCTTTCTGGTGAAGCAACGATGTACTGGTACTTCCTTCAATGTAGTATACTGTGTTCGCTGCTCACAGCGTGATCTTCTCTACACTAGGGAGACCAAATGCTGACTGGGTGTCTGCTTTGCGGAACACCTTTGCTTAGTCCGAAAGCATGACCCCGGGCTTCCAGTTCCTTGCCATTTAAACACTACTTCATGCTCTCATGCTCACACCTCTGTCCTGGGATTGCTGCATCAACGTAAGCTCGAGGAGCAGCATCTCATTTATCAATTCGGCACACTACAGCCTGCCGGACTGAACATTGAGTTCAATAATTTCAGAGCATGACGGGCTTACCGTTTTACTTTCATTTTCTGGTTATTTTTTTCTTTTTTTCTTTTTTTTGTGTTTTAATTTATTTTATTTCATCTTCATTTGTTCAGTTTGCCTACCCACTCTTTTATTTTCTTGTTTGCACTTGCGGCTGTTCAGTTTTCAATCCATTAACACCCTAACTGTACTAATGCTTTGTCTTTCAACACACCATTAACATATTGTTTGCCTTTGCTCCATGACCTTCTGGTGGGTTATTCTCTGTGATCCTATCCTATCTACACCTTTTTTATTATCGCTTGCCCCAGCATCGCTTTACTTACTTAAAACCTATCACATTTCTAATATTTGCCAGTTCTGAAGAAGTGTCACTGACCTGAAATGTTAAGTCTGCTTCTCTCTCCACAGATGCTGCCAGACCAGCTGAGTATTTCCAGTATTTCCTGTTTTTATTCAATTCCCAAACCTGGTTTCCCTGCAGCCACATTTCAGTAATCACCAGTCAGTAATCGCCACCCTCCTTCCCCAGTACCGGTGCCAATGTCCCACGAATTCGAAGCATTTCCCCCACACCAATCTTTGAGCCACGCATTTGCCTCTTCAACCTTATTGGCCCTGTGTCAATTGGCTCGTGGCTCAGGTAGTAATCCAGAGACGATTACCTTTTTGGTCCTGTTTTGTAATTTAACCCCTTGGCTGCTCCTATCCCCTCAGCAGAACCTCTTTCCTCGTTCTACCTATAATGTTTGTACCAACGTGGACCACGACAGCTGTAATTTTCCTCTCCCACTCCCAGTTCCTCTGCATCCCAGATGAGCTATCCGGAAGCCTGGCACCAGGTGGGCAACACAGCTTTTGGCACTCTCGAGTTTGGCCACAGATAACAGTGCCTATGCCCCTAACTATACTATCCCCGATTACGATCACATTACTCTCTTCTTCCCCTCCCCCCACTTGAATGTCTCCCTATAACACGGTGCTTTGGTTAGTCTGCTCATCCTTCCTACAGTCCCAGCTCTCATCCACACAGGGAGCAAGAATCTCGAACGTGTTGGGCAAGGACAAGGACTGAGGCTCCTGCAACACTACCCCCTGGATCCCTGTACCTGCCTCACTCATAGTCACATCCTCCTGTCCCTGACCATTGGCTGAATTCAAAGTAGTTAATATAAGTGGTGTGACTGTCTCCTGAAACACAACGTCCCGGTAACTCCCCCACTCCTTGATGTGTTGCAGTGTCTGGAGCTCAGACTCCAGCACACCAACTCTGAGCTGGAGTTCCTCGAGCAACTGACACATGCTACAGATGTAGTCGCTAGGAACCACAAAGGGATCCACCAGATCGCATATCATGCATGTGCAACACATACCTGGCCCTGCATCTACAATTTATTTAATTAGATTATAATTTGTCCTTTTACATTTTCCACTGGTCTTTAATTCTTTAATCCGCTTTAGTTTTTAGTTTATATACTCATAAATCGATCAAGCCTTACTCTATATTTGATTTCAATTTAAACTAAAAGCTTACCTGAATACTGACCCCTGCTGCTTCCTGTTTCACTGGTTTACTGTTGAATGTGACGTCACTCTGATGTCACGTTTCGATTTTATCTTTCCCAGCTCCGCTCCGCTCCTCTCTCTCTCTGACTCTCCGACTCTCCGCTCCTTTGGCTGCGCTCCTCTCTTTTTGTCTCTCCGACTCTCCGCTCCTTAGGCTGCGCTCCTCTCTCTCTGTCTCTCTGACTCTCAGCTCCTCAGGCTGCACTCCTCTCTTTCTGTCTCGCCCACATTCTGCTCCTTGGGATGCACTTCTCTCTCTCTGTCTCTCGGATTCTGGTTTGGCGCGCTTTTTGAACCACCTCTCCTCGGCTATGCTTCTCTCTCTCTGTCTCGCCGACACTCTGCTCCTTGGGCTGCACTCCTCTCTCTCTGTCCCTCCGAGTCACCGCTCCTCGGGCTGCGTTCCTCTCTGTCTGTCTCTCCGACAGTCTGCTCCTCAGGCTGCACTCCTCTCTCTCTGTCTCTCTGATTCTGATTTGACGCACTTTTTGAACCACCGCTCCTCCGGCTGTGCTCCTCTCTCTGTCTCTCCGACACACTGCCCCTCCGGCTGCACTCCTCTCTCACTCCAACTCTGGTTTGACGCGGTTTTTGAACCACCGCTCCTCGGGCTGTGTTTTGCTCTCTGTCTCTCCGACTCTCTGCGCTTTTGGCTGCGTTCCTCTCTCTCTCTATCTCTCCGACTCTGCTTTGGCACATTTTTTGAATCGTCTCCTCCTCGGGCTGTGCTCCTCTCCTTCTGTCTCTGTTACTGTGATTTGGTACACTTTTTAAACCCTCTGTTCCTCGGCCTGCGCTCCTCTCTCGCTGTCTGTCCGACTCTGGTTTGGCGTGCTTTTTGAACTCTGGGAGAATTGAATGGAGTTCTTGCAGTAAGTGTGGTCTGAGGAAGTGTAGTGCCTGTAGCTGTGAGTGTCCATGGGTTTATAATGGGCACCGGTTGATCGGATTTTCCCAGAAATGGAGAGGGAGAATTCGAGGAAGGGAAGGGTCCGAGATGGACTATGTGTGTGTGAGAGAATGGTGGATATTGAAGACAAATTGACTGAAATTTTCTTGCTTATCGCAAGAGCAGGAAGTGGTACCGGAATAGTTATCAATTCACTGGAAGAAGAGGTGAGGGATGGGGACTGAGATGGACTCAACAAAGAATGTTCCACAGATCCCATAAAAAGGCAGGCATCGCTAGGACCCATGTGGGTACCCATAGCAACACCTATACCTTGGAGCGCACAGAAAATGCTGGGGAAGGGCCATGTACCTGATGTAGTCACTGGGTTACTCACTCTTTGCACAGAAACTGCCAGAGTTGATGAGCAAATCCCAACAATTTCTATATAAATTATGCTTAGGTAAATGGGGATTGAAGTCACCAGGCCATGTCTTTAATGACCCAATCAGATTTCAACTTTTGCCACCATTCACAAACACCATCTATATTATCAGGAAGTCCATTTCCCAAAGATTCAGTGCAGCCACGGTATGCACGAGAATAGAGGAAAAGTCACTGGTCTGTCATTGAGACTGCCCTTCTTCTCTTAGCACTCCCACGCACATTGATTACCCTGATCTGCGACTAGTGTTCTTTCCGATTGATAATTATCATTTACCACCATCAGATCGGATCAGTGACAGAATTAACCAGATACAGTGAAGCACATTGATTTTCTGAAATCATTTTCCCTCTGTTGATTCATGTTCCTGATTTAAATGTCAATTCCCTACTCGGACTTGCTGGATGTTTTCCCTTTCTACTCAGTTCCTCTGAAACCTCGTTTCAAGCCCTGAAAAGTATTGCTTGAGTTCCCCCTGTACAGGGCTGTGAAGCAGCTCTTGCGTTGAAATAAGCTGCCATTCATTGGCTGATGTTTTAGGACATTCTCCATTGAGTTGGAGAAATTCAAAGGCAGAGATTCAGTCCTGAACTGTAGAGGGGCAATCCATGGGCCAGCTGAGAACAGTCCGATGGTAAATACATGCGATGAGTCAGTCAATGTCTCTGGAGAGTGGAGGGTGCTCTCTCCATTCAGGTGCAGTTTTGACCCAGTAATCATAGCCACGAGCTGTAAGTAATGAAACATTTCCCTGGTCCCAGGTACTAAGTCAATATCCAATGAAGCAATTGATGAATGATTGAAGCAATTCGGAATTTACGATGAACATGTATAAAACACTGGTTCAGCCACAACTGGAGTATTGTGTGCAATTCTGGGCACTGCACAATAGGAAGGATGTGAAGGCTTTAAGGAGGGTGCAGATACATAGAGAAGCTGGCGTTGTTCTGCTTATAGAGGAGAAGGTTATGAGGTGATTTGATAAAGGTGTTCAAAACCATGTCGGCTCATGAGAGAGGAGAAGTTTCCCATTGACACAATAAACGGGAGGATATTGAGAGGGTTAGAAGAAATGACAGATCTTGGAGTGCATGTCCATTCCCCCTCCACCACTCATTTCCCCTCCCCTCTTTCACCCATTCCCCTTCCCCATTTCCCCTCCCCCATTCCTCGCCCACCATTTCCCCTCCCCTCCTCCAGCCATTCACCCAACACCCATTTCCGTTCGCTCTCCCCCACCTATTGCCCCTCCCCCACCCACACCACATCCCCACCCCCTCCCAAACCGAGTTCCCCTACACGTCCCCCACACAGTTCCCCTCCCCCAACCATTTCCCATCCAGCTCTGCCCCCAACCCCCGCCAAATTCCCCTCACTCCTGTCCCCTCAAACCCGCATTACCCCTCCCCTACCCCTCCCTCCCCTACCATTCCTCCTGGACCCATTTCGTCTTCCCCTCTCCCTTCCTTACCCCCACGCATTTTCCCTCCTCCTCCCCCCATTTCTCCACTCATTCCGCTCCCTTCCACACCTATTTCCTCTCGCTCTCCCTTGACCCATGTAATTCCCCTCCCCGACACATTTCCCCTCCCCAACCCATTACCTCCACCAACTTTCCCTCCTCCTTCCCCACCCATCTCCACCTCCAACCATTTTCCCGCCTCCAAACACTTCCCCTCGCCCTCCACCACCCATTTTCCATCCAGCATCCCCTCCGACTTCTCCACCCCCACCAGGTCCCCCTCCCCTACCCATTCCCCTCCCCCACACATTTCTACTCCCCTTCCCATTTCTCATATTCCTCCATCTCCACCTGCCAATCCTCCACTCCCTTCCCTTCCAACTTTTCAGGACTGTTCATGATCTTATATACTTCAATCAAGTCTACCCTCAGTCTTCGAAACGCCTATTAAAACCAGCCCAGTCTATCCATTCCTTCCGCATAAGACAGCCCACTCAATCCAGGTAACAATCTAGTAAACCTTCTCTGAACTGCCTCCAACACATTTGCATCCTTCCTTATATAAGGAGACCGAAGCTGCACACAGCATTCGATATGGGTGAGTGGGGAATGGGTGGAGAAGCTGAAATGGGTGGAGAGGGGGAGGGGAAGTTGGTGTGGCGATTGGAAGGTGGAGGGTAAATGGGTTCGAGAGGGGAAATGGGTAGGGAAGGGGGAGGGAAAGGTGGTGTTGGGGGAAAGGGAGAGGAGGGGAAAAGGATGATGTCAGTGAAATGGGAGCGAGGGAGGGAGGGGAAATAGGTGAGGAAGGGGGAAGGGAAGTGAGTGAGGGAATTGGCAGGTGGAGATGGAAGGGGAAGGGACATGGAAAGGGGCGTAGAAATGGGTGGGGGTGGGGAAATGGGTAGGGGGAGGGAGTGGAAGTTGATGGGGGTCATTGAATATTTTGAAGGCGGAGGTAGATAGATTCTTGTTAGACAAAGATAATCAAAGGTTGTTGCAGGTAGACAGGAGTTTGGAATTCGAAAGACAAACAGATACACCATGAACTTATTGAATGGCAAAGCAGACACGAGTGGCTGAATGACCCACTTCTGCCCCTAATTCATCTGTTCATCTGTATGTACATAGTATCCTGAGCTCGTGACGCCGACTGAGACAAGAGAGATGGTCGTTAATATCTCGACCTCGTCAAACTGACGGAAACACGGCAGACAGATTTAATATCCTGACCCGGTAACAACGAGCGAGACAAGGGAGACAGTGTTTAATATCATGCCCCATGAACATCGGAAGACACAAGGGAGATACCCGCAACCACTGACCGAGTCAGTGGAGATGGTGCTTAATATCCTGAACCAGTATTGCTGAGTGAGACACGGGAGAAGATGGATAGTATCCTGAACAGGTAATTCCGACCGAGTCAAGGGAGAATGTGTTTAATATCATGACCAGGTAATTCTGACAGTCATGGGAGAATATGGTTAATATCCTGATGCAGTGAAACGGGCAATGGTGTTTAATATCCTGACCTCGTAATGTGATGGAGACACGGGAGATGATGTTGGATATCATGACCCAGGAACACCAGAAGTGATAAGGGAGATGGTGTTTAATAGCCTGTCCCGTTACAACCAGCCAAGACAAGGGAGGTGAGGTTTTCCATCCTGACCCAGTTACGCGTACCAAGGCAAGGGAGACAGTGCTTAATATCCTGAGTAACATGGAGTCAAGTGCGGGAGACAATTCTTTGATATCCTCACCTGGTAACACCGACTGAGCAAAGTAATGGTGATTAGTATTCTGATGGATAAACACCGACCTAGACAAGGTAGGCAGTGTTCAATAGCCTGACCCGGTACACAGACTGAGCTAAGGGAGCCTGTGTTCAATACCCAGAGCCAGGTATACCGGTCAAAAGACAGGAGAAGGTGTTTAACATCCTGACCCAGTAACACAAACTGGGATATGTGAGACGGTGTTTAATGTTTTTTTTTAGTTTTAGTTTTTTAGTTATGTTTTTTTTTTTAGTTTTAGAGATACAGCACTGAAACAGGCCCTTTGGCCCACCAAGTCTGTGCCGACCATCAACCACCCATTTATCCTAATCCTGCACTAATCCCATATTCCTATCACATCCCCACCTGTTCCTATATATTTCCCTACCACCTACCTATATTAGGGACAATTTATAATGGCCAATTAACTTATCAACCTGCAAGTCTTTGGCATGTGGGAGAAAACCGGAGCACCCGGAGGAAACCCACGCACAGGCAGTACCCAGAATCGAACCCGGGTCTTTGGAGCTGTGAGGCTGCGCTGCTAACCACTGCGCCACTGTGCCACCCCAAACTTTTTGATTCGGGTAATGCCAACAGCAACTTGCGTATATAAAGCGTAATTAAAGCTATGACTCTTCCCAAATCGCTGCACCGGATCAAATATCAAACAGAATTTGAAACAAATGTACGGAAATACATTATGACAGGTGGTCAAAGTCTGGGAAAACTACTTGGTAATAAGCAGTGTGTTATAATAGGAGAGAGGCAACGACTTTCAGGGAGTGAATTTCAGAGCTTATGGTCTCAGGCAGATGAAGAGCACAAGTTTTGATGTGATTAAAATCGGGTAAGTGCACGAGGCCAGTACTGGAGGAGCACAGAGATCACAGAGGTTTGTTGAGGCTAGAGGAGGTTACAGAGGTAGAGACCCGAAGAACCATGGAGGGGTTTGTAAACAGAGTTATAATTTCAAGGACACTGAATTTGCGAACTCATAGTCACACTTTATTCCTGCTGGTTGCAGGGTCTTTAATTAGGTCCTATCTTTGTGAGCCATGAACTAACCACCTAATCCAGGAGACACTTTTGATTGTGTCAACATCAGTGTTAATTTTGGGGCAGAACCTGGGTGGTTTCATTATGAAGGGAAAGAGGTGTTCGGTAATGAGAGAATTGGAGATTCCCGAGATTGCTCAGAACGAGGGGCAGCTGGTGATTTTAATGTCTGTAAACAAGTACAGAGCCAGTTTATGAGCAAGCACAGAACCCTGATGCTGTCATTGCTAATAAATCATTCAACCTCTAACTCCTACCAATTGGAAGAAAAGTTCATCGATCTGAAACGTTAGCTCTGTTTCTCTGCTCTGCAGACACTGCCCGAACTGTGTGTATTTTGCAGCATCAGAGTTCATAGTCAAAGTACAAACATATAACATGCATACTATTCTTCATGAAGCATTATTTCATCGCAAGCACAGCTTTATTTCTCAAAACATTATAATATGTATATAGTTTGGATATGCAGTGAGCAGGTTGCGACACGATTGGAAGATTGCTTTCGTTCAAATCTGAAATTAATCCTAAATTAACATTTTTGCCAGGAGAAAAATATTAAGCATTTAAATTAGCAAACGTAAAACATTACAATGTTATCCCGTGGCTTTCATTGTCTTCCATCACCTCATAGCCAGTGTTATTCAAAGCGACGTTCCTGCATAATGAACAAAACAAAGGAAAGGTTCAATGAAACATCGAGGTTAGTGACAAGGGCATTTTTTGTAATAAATGCCCTCTTAAAATATGATAGCGCGGATTCACATTTTAAGGAAACAATGCATCAATTTCTGTGCATGGTTCTGCATGTTTAGTATTTCAATGTTTAGAGGGACCAAGCACACTCGAATCTGAAACCAAATATGGATTGCAACTGGATCCTTTTATTCTATTCCTACAAGTTGTTGAAGCACCCACTGTCTCTAAGTCGTAATAATACAAAGAAATAATCACAATTACGCTGCTTCCCCTCTGAGTACTTTCATCAAATCTTTCATACCTGTTTCTCAACACGATTTGTAAAGGACTGCTCTACGTTTCTTTAGTCCTCTAGTCACGCACACGGTCCCAGACGAGGCTTTATATCCTGAAAAAGTTGTGAGCAAAAACGCCAAAAAATTAAGTAGTTCCGACAAAACACCACATGATAAGCGGTTTACCATTCTGGCACATTGTCCCTCTTCCTCTCGTCATCTTGTGTCCATCTTGTTTCGCAATGTTTTGGAAAAGTTTAGTCATACCAATACGAATAACATATGCACTTTAAGCTGAAGATAAACAGAGGCGTCAACTAAATAGTAACCTGACATATTAATCCTAAAGTTTCCTGTCAGCGAACAGGTTTATCAATTTAATGATTTCTGGGAAAAGTACAATTTCACAAGCCGTTAGCAACTGAAAATAAATGGAAGAAAAACGTAATGATTTGTAATAAAATGGCATCCTAATAGATGTATGGATCGATATATGAATGGGGCCATTTTGTCCAATGGTTTCTAAATCGAGTTGCATGCAGCTAAAATGTAACTGCAGGCGATTATTTTATATTCTTTCATGAAAGGCCTCATTTTTGCCTACCGTAATTGCCCTTGCCAACTGAATTGCTTGCTAGGCCATTTCTGAAGGGAATTCCAAAACTGGGTACTATGAAACTTTATAATTCTGAGTCAATCTGTTCTTCCCTCACACACACCAAAAGTTACTGTTATTTGATTAATTGAATATCAGGAATACAGGGTGCAATAGAATGAATGAATAGCGAAATGCAGCTGGAGGATAATTTCCCCCATTTCCCCTCCCCCTCGCTGTCTTTCCCGGGCTGGAATAAAGTTACAGTAGAAACACACTGATCTCCGGGATTTCTGTTTGTTTTCTTTGCATGGACACCTCACACGCTCGTTTGTACTCCCCTTTCGGGGTGTCGCTCATTTTCTATATTACCCACTGTAATCCTGATATTCACTCTTGCTTTTTGTGGTTCCACTGCTTTTGGGATGACTTTGTAAGGATCTGCCTCAGTTGCCAGGCCTGTGCATGAGGTCATAGCTATCGGCAATGACTGCAGTCTCTCTAGCTGGGCGGACTCTCTGTTCCTCTAAATGAACTCTCAGGTAACGGGGTAGGCAATGTTTGAGTACTTTGATCAATATTAGCTCACATAGTTCATCATAGGTGCGCTGTAATTTTGCAGATCTGACACAACGGTCAAAAGCATTTTGATTTCACCTTTAGAATTCTAAATAACTGTGAAGGGATTTCTTTCGAGCATTCTGGAATTGCTGGCAATATGACTTTGGGACCAACGCATCAGCACTAAAGATGGCAGCTTTGGTCTGCTCGTAATTAGCAGACATTTCGGGACCAGCACAGAATAGACTTCTTGAGCGTCCGTGTTAACTAACACTGAATTATGAGTGCCCACATTTCTATTGGCCATCGTAGCAGTCCCGACACCTCTTCAAAAGTGCTAAAAATGATTCCACGTCACTTTCTTGAAATTCTGTTACAAACTCAGCATATTTTCGAGCCTCAAAGCCTGATTCTGGGTTCGGGAGATTTAGGCAGTTCTCGGCTGAAGGAAGACTTTTTCAGCAGACCTCAACTGACTCGATTCTCTCTCTTCCTGATCCTTCAGCTCCATTTTCAAATTTTGCAGCTGGAAAACCCTTTCTCTCTCCCTGTCTCTTTCCTGAAAATCCAGTTGTATCCTGAATTTTGCAAGTTCCATTCTGGTGATGGGAGATAGGTCAGTTTCAGGATTAATTGCTCATCTACCTGTTCCGGAATGGGACTGTGCCCTAGGTGCTCATCCAGCACCTTTCGGACGTCATCTTGTTTCATCTTCCGAGACAGTTTCACTTGAACCTCCCTCGTTTCAGCTTTAAGCTGCTCGGGGGTGACAGAGTTTCAGCAAATACTTCACCTTACTCCAAAAACATCTCTGGATGAAAATGTGCAATTTTCTAGCGTTAGAGGAAGAAGATGTTTTACTGCGGCCGTTTATCTCTTTTAACAATCTTTACCGCTATCAGAATATCCTCTTTTAGCTGCCAATCCGTTTATTTAAAATTCTATTTAAGCTCCCTCCTTAGATTTGGACTTTCATGGGTTTGTCGCAGACATGAGCTCCCAATTTCTATGTTACGAGGTAGTTAATTGATCTTTTATTTAAAAACTATTTTTCCAACCACCTGTCTGTAAACAGATTATTGTCTGAATGTTTTACCCTCCTTTAAACTTTCACTTGCAATTGAAAGCAACAACAACATTATTAAAGTTAAAACAAAGAAGTAGCTTTCATTAACACAGACTCTTAGTCGTGGGAAGGGGAATTAACTTCGCAATGCACTTACAAATGTACAAGGAAAGGTTAAAGGCATGAAAAGGCAGGACAGTTACAAAATAGAACTATAAACTAACATGAAGTTCAGTTAAAACTGGAGTTCATCTTGAATTATCAAAAGGTCAGAACAAAATGGAGATCACCAGCTGGAAATGCTGAATGGAGGAGGATCTGTTGGAAATGCCTCTTCTCTTACAAATTGTTTCTTCTTGCACTTTCAGATATAAATGGAGGCAGCTAAATTTGCTCCAGTCATCTTCATCTCTTTGACAGAGAGGACACTCGTAGAAATAAGTTTTCCCTTCTGGTTTGTCTACTTTAATTTGCTTGCTTCTTGCAGACCTTGTCGAATATAATTTTCCGGCATCTTGCAGACTTCGCCTCAGGGAGGATTGTAGAGAAGACAGTTCGGGTGCAAAAGTGAATGAAGCAGCTATGACTTCTGAAAACCTGTGGTTCCCTACAGTTTCAAACCCAGATAGGCTGAATAATGTGTCTTCCTGGGTCCCATAACAAGACCGCTTCAAGTAGCTGTCCCATGATCTGTCTGCTCCATTTTACGAACTGGAACACAGCCTAGAATTTAACATGCTGAATAAAATAGTGCTTCACATTAATGCTTAAATGTACACAACACAATTTACAATTGGTGCTCATCTATTCACTTTGGTCCATTTTCTTGTAACTTAGTTATTCCTTATCTAGGAACTTCATATAAATAGTTGGAACATGAGTTGTAGCAATATCTGCTATTCTGGTGGTAACAGATCTCAGAAACTGTAAACATTTTTTTTAAATAGCAACTTAATTGATGTTCTGTCTTTCATTATCACAAAATTATTTGCATATTGCCCCAAGGTTCCTTTCCTCGTTGCCAGCTTGTTTTGAGCATAACCTTGCCTCAACATATTCCTTGCTTTGCTTTTAACATCAGGTTGGGCTATCATGCTTTTTTTTTCTCAGCGTCGTGCCATGTGTAACCGAGCTTACACATATTTTGGTTACTGTAACAATATTTTCAAGCATTATAAGCTATCATCATCACTTCTGAATAGCTTATGCATTTTAAGACATTATAACATACAGCATAAACTTTAATATTACACCAAGCGGTGAGAATGCTATCTTACAGGCCTCAGTACCTCTTTTGGGGGGGTGCAATGGGTGGTGAGGGATCGGATTAGCTCAGCACTAGGCGGGAGATTGAGTGTGCGTGCGTGGACCTCAGTACCACACTCAGGGAGTGAGCGATTAGACTAGCTCAGCACTAGGCTGCAGACTGAATGTCAGTGTGTGGGCCTCAGGAAGCTGGATACATTACCATCGATCACAGCATCTACATCATTGATATGCATTGTAAGTAGCTGCGGCTCCACCTCTGATTCCTGATGCACCCACTAATATTAGCCGACCAACCTGCAAAAGACCCATTTATTCCGTCTCTCTGTGCTTTGCCCCTTTTCAGTCCTCACCCCAAGTGCTCTTTCCTCATCACACCTGAGCTTGCTGATGTACATTGGCTCCCAAACTCGACAACACTTGGATTTTAAAACTTTTCATCTTTTAGTTCAAATCCCTAACTAGCCTGTCACCTCTACATCCCTTTAAACTGTTCCACCCCGACAGCATTGGCAGATTTCTGACATCCTTTAATTCTGGTCCTTTGAACATCCTCCACACACTTAGCCCTACGATGAACAGCCTTGTCTTCATCTGTTTAGCACTAACAGTCTGTTTCAATTATTACTGCACTAGACGTTCACTCAGTTCGTACTTTATTAGGCAATGACTAAGCTTGTTCCACTAGGACATGTCTCTGATGATGTAACATTTCACCAAGTCTTAGTTTGTTCTGCACAGATCCATTTCTGCTCATAATACAATTGGTCGTGTAATTTGGTATCTGAAACCATACTGCCCCCGCTCTGGGAGTGTTTGATGGGACAGTGCAGAGGGAAAATTACTCTTTGTATTACCTCACACTGCTTGGCTTGTTCATTGTTTAATGGGAAGATGTAGATGGAGCCTGACTCAGTATCCTTGAAATTTAGAAGGTTGTGGGATGATTTGATCAAAGGTTTCAGCATAATGGAAACTGATAGAGTAAAACTTTTCCCACTGGCTGCAGAGTCTCAGACGTGGGGACGTGAGGTGAAAAGTCGAAACATTAGAGTCATGGAGACATACAGCACTGAAACAGGCCCTTCGGCCCACCGAGTCTGTGCCGACCAACAACCACCCATTTATACTAACCCTATATTAATCCCATATTCCCCACCACCTACCTACACTCGGGGCAATTTACAATGGCCAATTTACCAATCAACCTGCATGTCTTTGGCTGTGTTAGGAAACCAGAACACCTGACAGAAACCCACGCAGTAATAGGGAGAACTTGCAAACGTTGCACAGGCAGTATCCAGAACTGAACCCAGGTTGCTAGAGCTATGAGGCTGCGGTGACAACCACTGCGCCACTATGCCACCCAAATGTTGCCGAAAGTCATCCTTTCCCCGAAATGCAGGCAGAGAAATCAAGAAAGAGAAGGGAAGTGTCAGAGATGGAACATATGAGGGCGGGAGAAGGGTGGAAATTGGAAGTGAAGTTGATAATGTTTTCCAGTTTGGGACAGGAGCAGGAAACGGCACTAATACAGTCCTTAATGTATTGCAAAAAGAGGCGAGGAATAGGGCTTGTGCAAGACTGGAACAAGGAATGTTCGACATATCACACAAAAAAGTGTAACTAGGTCCATGTGGGTACCCATCGCGACATCTTTTATTTAGAGGCAGTGAGTGAAGTTGAAGGAGAAGTCGTTCACTGTGACAAGACGTTCAGCAAGGTAGAGGAGGGTGGCGGTGGTGGACTTGTTGGGGCTCTGCTCAAGGAAGAAGCGGAGAGCCCTCAGACCATCTTGGTGGAAGTGCAGAGAGATTGAACGTCCAAAGCGAAGATGAGGAGGTTAGGGCCAGAAAACGGCAAATTGTCAATATGACGTAGGGTGCCAGAAAATTCACGGATGTAGGTGGACCAGGGGACAAAGATAGAGTCAACTTAGGAAGAAATAAGTTCAGTGAGGCAGGAACAGGCTGAAACGATGGGTCTCCCAGGACAGTCATGTTAGTGGATATTGGGAAGGCAGTAGAAGCGGGCTGTCCGGCGTTGCGGGACTATGAGGTTGGAAGCTGTAGAGAGAAGATCTCTGGAGGAGATGAGGTCATTGACAGTCCAGTGGACAGTAGCTTGAAGTGTTGTGGTGGGATCCTGGTCTACGGGGGGTGGGGGTGCAGGAAGAAGTGTCTGAGAGGTGGTGCTCAGAGTCTGCAAGGTGGATGTTGGTACACCAGACAACAAAAAAATTTGTCAGCAGGTTTAATCGCAATGTCGAGGTTAGACCTGAGTGAACGTAGTGCAGCAAGTTCAGAGGGAGACGAGAGAGAGCGACAGAGTAGAGATATTGAGACGGACGATGTCATGCTCACAGTTCTCAAACAAAAGATCAAGAGTGTGTAACAGCCCCGAGCGAGGGGTCCATGGAGGAAGAATACTGGAGGTGGGTGAATGAGTCTGCTGGTCGGGTAGGATATCAGGACAAAGAAGTGAACCACAGGTGAAGGCGCTGGAAGAAGAGATCAAAGTTAGGCTGAGCGTGAAATTCATTGAAGTGGGGGCGAAAGGGACTAAAACTGAGTAATTTGCTGTGTATATATCATTAATCATCAGAAAGGGGAAGGCCAAACGGTATTGTGAATACACGTTACGGGGTGAGATAGAAGAAGGGATGGGGTCGAAGGGAAGTGAATTGGAAGAAAGATCTGGACGGGTGTTGGTACCCATGAGTTGGTGGAGCTCGCATTCCTTAACACCTGAAAGGAGGACAGAAAGTGTTGGCTTGTCCTGCATTAAGGTGTCAATGGACAGGAAACCAGCGAACAGAATGAGAGACATTACAACGTGTTACAGACTCAGTGGGTGGTGCAAACTGCTGACCTGATGTGTGTCAGGATGGGAGGGGACTCTGTACCAATCCTAAACCCTCCTCCCTCTCTTTCTTTCTTCAGAGGAAGGGACATCTCCTTCACTCTGGTGTGTTTGGATTGTGTGTTCTCAATGTCTTTTTATCTCACTCTTTATCACTTTCAATCTTCTGTTTTTTAAGTGGAATTTGTTTCTAATGGGATATTTCTGAGTGAATGGAACTGTAACTGAGAGGGGAAGCTCTGGGATCTTTCTGTACCATTGCTTATGAATCTTTTGCTTTGATTTATCCAATTTCTTTGTTTTCCCTCTCCTCCAGGGGACATTTGCTTTTACTTTGAAAACTGCAATGATAAGATATGATGGGAATGAGTGAGGATTGGGATGAGGAATTCTATTGGACAGCATCTTCCTCTTCCTCGGGCAGAGGCCTTCACCCTGAGGCAGCATCCAATGGGACTCTGTGCATTTGCATCTGTTTATTACACTGGGGATGAATTTCCTCTTCAGCACTGTGGGGTTCAGTGCTATAGTTAAACATTTCCTGTTGAGACCCTTGAGTTTTAAAGTGTTTGAAAGCTTTCGTTAATTCAGACCTGACCTTTCAATGTAACACAAGCTTGTTAATCCATGATAGAATGGGGCCTGCCCACCCCCACAGAGAGGAGATTAAACTCATCAGTGAGAACCCGTATAAAGGTTTCTTTTAATTCCGGAATAATGCTTGTGTTTCCAGGCAATGGAATGAAGTCTATGGTTAAGTTATATGCATGGCAGTATTTTTTTTTAAATGAGAGCAATCCACGGTGGTCATTTTAAGTGTTATCGGTCTGTGGTAGTAATTTAAACTCCCTCTACCACAACAGTGGCAGCAGTGTGCACCATCTGCAAGATGCACTGCAGCTACTCCCCAGGGCTCCTTCGACAGCAACTTACAAACCCACGAACCACACATAAGGACAAGGGCAACAGATGCATGGGAGCACCACCACCTGCACGTTTCAATCCAAGCCACACTACATCCTGACTTGGAACTATATCACTGTTCCCTCACTTTCACTGGGTCAAAATTTTGGAACTTGCTTTGCAGCAGCACTGTTGGTGTGCCAACACCCGAAGGATTGCAGCAGTTCAAGAGGCAGCACACCACTAGCTTCTCACTGCCCAGCAAGCAACTCCCACATCTCCCAAATCAATGGAAAAGATATGCCGTGCGGACCTTTTATCCGACCTGCATAGCTGCCATTTTAAATTATGTTTGTTATGGCCATTTTAAATGGTACGCGCTGTGGCCTTTTGATGTGACATGTGTACGACCATTTTAAGTGGCATGCAGTGCGACCAGTTTAAGTCATATCCTCTGCGACCATTTTAATTTATGAGTAGTGCGGCAATTTAAAATGATTAGCAGCGCGACCATTTCAAGTGATATTTTTATTGTCATTTTAAATGATGTGCACTGTGGCCATTTTAAATGATATACAGTGCGACCTTTTCAAGTTTCATGTAGCATGGGCACTTTAAGTGACATATACAGCAGCCATTGAAAGGATTATGCTCTGTGGCCATTTCAAGTGGCTTTCTCTGCGGCCATTTTAAGTCGTATGCATTGCGGACATTGTAAGTGATATTCGTTGTATCCATTTTAAGTGATAGGCACTGACACCATTTGAAGTGACATGCCATGTGTCCATTTTAAGTGAAAAGCACTGCAGCCATTTTAAATGATCTTCACCATGACCATTTTTTGAGTGAAATGCGCTGAGTCTGGTTTAACTGATTATCTACTGCGATCATTTAAAATACGATATCGTGTTGCCATTTCGGGTATCTTGCCATGGGGCAAATTTAAGTGATCTTGAGCATGACCATTTTAAGTAGCATGCATTGCGACTATTTAAAGTGACGTGCACTGCCGCTACTTAAGTGGTATGCACTCGGCCATTTTAATTCACCTGCACTGTGATCATTTTAAGTAATATGTCATGATGTAATTTAATATGAGATGCAGTGGAACGCTTTTAAGTGATATGCAGTGCAAACATTGTAACTGATATGCAGCGTGGTCATTGTAAGTGAGATGCAGTCCCAATAGTTTAAGTGATACTGTTATTGTCATTTTAAATCTTGTGCACTGTGGCCATTTTAAGTGATATACAGTGCGACCATTTTAAGTGTCATGCAATACCTGCATTTTAAGTGACATCCACTGTGACCATTTTAAGTAACATACATTGTGGCAATTTTAAATGAGATAGAACCATTTTAAGTAGCATGTAATGCGGCCATTAAAACTGATATGCACTGCAGCCACTTTAGGTGACATTCCCTGTGGAAACGTTAAGTGACATGCACAGCAGCCATTGTAAGAGCTATGCTCTGTGACCATTTCAAGTTGCATTCATTGTGGCCCTTTTAAGTGATGGGCACTGCGTCCATTGTATGTGATATGCAGTGTATCCATTTTAAATGTTATGCCTTGCGACCATTTTAAGTGACAAGCCATGTGGCCATTTTATGTAACTTGCCATGGGGCCGTTTTAAGTGACATGCACTCCGTCCATTTAAAGTAACTTGTCATGGGGCCAATTTAACAGATATGCTAGGCAGCCATTTGAAGTACTCGGAACTGCGACAATTTTATGTGACATGATGTGTGGCCATTTGAAGTAATTTGCCATCGGCCAAATTTAGTGATTTTCACTGCCGCCATCTAAATAACATGCACTGCGGCGATTTAAAGTAACATGCACTGCCGCCATTTTAACTGACGTGTACTGCGACCAGTCAAACAGAAATGCACTGTGGACATTTTACGTGGCTAGCCATGCGGCCATTTTAACTGATATTCACTGAGGCCATTTAAAGTGACTTGCGTTGCGGCCATTTTAAGAGACAAGCATTGCGTCCACGTTAATTGACATGCATTACGGCCATTTTAATCGACATGCAATGTGACCATTTCAAGTGACATGCACTGTGTCCATTTTAATGATATGCCATGTGGCCATTTGAAGTGACAAGCACTGCCGCCAATTTTAGTGATATGCACTGCGGCCATTTTAAATCTGACGCGTGGCCATTTAAAGTTACATGCACTGCGACCATTTAAATTGATTTGCACGACAGCAATTTTAACTGCCATGCATTCACGTCAATTTAAATGATTCACTGTGGCATTTTATGTGACATGCAATGCAGCCATTTTAAAATAGGAGTCTTCTTTGGTGGTATTTTAAGCATTACCTATAAACGGCAGTGAATGTATGAGATGTCATGGGTTATAAACGAATAATAAATGTTTGTTAAGGGTTATAAAGGGTTACAGACGATTGCAAAGGGTTATACAAGATTTAAAAATATTATAACGTATTGTAAAGAATAATAAAGGATGATAAACAGCTACAAGGACAATGGACTATTTTAAAGAATTATAGCATTAAAGGTATGGTGCGGGGTGGGTACAAATGATTATAATTTGTTGTAAAGAAATACAAGGGATGCAAAGTATTATGATGGTATTATAAAGATTATAAAGAATTATGACGAATTCTGTTTGCGGCTTCACGTCACGATATGGAACAGGCCCCGCTCCCACATCACCGTCACCATGGAGATCAGCCTCCACCTCCACCCATGTCAGCATGCAGAACATGCACCGGCCCCACTGTCTGTCTCCTTGAGAACAGCCCCTGCCCCCACATCATGGTGATCATGGGGAACAGGCTCCATCTCCACTATCCCGTCAGCATGTGGAACAGTCCCCGACTGCAGTCTCCCTGTGCAAACTGGCTGCTCGCCACCAAGGAAAGTGTTCACGCCCCACTGCCTCTCACCAGTGTGTCCCGACCCCTTCCTCCACGGAATCTCCTAAGTGACAGAAAACGGCTCCGCTCTGTCTCCGCATTTACAGGCCCCGCCATGATCTGTCACCATGGCGACAGGCCACGCCCCGATCTGGCACCATAGCGACAGGCCCCGCCCAGACCTGTCACCATAGCAACAAGCACCGCTTCCCATCTGCTGGAAGCAGTCAATGATTCAGCTCCTCTCATGACTGAATGAATTTAGTAAGTTGAGTAAATGGATATTTCAGCACATTCTTCAATTGCTGTCTGAATTGAATCTGGGTCACGGCATAAATCGCAGTGTTTGTGCAGAAACTCAGGAGTTGCAGCATGAAGCCTAATTCCCGCAGAAACTTAGGTAGTGTTACAGACATTTACCCAAACCACCACATCCGCCACCATATCGAATACACCATGAACACTGCCCATAACAGCATGAAATTGGCCGAGATAGCTAACAGTAAAATTATAGATTTCCTTCGGCTCTTCATCTCTGGATCTCTGCGACTCTCCCCACTGCTGTGAGCACGAAGCCTCCTGCGTCCCTGGCTGCTCACTAAAATGTATCTGACGGTTAGAGCATTGAGCAGCAAAATCAGTACAAATGCGAACCCCGGGGTTAAATGTCATGGAGGAACTCTATTGTTCCCCAGATCCGAGAGGATCGAACATCCCCGGCTATTGCACAAAACCAGGGTTTGTTCCGCAGCCAATACCAACCTGTTAACATGAAATACCAAAAGATGTTCTTTAAAGCGCTCAGCACAGTCACTGTTCCCAGAACCACAGTCGCAGTTTTCTCGCTGCAATATTTACTTCTCAGTTTCTGGCAACAAATGGCCACAAATCGATCAAAGGTGAAAGTGATGGTGAACCAGACAGAACAGTCCGTGGCTGCATAAAGCAGGACGGCGTGGATATTACACAGGGGGATGGAATACTTCAGGAACTGAAACTGTTCTTTATAAACAATGGGAATGTGCCTCAATATCATGACGATGATAATGGTCTGTCGATCCGCAGCAGCCATGGCCACCAGGTAGCCTTTGACACATTTAGAGAGACCACACCTTTCCCGAGACAGGATCCCAATCGCCAGCAAGTTAACTGTGAGGAAGAGAAATAAACAGAGCAATTCAATATCTGGCTCGACGCAAAGTTACCAGTTTGATTAAGGACATATTGAGATTTCCAAATGCGTTCCTGAATCCAGTGATGCATTGAAATGATTGGACGTGAAAGAACAAGCAGGAAGGTCTGTCATACGGTGGAAGGCTGGAAAGATTAAAAGGCAAAAAATAGAATTGAAATTGTTAAATTCAATGTTGATCATAATCCTTCACTCCCTTCTTTCCTTGTCTGGTTTGTAAACTGTTCCATCTATAATCTCTCCCAGTTCTGATGAAGGGTCATTGACCTAAAACATTAACTCTCTTTCTCTCTTCACAGATGCTGCCAGAGCTGCTGAATATTTTCCGTATTTTATGGTTGTATTTCAGATTTTCAGCTTCTGCAGCACTTTTCTCTTGTATAGAAAACTAAATGTGCGATTGACTGAGACACTCCCTCACCTGTGACAGGCAAGTTGGAATTTAATTATTTTCAAACAATAATTGGAAATGAGTCCACTGAAACATCAATGAAACAAATAATCTCGATCGTCACAAAGTTAACTGTAAAGAAGGGAAATGATCATGAAATTATGCATCAGGTTGTAAGTAAAAACAACTGTTTGAAAGGGTTCGTGGTGATATGTGCACATTTGTTACTGCATTCAGCATGTATCTAATAATTATGGAAGAGACAGGGTTTTCTGATGGAGACAGGGAGCTGAAGTTACTAGAGCCAGCCGGACTCCTGACGAAGATATGAATGGGAACAAATCTTGGCCAGAGTCAGAGACCCGAGACAGAGCTAGAGAGAGATGAGCAGGGCGGGTTCAGAGAGAGAGGAGCACGCTGGGAGCCGAGAGAGAGGAGTACTACGGGATCGGAGAGAGAGAGGAGCATGGCGGGAGCAGAGATAGAGAGAGGAGCACGGTGGGTGCCGAGAGAGAGGAGTACTATGGGATCGGAGAGAGAGAGGAGCATGGCGGTATCGGAGAAAAAGAGAGGAGCATGGCGGGTGCGGAGAGAAAGAGGAGTACGGCTCCAGCAGTAGGTTCGGAGCGAGATAGGATAACACAGCGGGAACGGAGAGAGGGGTAGCATGATGGGAGCAGAGAGACAGAGAAGAGCACGGTGGGCTCGGAGAGAGAGGGGAGCACGGCACCAGCAGCGGGTTCAGAGCAGAAAAAAATTGAAAGGTGACATTAGAGTGAGGTCACAATCAGCAGTGAGAGCAGGGAAACAGAGAGCCGCTAGGGTGAGTATATAGGTAAACTTTCATTTTAATTTGATTTGAAACAAACAGAGAATCCAACATCACAGGCAAGCAGGTAGGCTATTGATTTGGGAAGAAACTACCTGTTTGTGGAGTACCTGCTAAGTGATTGAGATCCATTCTAATCCTAACGCTTAAAATAGTAAGAGGGAAGAGGTAAGCTTAATAAAATATATAATAAAATATATAAAAAGGGAAATAAAATAAATAATTGAATAAAAGAATTACGTAGTTAATTAAAACAGATTCTGGATGTTAGGATAGTTGATGTGTCACAGCTGCAGAATGTGGGAGCACTTGGATGCCTGTGAGATCCAGGGCAAACACGTCTGCAGTAACTGTTTGCAGCTCGAAAAGCTTCAGCTCCGAGTTATTGAACTGGAGTCCGAGATGCAGACACTGTGACACATCAGGGAGGAGGAAAGTTACCTGGACAATTTGTACCAGGAGGCGGTCACATCCCTTAGGATAGGGTCTTCTAATCTGGTCAGTGGTCAGGGACAAGAGAGTGTGGCTGCAGCAGAGGCAGGTAAGGGGACCCAGTGGACAGGAGTGCAGGGGCCTCAGCCTTTGCGATTGTCCAACAGGTTTGAGGTTCTTTCAGTTTGTTTGGCTGAGCAAGCTGATCATGGCACCAAGCTACAGGAAGCAATTCAAGGGGAGGGAGATTAAAGCAATTCAGTGGTAGTAGGGGAAAGTATAGTTAGGGGGATTGAAACTGTTCTCTGCAGCAAAGAGCGAGAGTCCAGACGGCTGTATTGCCTGCCCGGTGCCAGGGTTCGGGACATCTGCTCAGGGCTCGAGAGGAACATGCAGTGGGAGGTGGAAGATCCAGTTGTCGTGGTCCATGTAGGTCCCAAAGACATAGGACGGACAAGGAAAGATGTTCTGCATAGTTAATATGAGGAACTAGGCACCAAATTAAGAAGCAGAACCTCAAAGGTAATAATATCTGGATTAGGCAAACCTAAGACTAAGTCAACAGATAAGACTAGAGCTGACAAAAGTAATAAAATTACACAATTAAAGGCTATGTATCTTAATGCACATAGCATTTGAAAAAAAACATATTAACTGAGAGTGCAAATAGAAATAAATAAGTATGAACTAATGTCCATTACAAAGTCAGTTTCAGCACCACCAGTGGGAGTGGTGACCACTGTCAGTACTGTAGAGGTCTTGGACCAGGCCCAGCGCTGGAGCCCGAACCCAAGGTGAGCGAGGCAAGGTCACCAGGGCTAATCTGGAAGGACTGTGCAAGGGGAATTGGAGGGCTGCTTATGACGCCCAGGGGAGAGGTATCCTGAGAGGTTCATTGTTTCCTGGGTGGGGCCCTCTGTGGGCCACAGATTGCCAACGGAGGAGAGAAACCCCCAAGCCCGCAGGGAGGTTGCCCCATTTTGCAATTCACTCTCCCCACGTGGCAGAGACCGAGCGCCCGCGACCCGCAATGCTGGTTAGATCGCAAAGGTGGCAGAGGAGGCCCTTAATGGCTTCAACTGGCCTTTGGGTTGCAAGATCATCGTCGGCCCATCCAGCTCCCAGCAAGATCACGTGGCGATGGAGCAACAATGGGCTTTCAATGCAAGCTACTGTTCGGGATTCTCTTCCCAACACAAACCTCCCCACCCCTCCCGCCCCCCGCCATCGACCTCGACTCATGGGGGACCCTAAACCCCAACACAGAGTGTGAGGAGGTCATGGAGGAACTTTAGAATAAGAATGAGAGTTTCAAAATCAAGGTGTTTGTTAATCGACAGTCCATCTCGGTCAGCGAGCTCAGGAGAGATTAATGAATGGGAGTTGCTGTGAGTTAAGACATCAGCAGCGTAATTTTGGGTTACTTGAAGTTTACAGGGAATAAAATGTGGGAGATCAGCAGGAGGGCATTGGAATCGTCCAGTTTGGAGGTAACAAAAGCATGAAGGAGGGTTTTGAGCAGAGGAGCTGAGACAGGAGCGAAGACAGCCGCTGTTACAGAGCTGGACATTGCCCAGTTTTGTGGAAGTGCAGATATGTGGTCGGAAGGTTTAAATATGACTCCAAGTTTGCAAACAGTCTGGTTTAGTCTCGCACAGTTGTCATGGAGAGGGATTGAGTCGTTAGCTAGAGAATGGGGACTGCAAAAATGGTTTAAATCTTCTCAATGTTTAATTAGCACTGCAAATGTGTGAGGTAAAAACAAAAATTGCTGAAAATAGTCTGCATTTCTGGCAGCTTCTGTAGAGAATGAAACAGACGTAATGTTACAGATCTGTGGTCTTTCATCAGTTCTGAGTATTTGTTGTATTCTTTCATGGAATGTGGGCGTCGCTGGCCAGGCCAGCATTTATTTCCCAAACAGTAATTGCCCTTGAGAAGTCGGTGGTGAGCTGCCTTCTTGAACCGCTGTAGTACATGTGAGGTAGTTACACGAACAGTGCTGTTAGGAAAGAAGTTCTAGGCTTTTGACAGAGCGACAGTGAAGCAATGGCGATTTGGTTCCAAGTCAGGATGGTGTGTGACTTGTAGGGGAACTTGCAGCTGGTGGTGTTCCCATGCATTTTCTGCACTTGTCCTTCTTGTTGGTAGAGGTCGCAGGCTTGAAATGTGCTGTCTGAGGAGCCTTGATGCATGGCTGCAGTGCATCTTGTAGGTGGTACACACTGCTGCCACTGTGTGTCGGTGGTGGAGCGAGTGAACGTTAGTGGATGGGATGCCAGTCAAGCGGGCTGCTTTGTCCGGGATGGTGTCGAGCTTCTTGAGTACTGTTGCAGCTGCACCCATACAGGCAAGTGGAGAGTGTTCCATCACACTCCTGACTTGTGCCTTGCAGATTGTGGACAGGGTTTGGCGAGTCAGGAGGTGAGTTACATGCTGCAGGATTCCTAGCCTCTGACCTACTCGTGTAGCCATGGTATTTATGTCACTACTCCAGATCAGTTTCTGGTCAATATTAGCCCCTAGGATGTTGATAGTGGGGGATTAGGAACGATCGTAATGCTATTGTATGTCAAGGGGAGATGGTTAGATTCTTTCTTGTTGGAAATGGTCAATGCCTGGCACTTGTGTGGCGCGAGTGTTACTTGCTATTTATCAGCCCAAGCCTGGATATTGTCCAGGTCTTGCTACATTTCCTCACTGACTGCTTCAGTATCTGAGCGGTCGCTAAAGGTGATGAACATTGCACAATCATCACCGAACATACCCACTTCTGAACTTATGATTGAAGGATTCTCATTGATGAAGCAGCTGAAGATGATTGTGCCCAGGACACTAACCTGAGGAAATCCTACAGTGATGTCCTGGAGCTCAGATGGTTGACCCTCAACAACCACAACCATCTTCCTTTGCATTCGCTGTGACTCCAACCAGCGGAGAGTTTTCCCCCTGATACCCACTGACTCCAGTTTTACTAGGGCTTGATGCCATATTCGGTGAAATGCTGCCTTGATATCAAGGCAGTCACTCGCACCTCATCTCTTGATTTCAGCTCTTTTGTCAATGTTTGAAACAAGGCTCAAATGAGGTCACGATCTGAGTGGCCCTGGCGGTCCCCAAACTGAGCGTCACTGAGCGGGTTATTGCTGAGCAAGTGCTGCTTGATGGCACTGATGATGCCACCTTCCATCACTTTACTGATGATTGAGAGTTGACTGATGGGGTAGTAATTCACTAGGTTGGACTTGGCCTGCTTTCTGTGTGCAGGACATACCTGGGTAATGTTCCGCTTTGCCAAGTAGATGCCAGTGTTGTAGCTGGATTGAAACAGCTTGGCTATGGGCGTGGCAAGTTCTGGATCACCGGTCTTCAATACTATTTCCGGAATATTGTCAAGGCCCGTAGCCTTCGCAATATCCAGTATATTCAGCCGTTTCTTGATATCATGCGGGTGAACCGAATTGGCTAAAATGTGGCATCTGTGATGCTGGGGACTTCAGGAGGAGGCCGAAATAATTCATCAACTCCACACTTCTGGCTGAAGATTGTTGCAAATATTACTGCCTTTTCTTTTGCACTAATGGGATGGTCTCCCCCATCATTGAAGATGAGGACATTTGTGGAACCACCTCCTCCTGTTAATTGTTTAATTGCCCACCACCATTCACGGCTTGATGTGGCGGGACTTCAAAGCTTAGATCTGATGTGTTTTTTATGGGATCACCTAGCTCTGTCTATCACATGCTAATTATGCAGTTTGGCACGCAAGTTGTCCCGTGTTGCAGCTTCGCCAGGTTGACACCTCATTTTGAGGTGTGCCTGGTGCTGCTCCTGGCATGCCCTCCTGCACTCTTCATTGAACTAGTGTTAGTCTCCTCGCCTGATGGTAATGTTAGAGGGGCATATGCCGGGTCATGAGGTTATAGGTTGTGGTTGAGTACAATTATGCTGCAGCTGATGGCCCACAGAGCCTCATGGATGCCAAGATTTGCATTGCTCGATCTGTTAAAAATCTATCCCATTGAGCACGATGATAGTGCCACACTACACAATGGACGGTATCCTCAATGTGAAGGCGGGACTTCGTCTCCACGAGGACTGTGCTGTGGTCCCTCCTTCCAATACAGACATGGACAGATGCATCTGCGACAGGCAGTTTGATGAGGATGAGGTCAAGTTTGTTTTTCCCTCTTGTTGGATCCCTCACCACCTGCTGCATCGCCAGTCTAGTTGCTATGTCATTTAGGACTCGGCCAGCTCGGTCAGTAGTGGTGCGACCGAGCCACTCTTGGTTATGGACATTGAAGTCCCCCACCCAGAGTACATTCTGCCCCTTCCACTTTCCAAGACTTGCTTTTCTTTTGATTTCAAATTTGCAGCATCCAGAGTATTTTGTTTTTGTTATCGATGTGTAAGCGAATACATTTTAGAAGGATGTAAGTGCAGAGACAATACAAGCTACATGTTACAACTTCAAAGGGAGTGCAAGGACAGAGAGACCTGGGTGGTTTGTGCATAAATCTTTGTCGGTCACAGCACAGGTTGACACAACGGTGAATAAAGCATATGGGATCTTGGGCTATATAAATAGAGGCATAGAAAACAAAAGATAGGAAGTTATGGAAATATATATAAAGCACTACGCCACGTCTCAGAACATATCACATGGTACGTAGAATTGTAATCATCCAGTGCCAGGTATTTAGGACTTCAGTTACGTGGAGAGATTGGAAAAGCTGGTATTGTTCACTTCAGAGCAGTGAAGGGTAAGAGGATATTTCGTATAGAAGTTTAAAAACATGAAGGGGTTTGATTGGGTAATGAAGGAGAATGTGTTTCCAGTGTCAGAAAGTTCAATATTAAACAGACAATTGAAGGTAATTGGCAAAGAACCAGACGAGAAATCAGCGGAATTTTCTTACGCAGCAAGATGCTGGACTCGGGAATTCCCTGCATGAAAACATGGTGGAAGCAGATTAAATCATATATTTCAGAAGGGAATCCAATAAATACTTGAAAAGGAAAGAAATGGAGAAGTCTGTGGAAAGAGTAGCGGAGTGGAGCTAATTGGATAGCTCTTTCAAAGAGACAGCACTGACACAATGGGCCGAATACCCCCATTCTGTGCTGGACTAATCTCTGATTTTATGAGAACGAGAAAGAAAATGAGAACTAGAGGGTGGGGGGGTTACAGAGAGAATGGAAAATAGAGAAGGAGGGAAAGGCACGTTGTGCTTATATCCAGGCCTATGGATTGTGATTCGTGATCTTCCCGTGCCTTTACCTGTTGAGTCAGATGACAGACAAACTTCATGCTACCTCCTCATTTCCATGAATTCTATGTGCCGCCCCTTGTGACTCGTGCTGCCTACTGCCAGCAAACTCAATATGTGCCTAACTGCGTATGAGGCTGGCTCGTAGCATCCGGCATCACCAAGATTATTCTGGAAGACGCTATGTTCCTGCGTTATACCTCTTCTGAACGCCCATCTCACCCTCACCCTGCTGCCCGTGATGATGTGGGAGCTGCAGATGGTGGGACCATGGACCTTCTTCTTTCCATCCCACCCCAATCCCTCACCTCAACTCTCCCCTTATGATTTTATACTGTCCAATGATAACTAAAAACTGCCCGTTTTCCAGTCACAGCAGCTCCAGGAGGCAGAGGGAGAGGGAGCAGAGAGCAGCAGCACAGCACTGATGGTGAAGCCCCATCATTTGGTTTGACACTCGCAGCCACCAGCTCAAACATTCACGCTGCGTGCACCTGAGAGACGAGTATCTAGTTTGAAGTTACACGTGAGATTCTCCGAGCACTAATGGGCTGCAGACAGGTCGAGGGAAATATAGTTTATTCACTAGTTCAACAGAGGCAAGGTCAAAAACAGCTTATAATGCACGGGACTAAGATGAGAACATTGCTGGAGCAGCAAACAGGAGAACATTAATGGGCATGCACACTAAGATGTTTTGTTCATTGACAGGCCTCTCAGACAGTCTGTTGTCACTGTCATCGAGCATGGAGGAGTCCAGCTCCAACATGACACAGGACATTGCACAGAGTTTGAATCCTCCGCTCCTGCCTCGGAAAATTCGGATGCATAGAAATTTGATGAAACTCTGACCTTAAAGGCCACTGACAGCAGCGTCCTCACACAAGTGTTCGGCTCCAGGTCGTGTTGCACGAGGTGGCACAGTTTTGTGACCACATCCTTATCAAATCAGAGTTGTCTCACACACTGCTCCTGGGTTAGCTGTAGGTAGGAAACGTGCCCTGGAGAACCCTGGCGGGTAGGGCAGAGCCCCCTCCTCGTCCCTCTTTACAGAGCTTCCCCTCTCTGCAGCCTCTTCTTCATTTGGTGGCCATGTGTCAGACCCAGAGACATGTAACTACAGTCCCCATACCTCGTCCAGAGTTGGGTCATCATATCCTCTGACCTCCCTGAATATCAGCAGCAGCTCATAACTCAACCTCCAGAAAAACATCAACAGCAGCTCCACTCACTTTACAATAGTAGAAATAATTCAAATGCTCCTCACCTACAAGTTGGATGTCAGATACTTTTAAATGACACTAGAGGTGATCCTCATGCTGCTGAGCATATGCTTCATCTGAAAGTGACTAACACAGGCAGTTAGTGGACACGCACAGACCAAGTTACAAAGAGGTGCAATAAAGTTTTCAGAATAGTGCACTGATGACACGTTCAAACATCTCCTCACACTAACAACACATGATTTTTATGTCCAGGCTAGAGCTATGCCCAGCATGGGAGACTGTGCAGGTCACGCTAGCAGTGGACGGCTGTGTAGAACCCCTTATTTTATGGATCCAGGCCTCCACAGTATCGGCACCAGCGGTGCCGTGCAGCCATAAACCACATGCGGGGAAGATAGAAAGGGAAAGACAAAATCATTTTGAAAAGTTACAGGGTGGAGGTGGCTGGCAGATCAACTCGTACTGTTTTATTGATCCAGGCTTTCCAGAGTTCTGGCACCGGTAGTGCCACGGAAGCGACAATCACGACAAGGGTCAGATACAGAGGAAAAGGAATTCACTTTGAAAGAGAAATGGAAAAAAATGTTGAAGGCAAAAGAATTGTAGGAATATCGGAAATTGACAGGTGAATGCGACTAATTGGAGAGGTGAGGCCGTGGAGGAACATAAACAGTCAAGTGTGGATTTAACAATGACATGGATAAGGGCTTATATAGCAGATGGGCTGAGGCACAGATGGAGATGGGTGGTCGAATGCGCTGGCTGCTTACAGTCTAATTCAGCCTCAGACTGTTGCCAGGCTGGTGTATGCAGTTCACGGATAGGGCTTGGATTTTGTGACGGAGTCCAATGGCACAAGAACATGTGAGTTAGGAGCAGACATAGGCCATTCAGCCTTTCAAGCCTGCTCCACCATTCAATAAGATCTGTTTGTGTATGGAATTCCACACTCCCCTGTACACACGAGAACATTTGATTCTCTTGCCCAACAAGAATCCATCTACCTCCGCCTGAAAAATATTCAATTGCCCCACCTCCGCCACCTTCAAAGGCAGAGAGTTCCAAAGCTGCACACCCCTCTGAAAGAAAAAAAAATCTCCTCATCTCTGTCCTAAGTGTGCGAATCCTAATTTTACAACAGTGCCCTCTAGTTCTGGATAAGAGGGAACATCCTTTCCACATCCGCCTTTTCAAGACCGTTCAGGATCTTATATACTTCTAGCAAGTCTCCCTTAAATCTTCTAAATTCCAGTCAAAACAAACCCATTCTATCCAACCTTTCATCAGAAGACAACCCGCTCATTCCAGGTATCCATCCAGTAATGCTCGCATGAACCACCTCCAATGAATTTGCATCCTTCCTTAAATAAAGAGATCAAAACTGCACACAGTATTCGAGATGTGGTCTCACCAATGCCCTGCATACATGAAGCATCCTTATTTTTATTTGCAATTCCTCTCGTAATAAAGGATAACAATCCATTAGCCTTCTTTATGACTTGCTGTCCCTGCACACTAACATTTTGCACCTCCAGTACTAGAGCACGTAGATCCCTCTGCAACTCGGAATCCTGCATTTGTTCTCCATAGAAATAATACACCGCCTTTTTATCCATCCTGCCAAAGTGAACAACTTCACATTTTCCCACATTATACTCTAGCTGTCAGATTTTTACCTACTCACTCAACCTATATCGGTCTGCAACCTCCTTATATTCTCTTCACAGCAAAGTTTTCACCCTACATTTGTGTCATCTTCAAATTTAGCTACCATGGCATCAGTCTCCGAAGTCATTGATATAACATGTAAAAGGTTGAGGCCCCAGCATAGACACCTTCGGGACTCCACTCGTCACTCCCTACCAATCAGAAAAGGCCCAGTTTCAAAAAGCTTCAATAAATTAGTTAAACATGATTTGCCTTTCACAAAATCCGACTATTCGCGATTACCTTGACTTTTCCTGAGTGCCCAGGTCTAGCCTCCTGAATCATCGATTCTAATATCTTCCCACGATAGACGTCAAGTTAACTGGCCTATAGTTACAGATTTTCTGCACCCACCCCCCAACCCACACTTTGCTGAGTTTGCTGAGTACCACTTCACTGATGACTGTAATTTTCCCAGGTTTCTCTCTTTCTTTCACCTCCTGATTTATATCTATTACGGGAATGTTTGTTGTATTCTCTGTAATCAAGACAGAAGCAAAATGTGTGTTCATTTTATCCCCCATTTCCTTATTATCTACTATGAACTCACCATTCTCACTCTCCAGAGGATCAACACTCGCTTTACTTACTTTTTTTCTTCTCGAAATACCTGTAGAAACTCTTGCTATCTGATTTTACATTTCAAGTGAGTTTCCTCTCATACTTTAATTTATTTCTCATGATTAACCCTTTAGTCATTCTCTGCTGAACTTTATATTCTGACCAATCTGCACAATTATATGCTTTTTCCCCTTAAGTTCGATGCTTTCTTTAATTTCATTAGTTATCCATGGATGGTGGGTCTTCCTCTTAGAATATATATTTCCAATAGGAATAAACTTGTTCTGAGCATTTTGAAATATCCCCTTAAATGTCTTCCACTGCTTCCCTATTGATCTACCTCCTAGTCTAATAACCCAGTTCACTTCAGCTAGTTCAGCGTCCATGCCCACATAGTTCCCCTTATTTAAGTTTAAAATAATAGCCTTCGACCCACTCTTCTCTCTTTCAAACTGGATGGAAAATTCAATCATATTGTCGTCTCTCCTACCGTGAGGTGCCTTTGCTCTGAGGCTATTAATTAATCATGTTACATTACACAATATCAAGTCTAATATAACCTGGTATCTGGTTGGTTGCAGAACGTGCTGCACTGGGAAACTATCTTGAAACTATTCTATGAACTCATCATCCAGGCTACTATTGCCTATCTGATTTTTCCAGTTTATATGTAGATTAAAATCACCCATGATTCTTACCATCTCTTTATCACAAGCAGCCAATATTTCTTCGTGTATAATTTGCCCTACAGTGTGATTACTGTTAGGGGCCTGTATACCACCCCCACTAGTGACTTTTTTCTAACAACCATTTCTCATTTCCACGCAAACCAATTCTACATTCTGATCTCATGAACCAAGGTCACCTCTAACTATGGCACCAATTCCATCCTTGGTTAACGGTGTTCCCCTTCCACCTTTACGTAGCTCCATATTCTTCTTTAATGGCATATCACCCTCAATATTTAGAAAACAACACTTTTCGTCCTGCAGCTATATGTCTATAATTGCTTTCAGATCATATTTATTTCCGTCAATCTACACGTGTGTCTATTTTTTATGAATGCTAAGTGCATTCAGAACACAGTCTTTAGCGTTTTTTTTTTGCTATCGTTGTAACATCTAGTTTTGACTGTGAGCATGGTATTAAGATTTAAGATTTCTCTCCCTCCCTTCCTGCCATTGTCTGACCTTCATTTCCCATGTTACTATTATGCTGTTCTGGCTTGACTCTACCCCTTGATTTGTGACATCTACACTGACTACAGCCATCCCAAATTTTAAATTACAAGTACAATATTGTGATGAATCAGGACTTACACATCTCACAGCTGGAAATAAATAGTTACCAGGGCAGCAAAGCAGCAAAGTTGATTGAGTAAATACAAAGGGCTCCAATACATGTAGCAATGCTTTATAGAAATTAGATCTGGATATAAAGATTTTCGAGAAATAACCCCAACAACAAGGAGGACAATGTAATTGACCAGAACAGCAATGCCGTTACACATGGTTTATGAAATTAATAGCTGGATAGAGTGAGACTTACCGGGGACACCAACAATAGCGAGGATGGGATAGTAAAAGTATTGAATAATCCGAATTGCGAGTTGCATCCGATATTCTAATGATAGCTGATCATGATATTTAGAAAAAATTTAAAGATCCCAGGATAAAGTCCTGCCTATTGTTGTAACAAAACTCCTGTCCATTGTTGTAACATATAAATCAACTGTTCTCAGATACGAATCCATTGTTGTAACATTCCAATCTATTGTTCTCAGATTCTGATCCATTGTTGTAGCATTCAAAACTATTATGATCAGATTCTGATCTATCCTCTCTCTCTCTCCCTGGACCTGCAGAACCCTGTTAGAGCTGGTGTTGATGCTCTGCTGATACCAGGGCATAGCACATAGAAAGGAGTCCCTTATTAATAGAAGAGAAAAACACTTCAGTGACGTAATTAAGGTCCATGGAAGCTGACATTAGTTACATTCACCTAACAAACAGGTTCAGTTAACCCCTTATAATCCATCACTTTTTGCACCATAACAAAGTAGAACATTATCCATTCCGGATGGGATATTTGAGAGCAAGAACGGTGGAAATAGCGGAGGCAGTGGCCAGAATCTGTCAATCCTCTTTGGATGTGTGAGCGTTGACAGGGAACTGGAGGGGTAGAAATGTAACACGCTTTTTTTGTTAAAAAAGGAGAGATAGGGTAACCCCTGTAACTATAGCCTATTGAGAAAAAATCCGGAGGTCACAACCAAGAGAAAAGTATTTGTTGGTTCAATAAACATGGGATAATGAATCACAAGCAACACAGATATGCTAATGTCAAATCTTGTCTGCAATCATGAACAACCAGTTATATTTATATAGCGCATTTAACATGATAAAACATCAAATAGTGCTTCACAGGAGCATTATCAAACAAAGTATGCCAGCGAGACACAACAGGAGATATTCGGTCAGATGGTCAAAAGCGTGGACGAAGAAGTAGGTTTGAAGGAGCGTCTTAAAGGAGGGTTACGAGGTGGAGAAGCCGACAAGTATAGGGAGGATGTTCCAAAACTTCGGGCCTAGGCAGCTGAAGGCCCGATGGCCAGTGGTGTAACAATGAAAATGAGGGGTGCAGAACAGGCCAGCATTAGAGGAGTGCAGATACCTTGGAGGATTGTGTGACTGGTGGAGATTACAGAGATAGGGAGGGCAATACCATGGAGGGATCTAGATGCAACATTTCGAATTTTAAACTCGTTTCGTAGCTTGACTGGTAGCCAACGTGGATCAGTGATCGGGAAACAAGATTTGGTGCTAGTTCAGATACGGACATTTGCGTTTTGGATGACCTCAAGTTTACCAAGAGCAGAATGTGAGAGACCAGCCAGGAGTATATTCAAATCTGTAATTGAAAACATGTCTCAGTAATGGTGTCATGAAACTACCATCATTATTTTTGTAAAACACTGTCTGGTTCACTAATGTCCTTTAGCAATGGAAATCTCTTGTTCTTAACTGGTCTGGCCTGCACGTGACTCCAGCTCCAGACCCACAACAATGTGTTTGACTCTTCACTGCCCTCTAAAATGGCTTAGCAAGACATTCAGTCGTCAAGGGAAATTAGCAACAGGCAACAAATGCTGACCTTGCCAGCGACACCCACATTTCATGAAAAACATTTGATTAGAAAAAAGGAATGGTGAAGTTTAAAGGTACAAAAAACACGACTGAGCGTTTCAGCAACAAATTAACTGAGACAGGAGGAAGTCGAGCGCTGTTACTGAAGCGGAAAAAGGTTGTTGCAGTGATGGCACGAATATATGGGTAGAATTTCATTTCGTGGTCAAATAAGACACCAAGGTTGCAAACAGACTGCCTTCTGATGATAGGTCACAGAAATGAAACGTCAACTTTGCTTCATGCTTTGAAACCACCCAGGATCACAGGTATCTCCGAGAAATACAACGTTCCTCGGACTGCTACTCTCGCCGCATCCTGAGATCTACACTCAGTGCTATGCGCCGCCATATGCACACACTGGACCTCTCTCTCCAGCAGCACCGTCTCACCTTATCTCAAATCTGTTCTACTCCGCAGTTTCATCTCATCTTACGTCTCATCCGACGCATTAACAAAAAACTTTTTTTCTTCCTTTCAGGTGTTAAGGAACGCAAGCTCCAGCAGCTGATGGGGACTAATGCCCCTCCAGATCCTCCTTCCGCTTCACTTCCCTCTGACCCCACCCCTTCTGATCTGACCCCTTGCCGTGTATTCACTATACCCTCTGACCTCCCCCTCTCTGATGCTGAGCGTTCTGTACTCAGCAAAGGACTCAGTTTTATCCCCTTACGCCCCCACCTCAATGAATTTCGCGCTCGGCATGACGTTGAGCTCTTCTTCCGTCGCCTCCGCCTCCGGGCTCACTTCTTTGACCAGGAGTCCTCCCCCCGACCAGCAGACCCATTCACCCGCCTCCAGCATTCTCCCTCTACCTGGACCCCTCACCCTGGCCTCTTACCCGCTCTTGATCTCTTCATAGAAAACTGTCGGGGAGACATTGGTCGTCTCAATTTCTCTGCCCCCCTCACTCACTCTAACCTGTCCCCCTCTGAACTTGAGGCACTCCGTTCTCTCAGGTCTAACCCCGACATGGTCATCAAACCTGCAGACAAGGGTGCTGCTGTTGTTGTATGGCGTACCGACCTCTACCTTGCAGAAGCTCAACGCCAACTCACAGACACCTCTTCCTACCTCCCTCTGGACCATGACCCCACCACCGAACATCAAGCCACCGTCCAAAGGACTGTCACTGACCTCATCTCCTCTGGAGATCTTCCCTCTACAGCTTCCAACCTCATAGTCCCGCAACCCCGGACAGCCCGCTTCTATCTCCTTCCCAAAATCCACAAACGGGACTGTCCCGGCAGACCCATTGTGTCAGCCTGCTCCTGCACAACTGAACTTATTTCTTCCTATCTAGACTCTATCTTTTCTCCGCTGGTCCAGTCTCTTCCCACCTACATCCGTGACTCTTCTGACGCCCTACGTCATTTTAACAATTTCCAGTTTCCTGGTCCCAACCGCCTCCTCTTCACTATGGACGTCCAATCGCTCTACACCTCCATCCCCCACCAGGATGGTTTGAGGGCTCTCCGCTTCTTCCTGGAACAGAGGCCCAACCAGTCCCCATCCACCACCACCCTCCTCCGCCTGGCTGAACTTGTTCTCACATTGAACAACTTCTCCTTCAACTCCACGCACTTCCTTCAAGTAAAAGGTGTCGCTATGGGTACCCGCATGGGTCCTAGTTATGCCTGTCTTTTTGTGGGATATGTCGAGCATTCTTTGTTCCAGTCCTACTCAGGCCCCCTCCCCCAACTCTTTTTCCGCTACATTGATGACTGTATCGGTGCCGTTTCCTGCTCCCGCCCCGAACTCGAAATCTTTATCAAATTTGCTTCCAATTTCCACCCTTCTCTCACCTTTACATGGTCCATCTCTGACACTTCCCTTCCCTTCCTCGACTTCTCTGTCTCCATCTCTGGGGATAGGTTGTCTACCAATATCCATTATAAGCCCACTGACTCCCACAGCTACCTCGACTACAATTCTTCACACCCTACCTCCTGTAAGGACTCCATTCCATTCTCCCAGTTTCTCCGTCTCCGACGCATCTGCTCTGATGATGCTACCTTCCATGACGGTGCTTCTGATATGACCTCCTTTTTCCTCAACCGAGGATTTCCCCCCACTGTGGTTGACAGGGCCCTCAACCGTGTCCGACCCATTCCCCGCACCTCTACCCTCACCCCTTCCCCTCCCTCCCAGAACCGTGACAGGGTTCCCCTTGTCCTCACTTTTCATCCCACCAGCCTCCATATCCAAAGGATCATCCTCCGCCATTTTCGCCACCTCCAGCGTGATGCCACTACCAGTCGCATCTTCCCCTCCCTTCCCCTGTCAGCATTCCGAAGGGATCGTTCCATCCGCGACACCCTGGTCCACTCCTCCATTACCCCCACCACCTCGTCCCCGTCCCAGGGCACCTTCCCTTGCAATCGCAGGAGGTGTAATACCTGCCCATTTGCCTCCTCTCTCCTCACTATCCCAGGCCCCAAACACTCCTTTC
The DNA here is from genome assembly GCF_036365525.1 of Heterodontus francisci. Lineage (NCBI taxonomy): Eukaryota > Metazoa > Chordata > Chondrichthyes > Heterodontiformes > Heterodontidae > Heterodontus > Heterodontus francisci. The sequence goes on from NW_027141208.1 coordinate 254,306, forward strand.
AGGTGAAGCAGCGATTTACTTGTACTTCTTTCAATGTAGTATACTGTATTCGCTGCTCACAGTGTGGTCTCCTCTACATTGGGGAGACCAAGCGCAGACTGGGTGACCGCTTTACGGAACATCTACGCTCAGTCCGCAAGCAGGACCCTGAGCTTCCGGTTGCTTGCCATTTCAACACTCCCCCCTGCTCTCATGCTCACATCTCTGTCCTGGGATTGCTGCAGTGTTCCAGTGAACATCAACGCAAGCTCGAGGAACAGCATCTCATCTACCGATTAGGCACACTACAGCCTGCCGGACTGAACATTGAGTTCAATAATTTCAGAGCATGACAACCCCCCACTTTACTTTCATTTTTAGTCATTTTTAGTTATTTTTTCTTCCTTTTTTTTTGCATTCCTTTTTACATTTTTTGCATTTATTTCATTTCATCTTAGTTTGTTCAGTTTGCTTACCCACTGTTTTCTTCAGGTTGTTTTTCTTCAGGTTTGCACTTGCTGATGTTCTATATTCAGTATATTCACACCTAATCTGTACTAATGCTTTGTCTTTCAAAACACCATTAACATATTGTTTGCCTTTGCTCCGTGACCTTTTGGTCAGCTATGTGGCCTGGTCCAATCTGCACCTTCTCCTTTGTTATCTCTTGCCCAACCCCCACCTCACTTGTTTATAATCTGTGACTTTTCTAATATTTGTCAGTTCCGAAGAAGGGTCACTGACCCGAAACGTTAACTCTGCTTCTCTTTCCACAGATGCTGCCAGACCTGCTGAGTGAATCCAGCATTTCTTGTTTTTGTGTCAACTTTGCTTCTCTCTCCACAGATGAAGCCAGACCTGTTTTTTTTCCAGCACGTTTTGCTTCTCTGTCTTAATATCAGATTGTCACCAGGGGGAGGGATTTAATCGATCGCAGGGGAATGGAGTTTATAGCAGGTAGTGAAATCAATGGCTTCAGTCTTCCCAATATTTTAATGGAGGGAATTTCTGCTCATCCAATATTGGATTTAGCAACAGGAGAGGAGTGGAGAGAGGTCGTGGTGAGGTAAACTTGATATCATTCTTTGAGAAAACAATGGAGATGGTTGATGTGGATGATGCGATTGCAGTTATATCTATCGAAATTCAAAAGGCGTTTGATCAAGTAACATTCAATAGACAGGTAAGGAAAACTGAGCTCTATGGATTAAAGGGGCAGTGACAGTATTTGAAATTTCGTTCCACGACACTGCTTGTGACCCCTCGACCTCATTTTGGGTAATCTGTGACCCTAGATCAGATCTTACAGTGGTGTAGGAGTGGGAACACACAGGGCGGGTTCAGAGCTTGGTTTTCTTGTTTTATGAGAGATAATAAACTCAGTTGGCCATGAGCTATCATTTCTGGGAACAATAGGACATTTGCAAATAGAGATAAAGTTTATAATCTGTCAAACGCTTCTGGTTATTGCTCAGACAAGCAAGGAAGTTGAGACAGAGGGAAAGAATGTATACTCAAACACGTGTGATCATCGTTGGACTGGTTAGGGAATGTCCCGACAGAAAGAGAGCTTAATCTTGGTCAAAAGTGCCTGTTCATCGCTAAGGAAGGTTGGGAACTTTGAAGCTGTTTTGAATTAGTAATGCTAGAAGTGCAATGTCATTAGAATATCACAGAGAACAGATAACCTGGCATCAAAAAACAAGCAAAAAATGCATCTGGGGAGACGGACAGCCTCAAGAATTTAAAGGAGTATGATGGGAATTGCGATTAAATTCTCGATAGAATGGCTGAGGACGTCCAGAAATTCTAACCTAAGCTGCAAAAAGGCAATGATAAGCTGGGCTATGATGCACACCTGTGTGACTGATGGGTAAATAAAAGACACAAAGAATTGAAGGAAGAGGTGAACAAGGTGCAGAATGAAAGCGAAGGTTGTCAGGAGAGCATTTGTATCTTGCACAATCACTTACTCTGGGAACAGGAGCCACATGATGGAAGACATTATCAGCAGAGGAAATTAGAACAAATACTGGACCAAAACATTGAGTTATAGACATAAAACATCAGAGTAGACGAGGAGTTAGAAGATGTGAGGAGGGGCTTTGAGAGAATTAGACCAGTGTTAAAGCTCTGACATATTGCTGGGTTTTTAAAATTTTGATCTGGGTGATGGTGTTTTCTTTTGTAGCTAGTTAAGTCTTGTTTTATAATAATCTGTTAATTTTGTTGTTTCTTAAATAAATCTCGTTAGTGTGTTCTGTTCTAGGGAAAATAGTGCATCTTATTGACTATTTCAGTAGGTGTATTTTTTTAATGTTGTGACCTGTGGAGAAGTGCAACTGAATTAACAGTGCACTCCTCCCGCCCTGCTCATAACACAAGGAAGAAGATGCAGTTCAGGGAATGGTGAAAGTGGAGATAATTCAGACAATGGAGTTTAAAATCGATAGGAGGAATTATTAGATAGACTGTCTGTACTTAAAGTGGATAAAACGACAGGGCAGGATGAGAAGAATCCAAGACTAACGAGGGAAGTGAGAATGAAGAATTTCAAGGCACTGGCCATAAATCTTCATTCTCATTTAGATTCGCGGTGGTGTCAAAGGACTGGAGAACTGTAAACGTTACACCTTTCAGTTAAAAGGGGTGCAAAGAGAAGCCTAGCTGCTGCAGGCCACTCAGTTTAACTTCGGTGGTGGGGAAACTTCAATAAATAATAATTCAGGGCAAAATCTATCTTCACATGAAAAAATGTGAGTGAATTATGGAAACCTGACATGGATTCCTGAAGGAAAAGTCATGTTCAGCTAACTTGCTGGAGATTTTGATGAGGTAACATAGAGGGTTGATGAGAGCAATGCTGTTGATGTGGTGTACATGGACTTTCAAAAAGAATTTGATACAATGCCACACAACAGACGTGTGAACAAACTTATCGATCATGGACTAAAAGGGACAGTAGGAACATGGAAATGGAATTGGCTGAGTGATGGGAAACAAGAAGTATTAGTTAAAGATGTTTTTTTCGGGCTGGAGGAAGGTTTGTAGTGGAGCTCCCCAGTGATCAGTATTGGGACACCTTTATTTTGCTGATATATAGTAATGACCTGGACCTCTGGCACAATTTCAAAGTTTGTGGGTGATGCAAAGCTTCCAAACATTGTGAGCTGCGAGGAGAATAATGTAGAGCTGCAAACGGATGTGGACAAGTAGGTTGAATGGGAAGTTAGGTGACAGATGAACTTCAACACAGAGAAATGTGGAAGTGATTCAATTTGGTAAGAAGAACATGGAAAGACAATATAAAATAAAGGTTACAATTCTAAAGTGGGTGCAGTAGCAGAGGGACCTTGGTGTATATGTGCATACATCATTGAAGGTGGCAGGACAGGTTGAGAGATCAGTTAATAAAGCATACGATATTCCGGCCTATATTAGTAGGGTAATAGAGTACAAGAGAATAGATGTTATGTTGAACTTGCATAAGATAACAGTTCGGCCGCAGCTGGAGTATTGCGTCCTGTTCTGGGCTACACACTTCAGGAAAGATGTGAGGGCATTGGAGCGAGTACAGAAAAGATTCCCAAGAAGGGTTCCAGGGATGAGGAATATCAGTTACGAAGAAAGATTGGACGTTTTCCTTGGAGAAGGGAGGCTTAGATTAAAGCCTGGCTACTTGACCAGACACGACGAAATATGTCGGCTTCGGGTCGGGTCTCTCTTCCGAGTCCAGCATTTGGGCTCGGGTTCTGGCGGCTGGACGTGAGAAGGGTCACTGACCCGAAACATTAACTCTGCTTCTCTTTCCACAGATGCTGCCAGACCTGCTGAGTGGTTCCAGCATTTCTAATTATCATTTCAGATTTCCAGCATCCACAGTATTTTGCTTTTATTATTATGGACGTGTACAGTGCTGCCTTGCTCTGGCAAAGTAATATTTAACTGAACATTCAGGTCAAGATGGGAAACGTGCAGTCTCGACTCCGCACTCTGCAGTGAGCCAGTGAACGATTCTATAACGTCATTATCAGGGGACTGCTGGGTAGGGGAAAACTATTTATTTGGGCAGTTTTAAAATCTTTGTCTTTTGCGAGGAGCAGCTTTGACAGAACGAGGTGCGGAGCGGACTTTCAGCTGAGCGGTCAATTTCAGTAAGTTACAAGTTAATCCCCTTTTGTTTCGGAGGACCAGGGGACTGCTGGGTAGGGGAAAACTATTTATTTGGGCAGTTTTAAAATCTTTGTCTTTTGCGAGGAGCAGCTTTGACAGAACGAGGTGCAGAGCGGACTTTCAGCTGAGCGGTCAATTTCAGTAAGTTACAAGTTAATCCCCTTTTGTTTCGGAGGACCAGGGGACTGCTGGGTAGGGGAAAACGATTTATTTGGGCAGTTTTAAAATCTTTGTCTTTTGCGAGGAGCAGCTTTGACAGAACGAGGTGCGGAGCGGACTTTCAGCTGAGCGGTCAATTTCAGTAAGTTACAAGTTAATCCCCTTTTGTTTCGGAGGACCAGGGGACTGCTGGGTGGGGGAAAACTATTTATTTGGGCAGTTTTAAAATCTTTGTCTTTTGTGAGGAGCAGCTTTGACAGAACGAGGTGCGGAGCGGACTTTCAGCTGAGCGGTCAATTTCAGTAAGTTACAAGTTAATCCCCTTTTGTTTCGGAGGACCAGGGGACTGCTGGGTAGGGGAAAACGATTTATTTGGGCAGTTTTAAAATCTTTGTCTTTTGCGATGAACAGCTTTGACAGAACGAGGTGCGGAGCGGACTTTCAGCTGAGCGGTCAATTTCAGTAAGTTACAAGTTAATCCCCTTTTGTTTCGGAGGACCAGGGGACTGCTGGGGAGGGGAAAACTATTTATTTGGGCAGTGGCAGTACCCGAGACACTACAGGTGTAGTGTCTCCCACCCACCCTCCTCCTCTAACCAAAAAAAAGGACTCTGGTGTGTTGGTAAGGTAAGCTTTTTATTTAAAAAGTTCAGTCCGTCGGATTGCTAAGCGAACAAGTTTTGACTTTTTTTTTTTCGTTTGGTTTTTCAGTAGATTTATTGGGAATTTAGAATAGTGGGAATGGAGGTAAAGGCAGTTGTATGTTCCTCCTGCAGAATGTGGGAGGTAGGGGTCGCCAAGAGTGTCCCTGCTGACTGCATCTGCGGGAAGTGCACCCAACTCCAGCTCCTCGCAGACCGCGTTAGGGAACTGGAGCTGGAGCTGGATGAACTTCGGATCATTCGCGAGGTGGAGGGGATTATTGACAGGAGTTATAGGGAGGCAGTCACGCCTCAGGTAAAAGAAGTAGGTAGATGGGTTACAATCAGGGGAAGGAAAGGGAAGCAGCAGGCAGTGCAGGGATCCCCTGTGGCCGTTTCCCTCAACAACAGGTATACCGTTTTGGATACTGTTGGGGGGGACGACTTACCAGGGGTAAGCAATGGGGTGCAGGTATCTGGCACAGAGTCTGTCCCTGTTGCTCAGAAGGGAAAAGGGAAGAGGAGCAGAGCATTAGTCATTGGGGACTCCATAGTTAGGGGAACAGATAGGAGGTTCTGTGGGAACGAGAGAGACTCACGGTTGGTGTGTTGCCTCCCAGGTGCCAGGGTACGTGATGTCTCCGATCGTGTTTTTGGGATCCTTAAGGGGGAGGGGGAGCACCCCCAAGTCGTGGTCCACATAGGCACCAACGACATAGGTAGGAAGAGAGATGGGGATTTAAGGCAGAAATTCAGGGAGCTACGGTGGAAGCTTAGAGTGAGAACAACCAGAGTTGTTATCTCTGGGTTGTTGCCTGTGCCACGTGCTAGCGAAGAGAGGAATAGGGAGAGAGAGGAGTTGAACACGTGGCTGCAGGGATGGTGTAGGAGGGAGGGTTTTGGTTTCCTGGATAATTGGGGCTCTTTCTGGGGTAGGTGGGACCTCTACAAACAGGATGTTCTTCACCTGAACCAGAGGGGTACCAATATCCTGGGGGGGGGGGGGGGGGAGATTTGTTAGTGCTCTTCGGGGGGGTTTAAACTAAATCAGCAGGGGAATGGGAACCTAAATTGTAGTTCCAGTGTACCGGCTGTTGAGAGTAGTGAGGTAGGGGATAAGGTTACAGGGACGCAAGAGGGCACTGGCAAGCAAGAACTTGGTTTAAAGTGTGTCTACTTCAACGCCAGGAGCATCCGGAATAAGGTGGGTGAGCTTGCAGCATGGGTTGGTACCTGGGATCCTGATGTTGTGGCCATTTCAGAGACATGGGTAGAGCAGGGGCAGGAATGGATGTTGCAGGTTCCGGGATTTAGATGTTTCAGTAAGAACAGAGAAGAGGGTAAAAGAGGGGGGGGGGGTGTGGCATTGTTAATCAAGGAAAGTATTACAGCGGCAGAAAGGACGTTTGAGGACTCGTCTACTGAGGTAGTATGGGCCGAGGTTAGAAACAGGAGAGGAGAGGTCACCCTGTTGGGAGTTTTCTAGAGACCTCCGAATAGTTCCAGAGATGTAGAGGAAAGGATAGCGAAGATGATTCTCGACAGGAGCGAGAGTAACAGGGTAGTGGTTATGGGGGACTTTAACTTTCCAAATATTGACTGGAAATACTATAGTTTGAGTCCTTTAGATGGGTCTGTTTTTGTCCAGTGTGTGCAGGAGGGTTTTCTGACACAGTATGTGGAAAGGCCAACCAGGGGCGATGCCACATTGGATTTGGTACTGGGTAATGAACCCGGCCAGGTGTTCGATTTAGATGTAGGTGAGCACTTTGGCGATGGTGATCACAATTCGGTTAGGTTTACCTTAGCGATGGGCAGGGACAGGTATATACCGCAGGGCAAGAATTTTAGCTGGGGGAAAGGAAATTATGACGCGATTAGGCAAGATTTAGGATGTGTAGGATGGGGAAGGAAACTGCAGGGGATGGGCACAAACGAAATGTGGAGCTTATTCAAGGAGCAGCTAATGCGTGTCCTTGATAAGTATGTACCTGTCAGGCAGGGAGGAAGTTGTCGAGCGAGGGAGCCGTGGTTTACTCAAGAAGTTGAAGCGCTTGTCAAGAGGAAGAGGGCGGCTTATGTTAGGATGAGACGTGAAGGCTCAGTTAGGGCGCTTGAGAGTTACAAGCTAGCCAGGAAGGATCTAAAGGGAGGGCTAAGAAGACCAAGGAGAGGACACGAGAAGTCATTGGCGGATAGGATCAAAGAAAACCCTGAGGCTTTCTATAGGTATATCAGGAATAAAAGAATGATAAGAGTTAGAACAGGGCCAATCAAGGATAGTAGTGGGAAGTTGTGTGCGGAATCAGAGGAGATAGGGGAAGCGTTAAATGAATATTTTTCGTCAGTATTTACAGTAGAAAAAGAAAATGTTGCCGAGGAGATTACTGAGATACAGCCTACTAGGCTAGATGGGATTGAGATTCACAAGGAGGAGGTGTTAGCAATTTTGGAAAGAGTGAAAATAGGTAAGTCCCCTGGGCCAGATGGGATTTATCCTAGGATTCTCTGGGAAGCCAGGGAGGAGATTGCAGAGCCGTTGTTGTTGATCTTTATGTCGTCATTGTCGACAGGAGTAGTGCCGGAGGACTGGAGGATAGCAAATGTTGTCCCCTTGTTCAAGAAGCGGAGTAGAGACAGCCCTGGTAATTAGAGACCTGTGAGCCTTACTTCGGTTGTGGGTAAAATGTTGGAAAAGGTTATAAGAGACAGGATTTATAATCATCTTGAAAAGAATAAGTTCATTTGCGATAGTCAGCACGGTTTTGTGAAAGGTAGGTCGTGCCACACAAACCTTATTGAGTTTTTCGAGAAGGTGACCAAACAGGTGGATGAGGGTAAAGCCGTGGATGTGGTGTATATGGATTTCAGTAAGGCGTTTGATAAGGTTCCCCACGGTAGGCTATTGCAGAAAATACGGAAGTATGGGGTTGTAGGTGATTTAGAGCTTTGGATCAGAAATTGGCTAGCTGAAAGAAGACAGAGGGTGGTGGTTGATGGCAAATGTTCATCCTGGAGTTTACCTACTAGTGGTGTACCGCAAGGTTCTGTTTTGGGGCCACTGCTGTTTGTCATTTTTATAAACGACCTGGATGAGGGTGTAGAAGGGTGGGTTAGTAAATTTGCGGATGACACGAAGGTCGGTGGAGTTGTGGATAGTGTCGAAGGGTGTTGTAGGGTACAGAGGGACATAGATAGGCTGCAGAGCCTGGCTGAGAGATGGCAAATGGAGTTTAATGCGGAGAAGTGTGAGGTGATTCACTTTGGAAGGAGTAACAGCAATGCAGAGTACTGGGCTAATGGGAAGATTCTTGGTAGTGTAGATGAGCAGAGAGATCTTGGTATCCAGGTACATAAATCCCTGAAAGTTGCTACCCAGGTTAATAGGGCTGTTAAGAAGGCATATGGTGTGTCAGCCTTTATTAGTAGGGGGATCGAGTTTCGGAGCCACGAGGTCATGATGCAGCTGTACAAAACTCTGGTGAGGCCGCACCTTGAGTATTGCGTGCAGTTCTGGTCACCGCATTATAGGAAGGATGTGGAAGCTTTGGAAAGGGTGCAGAGGAGATTTACTAGGATGTTGCCTGGTATGGAAGGAAGGTCTTACGAGGAAAGGCTGAGGGACTTGGGGTTGTTTTCGTTAGAGAGAAGGAGGAGGAGAGGTGACTTAATAGAGACATACAAGATAATCAGAGGGTTAGATAGGGTGGATAGTGAGAGTCTTTTTCCTCGGATGAGGATGGCAAACACGAGGGGACATAGCTTTAAGTTGAGGGGTCAAAGATATCGGACAGATGTCAGAGGTAGTTTCTTTATGCAGAGAGTAGTAGGGGCGTGGAACGCCCTGCCTGCAACAATAGTAGACTCGCCAACTTTAAGGGCATTTAAGTGGTCATTGGATAGACATATGGATGTAAATGGAATAGTGTAGGTCAGATGATCGGCGCAACATCGAGGGCCGAAGGGCCTGTACTGCGCTGTAATATTCTAATTCTAATTCTAATCACGCGCTCATGCGGTCGCTTCCATGCATGGAAAGGTGATTCCACACTACAATACACTATGGATAGAAAACGAAAGCTGTATACTGGAGAATGCTTAGCAGTGGAACGTTCTGTAGCCTAGGAAAGTAAACCTTCCATTGTGAAATTTATTAACTTTGTTCTTTTTCGTTATAGTTAAATTGCAACTGGATTTGTACATTGCAAATCTTACAAACTAATACAAAAATATGACAGCAAAAAGATTGGAAATTCATTTTGGCAGCAGCACACTGATAAATGTTGTACTCAACCCGCAACAACGCCACATCAGTTGGACCTAACTTCATTTACGCAGACGAGCGGGAAAAAAATACATGCTCAAAAGAAATCTAAAATTACAAGTCTCTGTTGTAAGGATATTCGACATTTCTGAGCTGTCACTGGTGAAGGGTTTGTTGAGCTCGCACAAGAGCTTATCAATGTGGGTGCTACATACGGTCGAGTATCAGCATCAAGTGTGTTACCAAATCCAAGTACAGTTTCAAGAAGGTGTCGTGATGTGGCCGAAGGAAATAGAAAGCAACTAATTACTCAGATTACTGACATACTGAAGGATGTGAATGTGGGAATGACAGCTGACATGTGGACGGACGACGACTGCAAATCCATTGTATGTTGATAACTTATCATTACATCACAGTAGGTGTTAACCTTTTCCACCGAGCAGGATCAGCAGGGAGAGGAACTTCAGCTTCGCCGGAAGGACAATCAAACAGCGGAGGACTGCCTGTAAGCCTTCCACTGTTGACTCTACTCTTTTCTTACATGACAATTTATAAGACCTGCTGTTCTTTTCGCTTTGTTTGCTTGCTATGTCTATAACAAAGAATACTTACTTGCTATGTCTGTAACTGAGACTACAAAATAAAATGTTCAGCTAACTGCCCATTGGGTGCTTCATCGGAGTTGGCGATTTGTTTTCTTTATAATCGGCAGTTTGATGCGATTTGTTTCTGCTATATCTGGTTATTATCGCAGTGCTGTTTGTCGGAGCTTGCTGTGGGAAATGTTTTCTGCGTTTCCTACTTTACAACAGTGACTACAATTTACAAAGACCTTCATTGGGTGGAAAGTGGTTTGGAATGTCCTGAGGTTGTGAAAGGTGATAGAGAATAGCAAGTCTTTCTTTATGGAGGGAAAATTGATAATCTTATGAGAAGACTGCTTAAAAATCATGAGGGAGTCAAGACGTTGCTTGAAGGTCACAGAAGGGACAGGCTGATATTTCTGACAGAAAAGAGAAATACTGTGTTTATTTGAGTGTTATCTGCAAAAAACTTAGTCCGGCTCCTGGTTGTGGCATGTTTATTTTTATGTACTCATGGAGATGGAAGATAGATGTTCAATAAATACTTTACTGCATTTGATCAATGTTAGATTATTTGTTTTGCATTTTAATACTTCAAATCAGTGTCTCTGGGATGCTTTATCGCTTCTGGGACTGAACTGTAATCTTCAAGAGGAACAAGACAGCCCAGTGTGTAAAAGCAATTAACAAGCAGCGCTTGCTGATTGTACGTTTTTGTAGCACTGCCAGATGAACAAAGATCTCAAAGGATAGTTGGGCATTCAAAGCTCTGGAGGGTTGAGATTCATCCATGACATCAAATAATTTAGGGGTAAGAATACGAATCGCTATGTAATTTTGTATTAAATGTCAATGCTAGAATTTGTTCAACATACTTTCTGAACACTAACTTATCTGTCTTTTTTTTGTTTTGTTTTTGCTTTGTAGGCTATTCGAGGTGCTGGTGGTGTTTATGCTGATCAACCACCAGAAGTCCTCAATCAGAAATGGGCGTCACAGTGATGCAGTGGTTAGCACCGCAGCCTCACAGCTCCCGCGACCCGGCCTCCTCCTCTAACCTAATAATAAGACCCTTTTTACCCTCCTCCTCTAGCCAAAAAGGACTGAACAGGTAAGCTATTTACTGTTTTTGTTAATATCTATAGTTGTACTTAACTAAGGGTTAATTGAATAAAAGAAATGGCAGCCAGTGTAGTGTCTTGCTCCTCCTGCAGAATGTTCGAGGTGAGGGAAACCTCCGGTGACCCTGCCGACTTCACCTGCTGGAAGTGCATCCGTCTCCAGCTCCTATCAGACCGTGTTAGGGAATTGGAGCTGGAGCTGGATGAACTGAGGATCATTCGGGAAGCTGAGGGGTTGATAGATAGAAGCTACACGGAGGTCGTTACTCCACAAATCAAAGGCAGCTGGGTAACAGTTAGAGGTGGGAAGAGGTCAGTGCAGGGATCTCCTGTGGTCGTTCCCCTCAACAACAAGTATACAGTTTTAGATACTGTTGGGGGGGACGGCCTATCGGGGGCAGGCTGCAGTGACCGGGCCTCTGGCACGGGGTCCTGCACTGTGGCTCAGAAGGGAAGGAGGGAGAATGGGAGAGCACTAGTCATCGGGGACTCGATGGTGAGGAGTACGGACAGGCGGTTCTGTGGGCGCAGGCGAGACGCACGGATGGTTTGTTGCCTCCCTGGTGCCAGGGTCCGTGATGTTTGTGATCGCGTCTTCAGGATCCTTAAAGGGGAGGGGGAGCAGCCAGAGGTCGTGGTGCACATTGGCACCAACGACGTAGGAAGGAAGGGTGGCACAGATGTTAGAAGTGAGTTTAGGGAGTTAGGCTGGAAGCTGAAAGCTCGGACGGACAGAGTTGTTATCTCTGGTTTGTTGCCGGCGCCACGTGATAGTGAGGCTAGGAATAGGGAGAGAGCACAGCTGAACACGTGGCTGCAGGAATGGTGTAGGAGGGAGGGCTTCCAGTTCTTGGATAATTGGACTGCATTCTGGGGAAGATGGGACCTGTTCAAACAGGACGGGCTGCATCTGAACCAGAGGGGCACCAATATCCTGGGAGGGAGGTTTGCTAGTACTGTTCGGGAGGGTTTAAACTAGTTTGGGAGGGGGATGGGAACCGGACTTGTAATCCAGGGACCAGTGGGTCCACTCAGAAAGACAAAGAGTGTAGTGAGGTATTGGGGAAGGTAGCACTGTCACAGAGGACAGATGGGCACGGAGAAGGGTTAAAGTGCGTATACTTCAACGCAAGAAGCATCAGGAATAAGGTGAGTGAATTGAAGGCGTGGATGGGCACTTGGGACTACGATGTTGTGGCCATCACTGAAACATGGATAGGTGAGGGGGAGGAATGGTTTTTGGAGGTACCTGGTTATAGATGTTTTCATAAGATTAGGAATGGTGGTAAAAGAGGTGGGGGGGTGGCATTGTTAGTTAGAAATAGTGTAACAACTGCTGAAAGAATTTTCGAGGAGGATCTGCCGACTGAGGCACTGTGGGTTGAGGTCAGGAACAGGAAAGGAGCAGTCACCTTGATGGGAGTTTTCTATAGGCCCCCCAATAGCAGCAGGGAGGTGGAAGAGCAGATTGGGAAACAGATTTTGGAAAGGAGCAGAAGTCACAGGGTAGTAATTATGGGGGATTTCAACTTCCCAAATATTGATTGGCAACTCTTTAGATCGAATAGTTTGGATGGGGTAGTGTTTGTGCAGTATGTCCAGGAAGCTTTTCTGACTCAGTATGTAGACTGCCCGACCAGAGGGGAGGCAATATTGGATTTGGTACTAGGTAATGAACCAGGGCAAGTGATAGAGCTGTTGGTGGGCGAGCACTTTGGAGATAGTGATCACAATTCTGTAGCATTCACTGTGGTAATGGAGAGGGATAGGTATGTGCAACAGGGCAAGGTTTACAATTGGGGGAAGGGTAGATATGATGCTGTCAGGCAGGAACTGAGGAGCATAAGTTGGGAGCATATGCTGGCAGGGAAGGGCACGGTCGAAATGTGGAACTTTTTCAAGGAGCAGATAGTAGGGGCCATTGATAAGCATGTCCCTGTCAGACAGGGAAGGGATGGTCATGTGAGGGAACCGTGGTTGACAAGAGAGGTTGAGAGTCTTGTTAGGAAGAAGAAGGATGCGTATATAAAGTTGAGGAAAAAGGGCACAGGCATAGCTCTGGAGGGATACAAGATGGCCAGGAAGGATCTGAAGAAAGGGATTAGGAGAGCTAAGAGAGGGCATGAAAAATGCTTGGCGGGTAGGATAAAAGAAAACCCCAAGGCCTTTTACGCGTATGTCAGAAATATGAGGATGACTAGGGGGACCATAGGTCCGGTCAAGGACAATAGCGGGAGACTGTGTGTTGAGCCGGAAGAGATAAGTGAGGTTTTGAATGAGTACTTCTCTTCGGTATTTACGAATGAGAAGGGGTGTATTACTGAAGAGGACGGTGGGAAGCAGACTGGTAAGCTCGAGGAAGTGCTCGTTAGGAGGGAAGATGTGTTGGGGTTTTTGAATAACTTGAAGATAGACAAGTCTCCCGGGCCTGACGGGGTATATCCAAGGATGTTATGGGAAGCAAGGGATGAAATTGCAGAGCCGCTGGCAATGATCTTTTCATCTTCTCTGCTGACGGGGGTGGTACCAGGTGATTGGAGGGTGGCAAATGTTGTGCCCCTGTTCAAGAAAGGGAATAGGAACAACCCTGGGAATTACAGGCCAGTTAGTCTTACTTCGGTGGTAGGCAAGTTGATGGAAAAGGTGCTGAGGGATAGGATTTCTGAGCATCTGGAAAGACACTGCTTGATTCGGGACAGTCAGCACGGTTTTGTGAGGGGTAGGTCTTGCCTCACAAGCCTGATTGAATTCTTTGAGCAGGTGACCAAGCAAGTGGATGAGGGTAAACCAGTGGATGTGGTGTACATGGATTTTAGTAAGGCATTTGATAAGGTCCCCCATGGTAGACTTATGGAGAAAGTCAGGAGGCATGGGATAGTGGGGAATGTGGCCAGTTGGATTAAGAATTGGCTAACTGATAGAAGGCAGAGAGTGGTCTTAGATGGTAAATACTCAGCCTGGAGCCCAGTTACCAGTGGCGTGCCGCAGGGATCAGTTCTGGGTCCTCTCCTGTTTGTGATTTTTATTAACGACTTGGATGAGGAAGTCGAAGGGTGGGTCAGTAAATTTGCAGATGATACAAAGGTTGGTGGAGTTGTGGATACCGAGGAGGGCTATTGTCGTCTGCAAAGGGACTTGGATAGGTTGCAGTGCTGGGCTGAAAAGTGGCAGATGGAGTTTAACCCTGAAAAGTGTGAGGTCGTCCATTTTGGAAGGACAAACATGAATGCAAAATACTGGGTTAACGGTAGGGTTCTTGGGCATGTGGAGGAGCAGAGAGACCTTGGGGTCTATGTGCATAGATCATTGAAAGTTGCAACTCAAGTGGATAGGGCTGTGAAGAAGGCATATGGGGTGTTAGCGTTCATTAGCAGAGGGATTGAATTTAAGAGCCGTGAGGTGATGATGCAGCTGTACAGGACCTTGGTAAGGCCTCATTTGGAGTACTGTGTGCAGTTCTGGTCGCCTCATTTTAGGAAGGATGTGGAAGCCTTGGAGAGGGTGCAGAGGAGATTTACCAGGATGTTGCCTGGAATGGAGAATAAGTCTTACGAGGAAAGGCTAAACATTCTAGGCCTCTTCTCATTAGAAAGGAGAAGGATGAGGGGTGACATGATAGAGGTTTATAAGATGATCAGGGGAATAGATAGGGTAGACAGTCAGAAACTTTTTCCCCGGGTGGAGCAAAGCGTTACAAGGGGTCATAAATTTAAGGTGAAGGGTGGGAGATATAAGGGGGATGTCAGGGGAAGGTTCTTTACCCAGAGAGTGGTCGAGGCATGGAATGCCTTGCCCGGGGAAGTTGTTGAGTCAGAAACTTTAGGGACTTTCAAAAGGCTTTTGGATAGGTATATGGATAAAGGAGAATGATGGGGTATAGATTAAATTGTCCTTGACAGAGGACAAAGGATCGGCACAACATTGTGGGCCGAAGGGCCTGTTCTGTGCTGTATGTTCTATGTTCTATGTTCTATGTTCTAAATCATCTTGCAATGAAGGCCAACATACCAATCGCCTTCCTAACTGCTTGCTGCACCTGAATGCTTGCTTCCAATGACTGGTGTACCAGGACACCGAGGTTTCGTTGCACTTTCCCCTTTCCCAATCTATCACCATTCAGGTAATAATCTGCCTTTCTGTTTCTACAACTAAAGTGGAGAACCTCATATTTATTCACATTATACTGCAGCTGCTATGCATTTGTCCACTCATCCAATTTGTTCAAATCACATTGGAGCCTCTTTGCATCCTGCCGACAGCTCACAATCCGCGCACCACCACCCCCTCCCCCCGCACCCCGATGCACACCCTCCACCCAGCTTTGTGTCGTCTGCAAACTTGGAAATGTTACATTTAGTTTCCTCACCTCAGCCATTAATATATATTGTGAATAGTAGGGGCCAAAGCACTGATTCCTGCTAGCCCACTAATCGCTGCCTGCCATCCAGAAAAAGAACCATTTATTCCGACTCTCTGTTACCTGTCTGTCAATCAATTCTCAATCCATGCCAGTATATTGCCCCCAATCCCATGTGTTTTAAGTTTGCACACTAACCTCTTATGTGGAACCTTATCAAACCCTTCTGAAAATCCAAATACACCATATCCACTGATTCACCAGTATCTATTCTGCTAGTTACATCCTCAAAAAAACCCAGTAGATTTGTTAAGCATAATTTCCTTTTCATAAACCCATGCTGACTTTGTCCAATCCCGGTTTTGATTTCCAGGTGTCCTGCTATCACATCCTTTATAATAGCCTATAGCATTTTCCCCACTACTGATGTAAGGCTAACTGGTCTGAAATTTCCTGTTTTCTTTTCGCTCGCTCCTGTTTTAAAGAGTGGGGTTACATTTACCACATTCCAAACTGTAGGAACTGCTCCAGTGTCTATAGAATTTAGGAAGATGACCATTAATGCATCCAATATTTCCATGGCCACTTCCTTTAGTAATTTGGAATGTAGATTATCAGGCCCTGGGGATTTGTCGACCTTTATCCCCATTAATATTCCGAGTTTTTTTTCACTAATATTGATTTAATTCAGTTCCTCCCGCTCATTAAACCTTTCGTTCCCTAATATATCTGGGAGGTTATTTGTGTCCTCTTTTGTGAAGACAGAACCAAAGTATGCGCTTAATTGTTCTGCAATTTCTTTCTTCCCCATTATTATTTCCCCATTTTCTGACTGTAAGGAACCTACAGTTGTCTTCACTAATCCTTTTCTCATCACATATTTGTATTAGCTTTTACAGTCAGTTTTTATGTTCCCTGCAATTTCACTCTCATAGGCTGTCTTCCCCCGCTTAATAAACATCTTTGCCCTCCTTTGCTTTTTCTGGCAAATTTTTATGCCTCCTCATCCAATCACAGTTGTCAGTCTTTAGCAAATCAGATTCATGCCACGTGACACCATGAAACATCTGAGGGTATTGGATGCTGCAAAAGCTATGGACCTGACAATATTCCGGCAATAGTACTGAAGACTTGTGCTGCACAACTTTAACACCCCTAGATAAGCTGTTCCAGCACTGCTACAATATGGCAATGTGCAAATTGCCCAAGTATGCCTGCACTTAAATCCAACCCGGCTAATTACTGTCCTATCAAGCTACCCTTGATCATTAGCAACGTGATGGAAGGTGACAGTGCTATGAAGTGGTACTTGTGCAGAAGTACCTTGCTCACTGAAGCTCATTTGGGTTCCGACAGGGCCACGCAGCTTCTCACCTCATTACAGCCTTGGTTAAAACATGGACAAAAGAGCTGATCTTAAAATGTGAGGTAACAGTGACTGCCCTTGACCTCAAGGCAGCATTTGACTGAGTATGGCATCAAGGAGCCCTAGCAAAACTGCAGTCAATGGGAATCAGGGATAAAACTCTCTGCTGGTTGGAGGCATACTTAGCAGAAAAGAAGATGGTTGTGGTTGATGCAGATCAATCCTATCAGCTACAGGACATCACTGCGGGAGTTCCTCAGGGTAATGTTCTAGGCCCAAACATCTTCAGCTGCTTCATCAATTACCTTCTTTCAAACATAAGGTAATAAGTGGGGATGTTCGCTGATGATTGCACAATGTTCAGCACTAGTCGTGACTCCTCAGCTAATGAAGCAGCCCATGCTCAGATGCAGCAAGACTTGGACAGCATCCAGGCTTGAGTTGATAAGAGGAAAGTAATATTCATGCCACACAAGTGTCTGACAATGACCATCTCACACAAGAGAGAATGTAACCATCTGCCCTTGGTGTAAAATGGTACTACAATCACTGAATCCCCACTATCAGCAACCTGGCATAACATTGACCAGAATCTAAACTGGACCACCCACAAATTACTCCTGCAAGAGACGGTCAGAGGCGAGGAATCCTGTGGCTAGTAACCGACCTCCTGACTCCCCAAAACCTGTCCAGCAACGACAAGGCACAAGTCCGAAGTGTGATAGAATCCTATCCACTTGCCTTGATGGGTGCAGCTCGAAGAAAATTCAAAAAAGCACGACATAATGTCGGACAAAGTAGCTCGCATGATGGCACCCCATTCACCATCTTCAACATTCACTCACTCCCCCACCAAAGCACAGTGGCAGCAGTGTGTACCATATACAAGATGCACTGCAGCAAAGCACCAAGGCTCCTTAGACGGAACCTTCCAAACCGTGACCTCTAACACCTAGAAGGAAAGGGACGGCAGATGCATCGGAACAGCAGCACTTGCAAGTTCCCCTCCACGCTACAAACATTCCAGACGTGGAACTATATCACAATTTCTTCACTGTCACTGGGTCAAAATCCTGGAACTCCCTTCCGAACAACACCGTGGGTGTCCCTACCCCACATGGACTGCAGCAGTTCAAGAAGGCAGCTCACCACCACCTTCTCAATGGCAATTCGGGATGAACAATGAATGCTGGCCTAATCAACGATGCCCACATACCATAAAGGAATTAAAAAATGCAACATCCTCTTGCACTGTAACATCCCTAAGTAATACAACAGCCCAATCAGCGCAACAGACCACGGCATTGCTAAAGCATCCTGCTATACAACAGGCTCTTGCAGTGCAACAGCTACTTTGAGTCCAAGAGCTTCTTCCAGTGTAATTGCCCATCCAGTGCAAAGGTTCCACGCAGCGTATCGTCCCTTGTACTGAACCACATGCAATGCAATGCCACCTTGCAATGCAATATCCTTTGCAATGCAAACCCTCGTAAAATGCAACAGCCCCTTGCAGTGCAAGAGCCAGTTGCTGTCGAATAGTGCCTTGCTTTGCCAAATCGAATTGCAATGTAATAGCTCAGAGCAATTCAATTGTCCTTTGAATAGAGCAGTCTGTGTCAATGCAAAAGCCTTTTGCCATGTAATAGCCACTTGCAGTGAAATAGCAATTTGGACTGCAATAACCTCTTGCAATGCAATTTCCCGTGTATTTGTGCAGCTTCATGCAGTTCTTTAGTCCTTTGGAGAACAATAGCCACATGCAATACAATACCACATTGCATTGCAATACTCCCTCAAAATACAATAGCATCTTATGTTCGCAAGGCCTGTAGGTAAGTAATTATCATTTCTTGCGAGGGGAATTGAATACTAACGCGGGGAGGTTATGTTTCAGCAATACAGTGCATTGGTGAGGCCACATCTGGTGTACTGAGTACTGTACGGGTGTCCTTATTTAGAATAGGATGTAAATGCGTTGCAGGAGCGACAGATAAGGTTTACCAGCCTATTGCCTCGAAAGGTTGAGCTGCCTTATAAGGAAAGATTGGGCAGGCTAGGCATGCATCCGCTGGAATTTAGAAGAGTAAGAGGCAACTTTATTGAAACATATAAGATCCTGAGGGGTCTTGACAGGGTGGATGTGGAAAGGATGTTTCCCGTTGTGAGGTAATCTAGAACTAGGGGGTCACTGCTTAAATATCAGGGGTCGCCCATTTAAGACAGAGATGAGGAGATATTATTTTCTTTCAGAGGATCGTGAGTTTTTGGAATTCTCTTCCTCAAAAGGCGATGGAAGAAAAGCCTTTGAATATTTTTGAGGCA
Organism: Heterodontus francisci; assembly: GCF_036365525.1. Lineage (NCBI taxonomy): Eukaryota > Metazoa > Chordata > Chondrichthyes > Heterodontiformes > Heterodontidae > Heterodontus > Heterodontus francisci. The sequence continues at coordinate 273,275 of NW_027141208.1, forward strand.
GAGGAAGATAGATTCTTGATAAGCAAGTGGATGAAAGGTTACCGGGGGTAGGTGGAAATGTGGAGTAAGCAGTTTAGCAATGAACTTATTTAATTGCGAGCAGGTTCGATGGGCAGAGTGGCCAACTCCTGCTCCTAACTCATGTGTTTGTAAGTTTGTATGAGAAGCAGAGTAACGTTTCAGATCTGTGACGTTTCTTCAGAAGGTCAGGAACCTGAAATGTTAACTCTGCACCGATCTCTCCAGATGCTGCGTGACCTGCTGAGTATTCCCAGAACTTTCTGCTTTTATAACTCGTGAAAGAAAGATTATTTTGACGAAACGCAGTTCACCCAATAGGAGGCTTAACTGCGACATTTGTTCTTCACGAGCTTCTCAGGTAACCTCACAAAACAGTGACAGTAGCGGGATTCGAACCCACGCCCCGAATGGGACTGGAAATTAAATCCAGCGCTTTAGACCACTCGGCCATGTTATCACATAAGCACGAATTGGATGAGATGGCTGAGAGTTTAAAGTAGTTGGACCGCGAATCTTTTGACCTCTGCACGCATTGTTCTGAATTCCACCCTCATTGTTACTGTATTACAGGATAGCTGTGTTTTACATTTTTCCAACACGTGAAAGAATCTTGCATCCGAGTCCCAGTATTCCGAAAACCATAATGGGGGCGGGGTGGTGGTCTGTAATAAAAACAAGAAATGCTGGAACCACTCAGCAAGTGTGGCAGCATCTGTGGAAAGAGAAGCAGAGTTAACGTTTCGGGTCAGTGACTCTTCATCGGAACTGACAAATATTGGAAAAGTCACAGGTTATAAGCAAGTGAGGTGGGGGTGGGGCAAGAGATAACAAAGGAGGTCTAGATTGGACCAGACCACATAGCTGACCAAAAGGTCACGGAGCAAAGGCAAACAATATGTTAATGGTGTGTTGAAAGACAAAGCATGAGTACAGATTAGGTGTAAATACACTGAATATTGAACAGCAGCAAGAGCAAACCTGAAAAAAAAACAATGGGTAAGCAAACTGAGCAAACTAAGATGAAATGAAATAAATGCAAAAAAAGGATTGTAAAAAATGTAAAAAAGAATGTGGAAAAAAGGAAGAAACAATAACTAAAAATGAAAGTAAAATGGGGGGCTGTCATGCTCTGAAATGATTGAACTCAATGTTCAGTCCGGCAGGCTGTAGTGTGTCTAATCGGTAAATGAGATGCTGTTCCTCGAGCTTGCGTTGATGGTGGGCTGTACTTGCGTATTGGTTCCAATGCTATCTTACTCTGTTTGCTCAAACAGAAAAGTCCTCAGAATTGGATGTGTCACAGTTTTGCAGCCACTCAGTCTGAGGCACATCTGGAACTTGGCCTCAGAGCACAGTTTAACAGTGGAGCGGAGACACTGCGGCCTGTTGTGCCTCCACAGGCAGATCGCCTGCTGTCGAGGACCAGACGCGGGCCTGCGTGATGGATATTGCAGGGAAAAAGGAGGGGCACCAGGGAGGTTTAGCGGGTAGAGGAACAATTTCCTTCACTTCTTCAGTGGTCCCTTTAGGGACCCAATGTTTATAAATGGAATGAAAAAGCTTTGGTTCGCACAGTGCAAAGTCCCAGTTTCTCAGACATTTGCTGAAGGGTCACTGAAACTGAGTAAGAAACTGGCTGACACCCTCTGGCCCCAGACACTGTGTCACATCCTCGGGGCCGACACACTGGTGCCCATCCTTGGGGCTCAGACACTGCTTCACAATCTCGTAGCCCATAAATCTTGATCACTTCCTTGGAGCCAAGATGCAGTGTCACATCCTCGGCTACCGACAGTGGTTTGCATCCTGGTATTCCACAGACCAGTTCACATCTCTGGGTCCAGACGCTACTTCACATCCTCGGTGCTCAGAAGTTGCTTCATATCCTCGGGACAAGGGAACCCTGATAGATTCAGCCCGCTTTATGAGGGTTGAAACAAGGATAATGTTCCAAGCAACGCTGATGCTATTGCGCAAATCATTTCTGCTGATTCGCACAGCTTACCAAGATTCAGGATCTGGGATCAGAGCTATACTTAAAAATATAGTCTTGTCTACCACATTCGTTCCCCAGCCCTTTTGTTGAAAAGAGAGGGTTCGTCTACAACACAGACCGATAAAAATAACACAAAGTATCGGGCAGAATGTAATTTTATAATGTGGTCCGAAATGAGGATAGGAGAGGATATCCTCCGAACTGGAATACGCACAGGTAGGGTTTACAGGAACGTAGAGGACGGTAGAAAGGAATATGGACGATGTGGAAGGGAGGAATGTGGAATGAGTGGAAATGTGGGATTTGGAAGTGGAAGGATGGTATTTGGAAGGAAGAGAAAGTGGTTGTCAGTAGTTTGGATGTGCAAGGACATAAATGGCAGGGTTTGGATGAGGGGTAAGTAGGATTATTGAAAAGCATAGAGAGGGTTGTGGAGGAGCTGAAGGGAGCGGTGTGGCAGGAGGGAGAGTGGAGGTGCGGAAGTTGGGAAGGGAGGGATGCACATGGAGGGGTAAAGAGGGACGTCGATGGAGCAGAAGGGAGGGATGTGATCGAGGGGAAGGGTGGGATGTGGATGGAGGGGAAGTGATGGATGTGGATGGAGGAGAAGGGATGCATAATAAGGATAAAGGAAGATTTTGTCGATGAGGAGTGAGGAGTTTGGAATGGAGAAAAGAAGAGGTTTGGAAGGTAGCAGGAGGGGGTGCGGATGTTTTGCATGGTGAAGTTTGGTATGAGGGGAAAGAGCTAGGTGGAAAATTGGAAGGGAGGGGCTTGGATTAAAGAGCAATGCTGAAGGTGGGAAGTGATGAGTGGGAAAGGGGAGGAAGGGAGGGCTTCGAAATGTTCTGCCCCGATGCAACCTGTCCAGTTTGTACTGGTCCCACCTTCCCCAGAACAGGTTCCAATGTCCCAGGAATCTGAAGCCCTCCCCCATACATCATTTCTCCAGCCACGTATTCATCTGGTATATTCTGCTATTTCCGTTCTCGCTACCACTTGGCACTGGTAGTAATCCTGAGATTACTACCTTTGACGTCCTACATTTTCATTTTCGTCCGAACTCCCGATATTCAGCTTGTAGGGCCATGTATTTTTTTTTACCTGTGTCTTTTATACTGATATGTACCAAGACAACTGGCTGCTTGCACTCCCCTCTCAGAATGCCCTGCAGCTGCTTAGAGACATCCTTGCCCCTAGCACCAGGAAGGCAAAATACCATCCTGGAGTCTTTCTGAGGCCGCAGAAACGCCTGTCTATTCCCCTTATGATTGAATCCACTATCACTATAGCCGTGCCACTCTTCTTCATCCCCTCCTGTGCTGCAGAGCCAACCATGGTGCCATGAACTTGGCTCTTGCTGCTTTTCCCTGAGCATCCCCCCCAGAACAATATCCAAAGCAGTATATCAGTTAGCGACGGGGGTGGCCACAGGGAACTCCTGTACTACATGCCTTCCTCTACTCTGCCTGGTGGTCACACATTCCCTTTCTGCCTTTGCTGCATTTGCCTGCGGTGCGACCACCTCGCTAAACATGCTATCTACGACAATATCAACATCGCGGATGCTCCACAGTGAATCCACCTTCAGCTCCAGCTCTGTAATGCGGGTATCCAGTAGCTGCAGATGGATACACTTCCTGCAAACATGGTCGTCAGGGACACAGGAAGCGTTGGAGGAACATATCATGGGTGCGAGTTATTCCCTTTAATTAAAAAAAAGTACTAATTACACTAGGGGCCTTGTTTTACTCCAAACATTACCCACGACAGTCGAAGGTCCTCAATACTCCGGTCCTCAGGTAGGCAAGTGCCTAGAGCCCCGCTCTCTCCTTTACAGGTCCCGCTCAGGATGCGATTCCTGCCAGGTCCACGTGCTGCCGCTCCTGTCTCCAGTTACAAATGCCCGACAGCATTTCCAACATTGCAACAGTGACGGCCACTTTAAAACTTAATTTACTCTTTTTCAAATGCTTCTGTGAATCAGCAATTAAATGGCTGAAATGTGAAGATCTGTAAAGGCTTGTTATCATTCCCGAATAATGCTGGTCTTTTAGGCTGTGAGCTATGTTCAACTGCACTTGGAGGAAGCAAGGGTACAGAATGTACTCTGGGTGGGGGACTTCAATGTCCATCATCAAGAGTGACTCGGTGGCACCACGAAGGACCGAGCTGGCCGTGTCCTAATGGACATATCTGCCAGCCTGGGTATGCAGTTGGTGGTGAGGGAACCAACAAGACTGGAAAGCAAACTTGACCTCGTTCTCACCAATATGCCTACTGCAGATGCATCTGTCCATGACGGAATTGGTAGGAGTGACAACCGTACAGTAGTTGTGGAGACGAAGTCCCGCCTTCACATTGAGGACACCCTCCTTCATGTTGTGTGGCACTACCACCGCGCTAAATAAGATAGACTTCGAACAGCTCTAGCAATGCAAAACCTGGCATCCATGAGGCGCTATGGGCCATCAGCAGCAGCAGCCGAATTATACTTAGCCACAATCTGTAACCTCATGGCCCGGCATATCCTCCACTCTAACATTACCATCAAGCCAAGAGACCAACCTTGATTCAATGAAGAGCGCAGGAGGGCAAGCCAGGAGCAGCACCAGGCATAGCTCAAAATGAGGTGTCAACCTGGTGAAGCTACAACTCAGGACTATCTGCGTGCCAGACTGCATTAGCAGCATGCGATAGACAGAGCTAAACGATCCCATAACCAACGAATCGGATCTAAGCTCTGCAGTCTTGCCACATCCAGCCGTGATTGGTAGTGGACTATTAAACAACTAACTGGAGGAGGTGGCTCCACAAATATCCCCATGCTCAATGCTGGGAGAGCCCAGCACATCAGTACAAAAGATAAGACTGAAGCGTTTGCAAACATCTTCAGCCAGAAGTGCCGAGTTGATGATCCATCTCGGCCTCCTCCTGAGTGTCCCAGCATCACAGATGCCAGACTTCAGCCAATTCGATTCACTCCGCATGATATCAAGAAGCGACAGAAGGCACTGGTTACTGCAAAGGCTTCGGGCCCTGACAATGTTCCGGCAATAGTACTGAAGACCTGTGCTCCAGAACTTGCCAGGCCCCAAGCCAAGTTGTTCCAGTACAGCTACAACACTGGCATCTACCCTGCAATCTGAAAAATTGCCCAGGTAAGTCCTGTACACAAAAAGCAGGACAGGTCCAACCCAACCAACTACCGCCCCATCAGCCTACTCTCAATCATCAGTAAAGTGATGGAAGGTGTCATCAACAGTGCCATCAAGCGGCACTTGCTTCACAATAACCTGCTCAGTGATGCTCAGTTTGGGTTCCGCCAGGGACCTGACCTCATTACAGCCTGGGTTCAAACATGGACAAAACAGCTGAACTCAAGAGGCGAGGTAATAGTGACTTCCCTTGACATCAAGGCAGCCCTAACAAAACTGAGGTCACTGGGAATCAGGGGGTAAAACCTCTGTTGGCTTGGGTCATACTTAGTGCAAAGGAAGATGGTTGCGGTTGATGGAAGTCAATCATCTGAGCTCCAGGACATCACTGCAGGAGTTCTTCAGAGTTGTGTCCTAGGCCCAACCATCTTCAGCTGCTTCATCAATGACCTTCCTTCAATCATAAGGTCAGAAGTGGGGATGTTCGCTGATGATTGCACAATGTTCAGCACCATTCGTGACACTACAGATACTGAAGCTTTCCATTTAGAAATGTAACAAGACCTGGACAATATCCAGGCTTGGGCTGATAAGTGGCAAGTAACATTCGCGCCACACATGTGCCAGGCAATGACCATCTCCAACAAGAGAGAATCGAACCATCTCCCCTTGACATTCAATGGCATTACCACCGCTGAATCTCCCATTATCAACATCCCAGGGACTACCATTGACCAGAAACTGAACTGGAGTAGCCACATAAATACCGTTGCTGCAAGAGCAGGTCAGAGGCTAGGATTCCTGCGGCGAGTAACTCTCCTCTTGATTCCCCAAAGCCTGTCCACCATCGACAAGGCACAAGTCAGGAGTGTGATGGAATACTCTCCACTTGCTTGGATGGGTGCAGCTCCAACAACACTCAAGAAGCTCGACACCATCCAGGACAAAGCAGCCGCTTGATTGTCACCCATCTACAAACATTCCCTCCCTCCACCAGCGACGCACAGTGGCAGCAGTGTATACCTTCTACAAGATACACTGCAGCAGTGCACCCTTGTTCCTTAGACAGCACCTTCCAAACCTGCGACCTCTGCTAACGAGAAGGACAAGGGCAGCAAATGCATGGGAACATCACCACCTGCAAGTTCCCCTCCAAGTCACACACCATCCTGACGTGGAACTATATCGCCGTTCCTTCAATATCGCTGGGTCAAAATCCTGGAACTCCCTTCCTAACAGCACGGTGGGTATACCTACCTCACACGAACTGCAGCAGTTCAAGAAGGCAACTCACCATCACCTTCTCAACGGCAATTAAGGATGGGCAATAAATGCTTGCCTGGCCGGTTACGTCCAATCCCATGAATGTATTAAAAAATGCTGTGTGTGTGTGTGTGGGGGGGTGGGGGGGTGGTGGGTGGACGGCAGAGAAAGATGGTGAAAGACAGAGAGAGAGAGGTAGAGGGAGAGAGACAAATAAATCTACACTCAAAACCTTGGTAAACTGAATTTGGAAGGGGCACAGGTATTGAGATCTTGCTATGCGCAGCTTTTCTGCAGAATTTTCTGCATTGCAACAGCGACTGCACTTTTGAATTGAATTCATTGTGTTTAAAGCTCTCCTGAACGCCTGGGATTAATATTCTGAGTTTGAAGCCTATATAATTCCTGAATAATGCTGGTGTTTTGGGAAGTGCCGTGAATTTGAAGGTTCAATGAAATGTGCAGCAGTTCATTGAATTGAGAGTGAGGTTCAGAGAATGTATTTATCTGTCTCTCTCTCTCTTTATCCATATTTCTCTCTCAATAAGAGTAACTCGAGGGAGGGAGACGTAGGCGAGTGAGCAAGCATGGAATGAATTTGAGAGGAAGGGGGCAGCCAGCTGTTCTCACACGGCTGCTTGCGGGATATTGCTGTGAACAAATGGCCTACAGTGCTTCCAAAATAGCAACAGTGACGAGAACTTTAAAAACAAGAATTCTTTGAGTGTCAGAAATTGAAGTCTTAAATGTGAAGTGGTGTAAAGCATTTTTATAACTCCAGAATAATGCTGGTGCCTTAGTCTCACTCTCTCGCTCTCCCGCTCTCTCTCTTCACAACCACCGACCCACCCCACCCTGGTTTGCACTATTGTCACCAAGTCCAAGTGTAGGCTCGTGTTTCCTCCCCTCTCTGTGCATCTTCTCCCCGATTATCTCCGCCTGTCGTCTTGTGGCTCATTGGGGAAAGTGACTGAACAGCCATGCAAGAGCATTGGTGGGACAGACTCAAAGGGCTGAATCGACTCCTCTTGTCCATCTGCCAACCAGTGTGTGTGTGTGTGCAGCCTCTGTCTGATTCCCTGATGCGGAGGTCGGAGGAGGGACGGTGGAGAGCAGGTGATAATTCTTTCTGCAGGGCGGGATGTGTCTGGGGCTAGAATCTTCCTGTGCATTAAAGGCTCAGAATGCCAGTTAGCCTCTGGGGGTTCATGCTCTATGCCCAGTCCTGTGTTCGGCCAGACACGAGTTAAAGATGCCCAAGGGGTCTGGAAGCCATTTGAGAGAATTCCAGTGGTGTAAGCGGACTGGAATAGAGGTGAATTAAGATTTTCGGGAGACGGAGTGGCACCTAGGAAAGTGATGGAGGTTGGAAATATAGAGGCGGCTGTTCACTGGAATGGGGGTTGCACAGCGTGGGAGGGGGTGGTGGATGTTGTCGGGAAATATGATACAGGGTCGAAATTAGTAGAGAAGGGGCTTTGGCAGGGCAGGAAGTGTTTTTCTAAAGGGGAGAGTGTTTACTGTGGGGCCAGGGGGAATTCGAGGGAGATATTCACTGAACGAATTAGTTTGGTTTGAAATAGGAGGCGGCTATTCCAGGTGAAAAATGAGGAGGAGAGGCTCCTCTTTGTCGAGTTTATAATTGGAGGGTCGCGTCTCCAGGTTTAAAATGGGAATCGAGGCTTCTCCAGGTTAACAAAGTGAAGGTGGGGGAGGGGGGAGGCTTCTTCAGGCTTAAAACGTGGAATGGGTGGCTTCTCCAAATTTGAAATGGGAGGGGCTTCTTCTCCATGTTTTAGGAGGTAGGTCTCCACCATTTTTAAAATGGGAGGGGGTCTTTCCAGGTTTAAGATTGGAGGGGTATTCACCAGGTTTAAAAATGTGGACGGGGGCGGGTGGGGGGTGGAATGTTCTCCAGTCTGTTCATGGTGGGGGGTGTTAGATGTGGGACTGTTCACGGGGAGGAGGGAGCTTATATGGGGGTCTGTTCACAGGGGGTAAGGAGATGGGGTGACTGGTCATAGGGGGTAATTAGATAGGGGTCTGATCACATGAGGTAATTAGCTGGAAGTCTGTTCACATGGGGGTAAGTAGATTGCGGCCTGTTCCTGGGGGAGGGGTAAATAAATGGGAGTCTGTTCACAGGGGGTTAATTAGATGGGGGTCTGTTCAAGGGGGTAATTAGAGTCATAGAGTAAGAGTCATGCTGCACAGAAACCGACCCTTCGGCCCCTGGTGTCTGTGCCGGCCATCAAGCACCTAACTATTCTACTCTCATTTTCCAGCACTTGACACGTAGCATTGCATGCTATGGCGTTTCAAGTGCTCATCTAAATACTTCATAAATTTTGTGAGGATTCCTGCCTCTACCACCACTTCAAGCAGTGTATTCCAGATTCCAACCACCCTCTGGGTGAAAGATGTTTCCTCAAATCCCCTCTAAACCGCCTGCCCCTTACCTTAAATCTATGGCCCCCTGGTTATTGACCCCACCACTAAAGGAAAAAGTCTCTTCCTATGTAATCTATCAATGCCCCTCATAATTTTGTATACCTCAATCTGGTCCCCCCTCATCCTTCTCTGTTCAAAGGAAAACAATCCTCGCCTTTGCATTCTCTCATCATAGCTGAAATGCTGCAGCCCAGGCAACATCCTGGTGAATCTCCTCTGCACCCTCTCCAGTGCAATCACTTCCTTCCTTTAGTGTGGTTCCCAGAACTGAACAATGCACTCCAGCTGTGGCCTAACATGCATTTTATGCAGCTCCATCATAATATCCCTGCTCTGATATTCTATGCCTCTGCTAATAAAGGCCAGTATCCCATATGCCTTCCTAACCACCTTATCTACCTGTGCTACTGCCTTCGGTAATCTATGGACAAGTATACCAAGGTCCCTCTGACACTCTGTACTTCCTAGGGTCCTACCATTCATTGTATATTCCCTTGCCCTCTTGGTCCTCCCAAAATGCATCACCTCACACTTCAGAGGATTAAATTCAATTTTCCACTGCTCCGCCCATCTTACCAGCCCATCTATACTGTCCTGTAATTAAAGGCCTTCCTCCTCACTATTTACGACACCACCAATTTTCCTGTCATCTGTGAAGTTACTTATCATACCTCCTATATTCACCACTAACTCATTAATATACACTACAAACAGCAAGGGTCCCAGCACTCGTAATAACAACCCTCGACCATCACCCTCTGTTTCCTGCCACTAAGCCTATTTTGGACCCAAATTGCCAAATTATCCTGGATCCCACGGGCTCTTACCTTCTTAACCAATCTCCCATGCGGAATTTTAACGAAAGCCTTAATGAATTCCATGTAGACTACGTCAACTGCTTTACCCTCATCTACACATCTAGTCACCTCCTCGAAAAATTCAATCAAGTTAGTTAGACACGATCATCCCCTGACAAAGCCGTGCTGACTATCCCTGATTATTCCCTGCTTCTCCAAGTGGAGATTAAGCCTGTCCTTCATAATTTTTTTCCAATAGTTTCCCAACCACTGATGTTAGACTCACCGGCCTGGAATTACCTGCTCTATCCCTGCTACACTTCTTGAGTAATGGTACCAGATTCGCTGTACTCCAGTTCTCTTGCACCTCTCCCATGGCCAGAGAGGATCTGAAAATTTGTGTCAGTTCCCCTGCGATCACCTCCCTTGCCTCACACAGCAGCCTGGGATACATCTCATCTGGGCCTGGCGATTTATCCACTTTTAAGGCCGCTAAAGCATCTAATACTGCCTCCCTTTCAATGTTAATATGGTCCAGTATATCACAATCCCCGTCCCTGATCTCTGCACCTATATTGTCGTTCTCCACAGTGAAAACAGATGAAAAGTAATCATTTAATACCTCACCAATGTCCTTCGGCTCCAAATACAGATTTCCACTTTGGTCCCTAATGGGCCCTACTCTTTCCCTGGTTATCCTCTTGCCCTTAATATACTTATAAAATGCCTTAGAATTTTCCTTTATTGACTGCCAATGTTTTTTCATGTCCCCTCCTCGCTCTCCTACTTACTTTTTTGAGTACCCCCCTTCACTTTCTAACACCCCTCTAATTCCTCTCCTGTTTTCAGTGCTCTGGATCTGCCATAAGCCTCTTTTTTCCCCCTGATCTAATACTCAATAATCCCTTGACATCCAGGGTTCCCTGGACCTGTAGGTCCTACCCTTCATCTTAATGGGAACATGTTGGCTCTGAACTCTCACTATTTTCTCTTTGAATGCCTCCTGTTGTCCTGATGTAGACTTTCTGATAAGTAGCTGCTCCCAGTCCAGTTTGGCCGCGTCCTGTTTTATCAAATTGAAATCGGCCTTCCCCCAATTCAGTACCTTTATTTCTGGCCCTTCTTTGTCCTTTTCCATAACTACTTTGAATGTTATAGAGTTATGGTCACTCTGCCCGAAATGCTCTCTCATTGATACTTCTACCATTTGTCCAGCTTCATTCCCTAGGATAAGGTCCAGTACTGTCCCTTCTCTTGTATGACTTTCTACCTACTGGCTCAAAAAGCTCTCCTGTATGCATTTTAAGAATTCCTCCCCCTTTAAGCCTTTTGCACTAAGACTATCCCAGTTGATATTAGGTAAGTGGAAATCCCCTACTATTGTTACCGTGTTATTATTACACCTCTCTGAGATTTGCCTACATATCTGTTCCTCTATCTCTCCATTACTGGAGGCCTATAGTACACGCCCAGTCAAGTGATTGCCCCCTTTTGTTCTTAACTTTTAGTCATATGGCCTCATTTGAGGAACCTTCTAAGATATCACCCTGTGTCTGCGTGGGTTTTCTCCGGGTGCTCCGGTTTCCTCCCACAAGCCAAAAGACTTGCAGGTTGATAGGTAAACTGGCCATTATAAATTGTCACTAGTATAGGTAGGTGGTAGGGAAATGTAGGGTCAGGTGGGGATGTTTGGTAGGAATATGGGATTAGTGTAGGATTAGTATAAATGGGTGGTTGATGTTCGGCACAGACTCGGTGGGCCGAAGGGTCTGTATCAGTGCTGTATCTCTAATCTAAAAAAAAAAATCTATCCTTACAGTAGTAATTGACTATTTGACCACCTCCTCTTTTATCCCCTCCCTATCAAGCCTGAAGATTCCATACCCTGGAATATTGAGCTACCAGTCCTGCCACTCCTTCAGCCATGTCTCTATGATAGCAATAATATCATAATTCCATGTGCTAATCAATACCCTGAATTCATCTGCCTTATTAGGAAGACTCCTTGCATTAAAGTATATGAAATCCAGCCTTGCACTTTTCACTTGTGCCTTAACAGGTCTATATTTGTTTTGCCTTCCAGACTGATTCAGTTTCTCTTTTATATTTGGCTGTGCCTGACCCCCTACTGTACCTCCACTCTGCATCCCATCCCCTGCCAAATTAGGTTACCCCCCCGCCCCACCCCCAACTGCACTAGCAAACCTCCCAGCAAGGGCGTTGGTCCTGTTCCGGTTCAGGTGCTACCCTTCCAACTTGTACAGGTCCCACATTTGCCACAAGCAGACCCAGTGATCCAGGAACCTAAAACCCTCCCTCCAACGCCATCTCCTGAGCCACGCATTTATCTGCTCTATTCTCCTATTCCTATACTCGCTAGCACGTGGCACAGGGAGTAATCCAGAGATTCCAACCTTTGAGTCCCACTTTTGAATCGACCTAGCTCCCTATATTCTTGTTGCAGGACCTCATCCCTCTTTCTACCTGTGTCTTCGGTACCAATGTCTATCACGACGTCTGACCGTTCACCCTCCCCCTTCAGAATGTCCTGCAGTTGCTCCAAGATATCCTTGACCTCAGCACCAGGGAGGCAACATACCATCCTGGGGCCTCGTCTTCGGCCACAGGCGCCTATCTGCATTCCTTACGATAGAATACCCTATCACAATAGCTCTTCCACCCCTTTTCTCCCCCTGCTGTGCAGCAGAGCCCTCCGTGTTGCCACGAATTTGGCTGTTGCTGCTTTCCCCTGGGAGGTCAGCACCCCCCCCAACAGTATCCAAAGCGGTATGTATGTTTGAAAGGGGGGATGGACACAGGGGACTCCTACACTACCTGCCTGTGCCTACTACTCTGTCTGGTGGTCACCCATCCCTTTACTGCCGGCCCTGCCATTACCTGCGGTGCGATCACTTCACTAAACCTGCTATCCACGACGTCTTCAGCATCGCGGGTGCTCCACAGTGAATTCACACGCAGCTCCAGCTCCGTAATGCCAGTAGCCAGTAGCTGCAGATGGATACTCCTCCTGTACACATGCTCTTCAGGGACACAAGAAGCATCCCTGATTTCCCACATAGCGCAGGAGGAACACATCACGGGGCTGAGCTCTCCTGCCATGACTTACCCTTAGATTAATTAGGTACTCCCTTAACTAAAAAAGCTAGTTACACTAGGGGCCTTGTTCTACACACTAAAATCTAGTCCTTAATAAGTTACACTGAATTAACAAAACACTTTAGTAGTACTCACCTTTTCACCAGAGTTTTTTTTCAACAAAAAAACTTTCCCCTTTTTAAAAATCTACTTAAATGAATTAACAGCAGCTATTCACCCAACCAATCACCTTGTAGATTTCTCGTGATGTCACTAAGTTATTTTGCGAGTCTCAGCGCGCGCCCCTACTGTCTTCAGGTAAGTGACGGCCTCGAGCCCCATGCTCTTTTTTGCAGCTCCCGCTCCAGATCAGCATCCGCCCAGGTCCGCCAGCCGCCGCCGCTCCTGTCTTCAGGTAAGTGAGGGCCTCGCACCCCAAGCTCTCTTTTAAAGCTCCCGCTCCTTTGTTCATCGGGGATAATTGCCTGGGGGTCGGTTCACAGGGGGTAATTAGATGCATGACTTTTCATGGGGGTAATTAGATAGGAGTCTGTTCATGGGGGCTAATTATATGTGTGCCTGTTTACGGTGGTAATTATATGTGTGGTCTGTTCACGGGGGTAAATAGATGGGGGTCTGTTCACAGATGTGTACTTAGATGGGGGTCTGTTCACAGGTGTTATTAAGATGTGTTTCTGTTCACAAGGTGTAATTAGATGAGTGTCTGTTCACAGGGGTTAATTAGATCGGGTTCTATTCACGGGGGTAAATGGGGGGGGCCTGTTCACAGGTTGTAATTAGATGGGGGTCTGTATGCAGGGGGAAGTTTAGAGGGGTTTGTTCATGGGGGATGATTGCATGGGGGTCGGTTCACAGGGTGAAATTAGATAGTGGTCTGTTCACAGGGGATAATTATATGGGAATCTGTTCACAGTGTGTAAATAGATGGGGGTCCGTTCACAGTGGGATTTGCAGTGGGTAGAAATTTGCGGGGGGTGGGGGCGGGGGTGCAGAATTCGTTGGTGGGATTGCCAGAGGGGGGCGGAAGACACAGAAAGAAAGAAAACGCCACAGCCAAATAGAGGAAGCCAGAAAGAGCCAAAGAAAGAGAAAGAAAGTGGAGAATGAGACAGATAAAGACAGAGAAATAGAGAAGAGAGAAGAAAAAAGTCAGAGAGATAGAGCACAGACTGAAAGCCAGAGAAGTAGAGAACAGACGGAAGAGAAATTGAAAAAAGACAGAAGAGAAATAGAGAAAGGACAGAAATAAAAGATAATAAAGAGAAAAGACAGGAAAGAAGTGGTGAATAAAACGGAGGGAAAAATACAGAGAAAAAAAGAAATTGCAGGTAACAGAGAGAAAGAGAGAAAACTAGTGAGAGAGTAAGACACACATCGAATCACACAGAGAAACGCAATGAGTGAGAGAAAGATTGAGAGAGATATTAAAGGAGAGACAATAAGAGGGACAGAGAGAGATTGGGGCAGAGATAGATTGGGACAGACGGAGGGAGAAAGGCAGAGATAGACAATAACAGTGTGATACTCACCATCCCACACGGTCTGCGTTCCAGCATTAAACTCGAACACCTTCACTCCATCAGATCTTCCCTGGGCAAATATCCTGGACCAGAGGCATTGTAGTTGGAATTGAGGAGAAGGGTCAGGACTGGACAAGCGAGAGGAGAATTCATGCTGCACTCTCTCTCCCCTCTCTCTCACACTCACACATACACGGTAATCGGCTTGCGATTCACTTGGGCATAGAGATACAGAGAATGAGACACAGAAACTCACATTCAGACACTGGCCGCATGGAAAGAAAGAATGGTGGCTTATGTTGTCCTATTACATCCCCAGAACCTGTCACTCAAACACCCAGTCTACCCAAAGAACAGTTCATCCAACCCGATCTCAGCGTCCTCTATCTGGACACTTCCTCCCAGGTGTGGGATAGTCCAAGGTGAGTCTCTGTATAAACACGTAATGGGGGAGGGAAGGATATACCAGTCATACCTCTTTGCATGTCTCTCTCCCTCCCCCAAAATCTCATGAACAGTGGAGAGGGACAGGAGCAGACGGGATGGGAAAATATGTAATTGGGGGAGGGGGAATTACAATGCTATTAGGCAGGAACTGGGGAGCATAAATTGGGAACAGATGTTCTCAGGGAAATGCACGACAGAAATGTGGAGGTTGTTTTGGGAGCACTTGCTGCGACTGCTGGATAGGTTTATCCCGATGAGGCAGGGGAGGGATGGTAGGGTGAAGGAACCTTGGATGACAAGAGATGTGGGACAGCTGGTCAAGAGGAAGAAGGAAGCTTACTTAAGGTTGAGGAAGCAAGGATCAGTCAGGGCTCTAGTGGGTTACAGGGTAGCCAGGAAGGAACTGAAGAATAGACTTAGGAGAGCTTGAAGGGGATATGAAAACGTCTTGGCGGGTAGGATTAAGGAAAATCCCAAGGCATTCTATACTTACATGAGGAACAAGTGGATGGCCAGAGTGAGGGTAGGGCCGATCAGGGATTTTGGAGGGAACTTGTGCCTGGAGTCGGAGGAGGTAGGGGAGGTCCTAAATGAATACTTTGCTTCAGTATTCACTATTGAGAGGGACCAGGTCGTTTGTGAGGACAGCGTGGAACAGGCTGATATGCTGGAACAGGTTGAGGTTAAGAGGGAGGATGTGCTGGAAATTTTGAATGATATGAGGACAGATAAGTCCCCGCAGCCAGACGGGATATACCCAAGGATATTACGGGAAGCGAGGGAAGAGATTGCTGCGCCTTTGGCAATGATGTTTGCGTCCTCACTGTCCACTGCAGTAGTACCGGATGATTTGAGGGTGGCAAATGTTGTTCCCTTGTTCAAGAAAGGGAATAGGGATAACCCTGGGAATTATAGACCAGTCAGTCTTACGTCGATAGTGGGCAAACTATTGGAGAGGATTCTGAGAGACAGCATTTATGATTATTTGGAAAAGCATGGTTTGATTAGAGACAGTCAGCATGGCTTTGTCAGGGGCAGGTCATGCCTCACAAGCGTTATTGAATTCTTTGAAGATGTGACAAAACACATTGATGAAGGAAGAGCAGTGCATGTGGTATATATGGATTTTAGCAAGGCGTTTGATAAGTTTCCCCATGGTAGGCTCATTCAGAAAGTAAGGAGGCATGGGATTCAGGGAAAGTTGGCTGTCTGGATACAAAATTGGTTGGCTCATAGAAGTCAGAGGAAAGTAGATAGTAGGTAGTAGATGGAAAGTATTCAGCATGGAGCTCGGTGACCAGCGGTGTTCCACAAGGATCTGTTCTGGGACCTCTGATCTTTGTGATTTTTATAAATGACTTGGATGAGGAAGTGGAAGGCTAGGTTAGCAAGTTTGCCGATGACACCAAGGTTGCTGGAGTTGTGGATAGTGTGGAAGACTGTTGTACGTTGCAACGGGACATTGACAGGATGCAGAGCTGGGCTGAGAAGTGGCAGATGGAGTTCAACCTGGAAAAGTGTGAAGTGATTCATTTTGGAAGGTCGAATTTGAATGCAGAATACAGGCTGAAAGACAGAATTCTTGGCAGTGTGGAGGAACAGAGGGATCTTGGTGTCCATGTCCATAGATCGCTCAAAGTTGCCACCCAAGTTGATAGGGTTGTTAAGAAGGTGTGTTGGCTTTCATTAACAGGGGGATTGAGTTTAAGAGCCGCGAGGTTATGCTGCAGCTCTATAACAGCTCCATAGACCACACTTGGAATATTGTGTTCAGTTCTGGTCGCCTCATTATAGGAAGGATGTGAAAGCTTTAGAGAGGGTGCAGAGGAGATTTCCAAGGATGCTGCCTGGACTGGTGGGCATGTCCTACCAAGAAAGATTGAGGGAGCAAGGGCTTTTCTCATTGGAGCGAAGACGGATGAGAGGTGACTTGATAGAGGGATGGATGTTGGTGAGAAGCATAGATAGAGTGGATAGCCAGAGACTTTTTCCCAGGATGGAAAGGGCTATCACCAGGGGGCATAATTTTAAGGTGATTGGAGGAAGGTTTCGGGGAGATGTCAGAGGTAGGTTCTTTACACAGAGAGTGGTGGGTGCATGGAATGCGCTGCCAGCGGTGGTAGTAGAAGCAGCTACATTAGGGTCATTGAAGCGACTCTTGGGCAGGTACATGGATGATAGTAGAATGAAGGGTAGGTAGTTAGTTTAATCTTAGAGTTGTTTAAAGGTTCGGCACAACATCGTGGGCCGAAGGGCCTGTACTGTGCTGTACTGTTCTATGTTCTATGTTCTATGTTCTAAAAGCTGCTGTAAATTCAAACCTGGTGCGGCCAGTTTGGATCATGGATATTTAACACAAATTGAAGTAAATGTTATTCACGATTCGCCTCTAGTTTACAGAAAGTGCAGAAAATAACTGAAAATGTCTCATTGAAGTTGCCTTGAAATTCTCGCAGAGTTTTTGCTTGAGAGGTTTGTTTGACTGCAGTTTGAGGACAGACAGTTTTATTTGGATTATCAGTTCAAGTTGTCTGCCAAACTGAAACTAGAGCTAGGTAAGTGATACATGCAAGAGAATGTTTACAACTGGTGACATTTCACGCAACAGTTATGTTCCATATCTACAGATATACTGTTAATGATTGTGCGTACCTTGTTTGATGCTGCTGTATTTATGCATTCGCCTGTAATCATTGGGAAGAAAAACGTTCTTACCATTTAACAGTTTAATGTTACAAGGGTTTACAAATTTGGAAAATGGCCATTTAACACAAATTGCATTAAAGATCTTCCACATTTTACCTGCAGTTTATATAAAGCTCAGCGATAACGACCTCCACATTCTGACAAACATTTTTTGCTGCTGCAATGAAGTGTCACCTGTCTCACTTTCCATCCTGACTTTCTTTCCTCTCCTCTGCTTGGAGTTTCAGAGGGATTTTTGATCATTGCTTGTCCACATTCAGGAGCAATCAGCGACTCTGCAGCTGCTGCTCTAGAGAAATAACCTGAATTCAAAGTCTTTCCCTTAGTTTGGAGACATGAGGAGAGACTTTTTCAATAACAACTGGGGGGGTCAGGAACCAGGCAGCGCAGATTGAAGGGGAATATGCAATTTCGGATCTGCAGCCAACATGAAGAGAGAAACAAAAAGGCAGGGAGCTTTCATGGTCTGGAATTAAGTGTCTGCCACAAGCCGATTCAATCTTAACTTTCAAAAGATAGTTGGATCAAAACTTCAATTCCTCTTATTTATAGTAAGGAAAATGGCAACACAGAAAGAGAAGTGAGAGAGAGATGTCATGAGAGAGAGAGATGTCATTCATTTGGTGATAAAGAAGTCAACACAGCTTTCGTTTGTAAATGACAGTTTGAACTTTATTTGATGCTGTTGTATTCATGCATTACCTATCATCATTCAAAATAATTTTCCAAACAGGAACAAGTTTAATGTTACAAGTGTTTAGATAGTTGGAAAATAGACATTGTACACAAATTGCATTGGAATTATTTTATTAGCCATCTCAAGTTTCCATAGAGTAAATTCCTCAAACTTTTGGCAACTTTCAAACTCTCAGTAACACAGAATCTCCCCATCAGCAATGGATCAGCATCTCAATTTGCTGGTGTTCCTTTCTCACTGCAGTTACTGTCACCCCCTCAGCATCACCATCTGCTGGTGTCCCTGTCTCACTGCAGTTACTGTAACCTTCTCACCATCTCCATCTGCTGATGTCCCTGTTTCACAGCAGTTACAGTCCCCCTGACACCATCGCCATCTGCTGGAGTACCTCACTCACTGCCCTTACTGTCCCCCTCTCACCATCTCCATTTGCTGTTGTCCCTGTCTCACTGCAGTTTCTGCCTGTCTCACTATCTCCATCTGCTGGTGTTCCTGTATCACTACAGTTACTGCCCCCCTTACCAACTCCATCTGATGGTTTCCCTGCCTCTCTGCAGGTATTGTTCCCCACTCACCACCTTCATCTGCTGGTGTCCCTGTCTCACTGCAGTTTCTGTCCGCTTCTCACCATCTCCATCTTCTGGTGCCACGGTATCACTGCAGTTATCTGGCCTTTCACCATCTCCATCTGCTGGTGTCCCTGTCTCACTGTAGTTACTGCCCCTGTCACCATCTCCATCAGCTGGTGTCCCTGTTATACTGAAGCTTTCAGGGGGCGAGGGGATGAAATTTGAAGGGGTGGGGTAGATTCCCGGGGGAAATTCGCAGGGCTTGTTGCGAAATTTGGCGGGAGAGGGATTTTCGGGTGGGAGATTTTTTGTTTTATTTTGTGGGGCAGTGTCCGGGGGGGGGGGGGGTGGGGGCGGGAGTCTCGGGCGGGGGTGGGGGTTGTTATCGTAGCATGTGAGTTTCCTGTGTGGGGGAGTGTGCGGGAGGGGGTGGAAGTTTCTGGGCTAGGAGTTTCCAGGTGTAAGTATATGGGAGGAAAGTTTCTGTCCGTGGGGCAGTTTCCAGAGGGATAACACAAATTCAGTTGGGACAGTAACCTGTGAAGAGGGCACAGAGAGGCTATGGAGTATGTATATGCTTTTGAAGACCTCGGTAAAAACTCCTTTACCTCTTCTCTGAGGAAAACAACCCCAGAATCTCTAATCTATCCACGTAGCAGAAGTCCTTGATTCATGGAAATATTCCTGTCAATCTGCTCTGCACCCACTCTGCAGCCTTCACTTCCGTGCAAAATGACGTGCCCAGAATTGGACACAGTACTCCAGTGAGGCCGAACCAGACTTTTACAACGGCTCATCCAAATCTCCTTGCTTTTGTACTCCCCGCCTCCCCCTATTTATAAAGCCCAGGATCCAGTCTGGTTTTTCAACGACTTTCCCAACCTGCACTGCCTCCTTCAATGATGTGTGCAAGTAACATTCACACAGACAAGTGCCAGGCAATGTCCATCTCCAACACCAGAGAATATAACCATCTCTTCTTGACATTCAACGTCATTACGATCACTGATACCCCCACTATCAACAGCGTAGGGGCTAGCATTGACTGGAAACTGAACTGGGGCATCCATAGAAATACCTTGGCTACAAGAGCAGGTCAGAAACTCGGAATCCGGTGGCGAGTAATTCACCTCCTGACTCCCCAAAGTCTGTCCACAATTTACAAGGCACAAGACAGGGGTGTGATGGAATACTCTTCACTTGCCTGGATGGGTGCAGTTCTAAAAACACTCAAGAATCTCGACACCATACAGGACAAAGCAGTCCTCTTGATTGACACCCCATCGATAAGCTTTCACTCTCTCCACCACAGATGCACATTTGGCAGCAGTATTTACCATCTAAGAGATGCACTGAAGCAACACATCAACGATACTCAGGCAGCACCTTCCAAACACGCGACCTCTACCACCGAAAACGATAAGGCCAGCAGATGCGTGGGAACACCATCAACTGCAAGTGCCCCACAAAGCCACAGGAAATCCTCACTTGGAACTATATCACCTGTCCTTCACTGTCTCTGGGTCAAAATCCTGGAACTCCCTTCCTAATAGCACCGTGGGTATACCCACACACATGGACTGCAGTGGTTAAAAAAAGCAGCTCACCAGCACCTTCACAAGGGCTTTTAGAGATGGGTAATAAATGCTGGCCTGCGACGCCCACATCCCATGAAATAAATGAATAACTAAACACATATACCCGTCCCTCCCAGATCTCTCTGTTCCTTCACATCCTTTAGAATTGAACCCTCGAGTTTATATCACCTCGCCTCTTCTTCGAACCTGTGGAGGCGGAAGATATGGGCATTGTTCTTAGTGAATATTTTACATCAGTCTTCACAAAAGATGGTACGATGCAGACATCGTAGTCAAGGAGGTGGGGTTTGAAATATTGGATGCTATAAACAGTGGAAGAGGAAATATTAAGGGGTTTCCTATCCTTGAAAGCTGACAATTCACCAACAGTAGAGGCAGTGACCATCATTTTCCAATCTTCTCTGGTTGCACGCATGGTGCCAGAGGACTGGAGGACTGCCACTGTTGTACTGTTGATTAAAAAAGAAGACAGGTATAGACGGTGTAATTACAGGCCACTCAGCCTAACCTCAGTGGAAGGAAAAAGATTGAGAAAGATTATGGTAAACAATATGAATCTTCATTTAGAAAGGTGCAGATTAATCAAGCGCAGTCACCTTGGATTTGTTAAGTGAAGAACGTGTCAGACAAACTTGATTGAATTTTTGTGGTTATAACAAGGATGCTCGATGAGATTAGCAGCTCATCACCACCTTCTAATGGAAATTAAGCAACAAATGCTGGTCTTTCCAGTGATGCCCAGATCCCGTGAATGCACTTAATACAATGTCAGCTCCTGTACATGTACCGTACACAATGGATACCAGGGAATGATTCACTCCTGTCTTTACTGCGTGACTCAGTGTCTTCATGCCTGTGTGTCTGTCACGTTTTAAGCACTAATCGTACATTAATGAGGAGTCAGTCTCTGAAATAAATATGCCAGTGCTGTGGTAACAGAACATGGCCACCGAGAACAACCCTTAAATGGCTGTCAGACGTTTGCAAAATCCGCTTAAATGACTGAATGGCTAGTGTTGTGAGTGTGTTTTGTTACTGAGTTTCTGAGTGAGGAATTAGGAAGAAGTTCACAGAGAGGTGGACCGAGAGAGCGACAAAGAGTGGCCGAGGGATCGCGAAAGTCAATGAGAGTTTGTGAGGGCTCAGAAGAAATATGTTCAGAACAAATATCTGAGGCCCCAGCACTAATCCTTGTCGCACTCTACTAGCCACAGTCTTCCAACTTGAAAATGCCTTTTGTATCCCTACTCTTTGCTTTCTGTCCATTAACGAATACTGCATCCATGCTAATATAATATCCACAGCTCCATGAGCCCTTATATATCATTTTAACCTTTTGTGTGGCGCCTTTTCGAAATGCAAGTTGAAAACATCCACAAGTTCCTCTTTATTTAGCCACTCGTCACATCTGCAAAAGACACTATTTCCCTGTCGTGAAACCATATAGATTTTGTTTGATTATACTATGGCACCGTTCACAAGAGTGTGCACGTGCAGAGCGACCTGGAGGTTCACGAATCTTTGAAGTCGGCAGGACATATCGGGAGAGTAATTAGCAAAACATATGTGATATTGGACTTCATCAGAGATACAAGGAGAGAGATGGAGGGAGAGCCGGGCAGAGACAGGCAGATTGGAGGATAAACTTGACATCTAAACATGCTAAAAATATTAATTAAAATTTGAAGGGACTGCACACTGAATGCATCGGCCGCATACAACAACGAAAGTCACCATCCTGACTTGTAACTATATCGCCATTCCTTCACTGTCGCTGTGGCAAAATCCTGGAACGTCCTTCCTAACAGCACAGTGGGTTTACCTACACCACATGGACTGTAGCTGTTCAAGGAAGTGCCTCACCACCACCCTCTCAAAGGACAATTAATGATGGCCAGCGACACGCACGTCCCAGGAACGAATAAAATAAAATGTAAATTTGGCTCAGTGCTACACAAGGAGATGTTAGGAGACGTGACCAAAAACTTTGTCAAAGAGATTAGTTTCAGGGAGCGTTTTCAAAAAGGAATGAGAGGTAATGTGACCGAGAGGTTTACGAAATGAATCAGCTGCCGAGTAAATCTCTGTATTCTCTGTTCTATCACACACCCAGGACAGGTACAGTGTGGGGCTAGATACAAAGCCAATCGACCTCGAGATGTGCGTGTCTTTCTCCTCCTCCATCCAGATGTAGAGAGCAACAGTGAAAAAGAACAGGGATAGCCATGGAGAGAGAATAACAGAGAGAACCAGGAAGAGACTTGGATGGGCAGTGTCGGTCAATGTTCCCACAAAGCTATGTGCAGCAACCTGGAAGGTATACACGCAGGTCCTGCTCCGTGATAAATTACACATGTCTGCAAATATTACCTTAAAATTTAAAAGGACCACATACAGAACAAAAACAAATATGGCCGCGCACAGCAACCACATTTTCTTGGGAACATTGGAGACAGCTGTGGCTCAGTGGGTAGTAATCTTGCCTCTGAGATATAAAGTGGGTTCAGGTCAGAGCACAAAATTTAGGCTGATACCACCCAACAGCAAATCAGAACAGACCACAGAGACTCAGAAAGGAAACTTGTGTTGAATTTGTGAGCCTCGCTTTCTGGAATGCTTTAGTGTTTGGTCAGAATGTTGACGCTGTGAAATTTTGCCCCTGTGGTATGACAGTTATCTGAAGATATATTACAACATCTTATTGCAGCAGGAAGTTACCATGCGTACTGAGTGTAACAGCATTTTCAGCGTCACATCCTATAATATACTCTGCTGGGTGTGGGATCAGGATTTGATATTTTCCAAACACTGAGGTGGACTCGAACTCCCCTCGACACTAATATCACTGTTTTTAATCAGCCCTGGGAGAGAAGTAAAAATAGAAACCGTAAAGCAGTAATCAATGTCAGATTTGATCAGTTATTAGGGATTAATCAATTACAATATACAAAACATTCCGAATATAACATTGAATAGCGGGATATGGTTTTCTTACCAGCATGCATAAGGAAGTGCCGCTTCTGCTGTTGTGGTGTCATCAAAATCAGCTGACATAAAATGGCAAACATGTGGAGTTTTACTGCAGTTCTACGAGAGCAGAGAGAAACAGGCAGAGATACAAACACAGATCGACGCACACACAGACACATATAGATACACGCACAGAAAAGAAGAGTGAGTAAGGGACAGAGAGTGACAGAAGAATGTTTCCATTTCCAAAAGGCATTAGGTAAGGTCAAATTTAGATTTAGAATTGAACAATTGATTTAGCATTAATGGGCGTTTGCAGATGACAGTTCCAACACTCGACCCTAAAAGACTCACACTAAACTCCCAACACTGAACTGCGCAGAGAACGGGGATTGTTACTGGTTGTTACAACTTGTCTCATTCTCCCTCTGTCTCTCCTTTTGTCATGTCTGTTCCAATGCATCTCCTTGTATCTCTGTCTCTCCCTCCCTATTTATGTAACTCCCTCTCTCTTGGTTCCTCCCTTTTAGTCTCCCTCCATCTCTCTCTGTTTGTCAACCTGCGTGAGTAGAGTCAAATGGAGGCCAGGTCTCTTCCACAAGGACATTGCTCGACCATTTCACTTTATTTTTCATGGCACTATTACTGAGATCAGCTTTCAATTCCTGATTTGTATTAAATAATTGACTTTGATTTCCATCAGCGGCTATGAAATGATTTTAACTTGTGTTGCCAAAACATTAGCATGGGCCTCTGGATTATTAGCTCAGTGACATTACCAGCACACCACCCTGTTACCCTGTCATCAAGCTAACACAAGCTGCTTTGATTGAGAGCTACTTCCGCTAATGTTCAGATGTGCTCATTCGCACTGCCATTTTTGAGAAACAATTTATGCGTCTTCTGCAAAGATAACCAGCTTCATTAGGTCCGATGTTTGATAAAACATTACAAAATTAAGTTTAAAATCATCTCAGCGTTCTATACTGTGGATAGAAAATTACCCCCCTCCTCCCCCTCCCCCCCACTCCGTCGTTTAGGCTGTGGAATCTGGGCTGGACTTTAGTATAAGAAGTTCGCAACCGTCACTTTTTCTATGATTTCGTTAATTTAACAATTAGAATGAGTGGGTATTTCAGGACCTTCTTCAGCTCCTCTCTGAATTTCGTCTGGGTCACAGCGTAAATACACGTGTTGGTGCAAGAACTGAGAACCTGCAGCATTGCTGCTGTTTCTTCTGTGATATAAAGAGGGTCATTGGCGGAGGAAGGATATTGTTTTGTAATTCGCTGATAGATGTAAAATACAACCTGTGTCACCCATAACAGTACAAAATTGCCAGATATACTGAACAGTAAAATGATGGATTTCTTTCGATTCTCCATCACTGGGTCATTGTGATTCTCACCACTGCTGAGGCCCCGGAGTCCCCTGCGGATCCTACTGGCGGCTAAAATACGTCTGACCGTCAGAACATTGAGCAGCAAAATCAGAAAGAACGGGACACAAGGAGTTAAAATGCGATGAAACAACTCAAACGCCGCCCATGCAGGGGAAGAATAATAGCTCTGTTTAATGATGCATCCCCACGGAACTGTATCAATTATAAATTCAGGTTGATATATAAAGTACCAGGGAACACTTTCTGAAGAGCACAGCGCACTCACTGTTCCGATAACCAGAGCTGCGGATTTCTCAGTGCAATATTTTGTCTTCAGCTTCTCACAACAAATCGTTACGAATCGATCAAAGGTGAAAGTGACTGTCAGCCAGACAGAACTCATTGTGGTTGCAGAAATCAGGAACGTAATTGAACTACAGATGGGAGAAAGGGATAGGAATGATTCTGGAAAGTACATCACGTGAAGCCAGTTCAATGTGGGATCTGTGATAACGACCAGGAGATCAGCAACTGCCATTCCCACCAGGTAGACGGTGATACATTTCGAGAGACCGCACTTTCCTCGGAACAGGATCACAATCGCCACCAGGTTAACTGAAAGAGATAGAAAGGGAAACCGAAAAATTACTGATCAGACCTGAAACTAAAACAGCAGTTTGACAGGATATGGTGTGAAATTTCCAGCTTTGTTGCAGCATCAAGCACGTTTGGGCAAAGAATGGTTTTGAACACAGTAATCAATAATTGATTGGGAAATTGTTTTGTAAAAAGAAATGTGAAATAAAATGAACACTGGATACAGTGGAAGGGCTGTGAGATGGCACCGTGCCAGTGTGGAAGAGAGGGAGGTTCTTTTTCCTCAAACAAGGATCCAATGGTTTAAATCCAGTTTAGCCTCCAGACCAATGGCTGAGAAAGTGACGGGACAGGGGAGCTGCTTTTGTTTTAATGGTTAAGGGAGACAACAGGGGCTGAACTCAAAACGAGAGCTGCTGAGGTGAGTTTGAGACTTCAGATCAGGGGGAAGGGGCCGAGGGAGACTGAAACACTGAGCGAATTGGAGGGAGATAAAGAAAATGAAATTTGGGAACAGGAGGGGAGGCACGTCCTGAAGGGTTTGGAAAGCAAACAAAGTGAAACAACCAATTCAATCGGTAAATAACTGGTTCCATTAAGTTATTTACTCAGTTCAGATATAATGAAGTGGAATATTCACTAAAACAGGCTGAGGTTATGACGGCGTTGTAGGGTATTCCCAAGCGCAGAGGCACCTGCTGTAAATACCATAATGTTTAAATATTATTTGAGTAACCAGTAACATATAATATTAGTGAACAGTGAGGAGGTTGCACAGCACCATGGGGCTCAGTTAACTTGACCACATTCCACAGGAGCTGAGTAATCCGATCTCAAACAAAAGGCTAATTAAAATGAAGAGCAGACGCCCTTGTGGAATGCTGACAAAGGTGCTAGCCTGTAACGAGGTGAAAACATTATGAGTAATCCCCTATCTGTGTATGGGCCGGTAACGAGGTGAAGATAAGGGGGTATGGAAAACATCATGAGTAATCCCCTATATGTGTATGGGGCGGTAATGAGGTGAAGATAAGGGGGTATGGAAAGATCATGAGTAATCCCCTATCTGTGTATGGGGCGGTCATGCAGCCCCTTTATGCCTAGTAACCGCTTCTAGTGGCTCTAATAATCAATGTATATAATCGATAACCGTTATGATTGGACAATGTCCGGCCGGGATGGGCTGAATAACTGTTTGAAAATGTATAAGTATGGATGATTTTCTTTTGCTCAGTGGGGAGGCATCTGGACAGCCCAGTGACCTTCTGCCCGCTGGCGTAACTAAATAAACTGTTTGACATTGGAGCAGACCTGAGTGTTGAGTGATTCTTCTAGATTAATTCCCACTAACAATTGGCGTAGTCGGCAGGATCAGGTGTAAGTCAACTCTTCTGTAACCCTGAAGGGGGCAAGGGGGAGTTGGCTGAAGCCTGATCCCGAACTTGAGAACAGGATTCGTCGGTCGTTAATGCCATCAGGAATACCGGGTGAGTATCTTTAAAGCTTATCCCGGGGCCGGGTGGTGTTTCGCGACCAACGAATGCCAAGTTTGTGAACAGGATCTGAACAATGGTCAAACGGTGGTAGGTAGTTCGTTAAGCGACGTTAGCCCTGTCAAGGAGGGTTGGGAATATATGTATGCGTATATATATCATAAACTTGTTGTATGAAATACGGACAGACTTGTGACCCGACAATTAGCCAGGGGACGGTCTACTACAAGTTGCGCTAGGTTAAAGGCGGACCTCTAAGAGTCGATTCAAACGGTTCCAATCCTACCCAATCATGGCCAGTGAAAAGATAGACCTCGAGTGGGGACCGGAGGGGTCCCTTACCTGCCACCTGGCAGAGAAACATAAAAAGTTAACAGGAAAGATAATTGACTCAGTTTGGAATCCACATGACCCTGCCGCAAAACAAAGGGAGTGGTGACAAAAAGAAGAAAATCATTCACTATGTTTATGGCAGAGTGACATAAAGACAATGTTTTAGAGTAAAAACAAGTTACTGTCTTTGATTCGACTGTGAGAATGTTGGAAGCGTCCACGAATGAATTGAATGTCTGTGATGTACAGCTTGTGTTCTGTAAAACTTGTGTTCTGCAGAACTGACTGTCGTTAACGCTTTGTTGTCTGGCTTTAATGTTGAAAGCATGAGTATATTAAGTTGTGTGGAATTGAATGGGTGAGAAAAGTGATTGCTGAATGTGTTCATTTCAGATTTAAGATTGTGCACCCAGGAATAGGAAATAAAATTGAATTATATTTTAAGTTAACATTTTATTTTGATTTTAAAAGTTTATTTTGCAACTGTGAAAAGGCAATGAACAATTTTCTAAGAGATAAGCCTTGAATGCCTGACGATGTCTGGCAGAAATCCAATTTGAAGTTGAAAACACTGCTTTAATTGAAAACTCTGCTATTGCTTTATTTTGCAGTCTAAACTTGAAGACATGTTTTACTGACAGTTTTTAAGTAGCAAATGTCAAAAGATTGAATACTGTTTTAAGGGAGAGAGGGATAAGCAAAGGAGATAATGGGAAAGATTAAAACTTGTGGAAGCAGCTGGTGTTAAGTCTTTTGTTGTAAGAATGTTAAATAACTTTTTCTTTAGTTTTTGGTTTTATTATTCATTTGAAAAGGCGCCTGAAGAAAGAAGAAAAATGACGCAACTAACCTATCTTTTTTTAAAAAAGCACGTGCTATTCTGTTCTGTGTGTAGTTAGTAAGTATTATAAGTTAATAAGTCTGAACTAAATTAGTACTGTTAAGGTTAATTGACCTGTTAAGTTGAAAAAAAAGATGGAAATGTCATTTGCAACCACAATGAACTTTTAAAGTTTAGCATGTCCAGTTTTGGGGGAGTCTCATGTTCCGGACATAGGACTCACTCATATAACATCGGCAGTTTTGATTTTCAAATATTTATTGCAGTGAATTGGAATTTGGAATCATCTTTGTTATATAAAAAAAATTCCTTGGATTAGAAACTTCGTATAAAAGGTGCTAAAAGTTTGGAAACAATTGGAGTTTAATCTAAAATGCTGTCGTTCCTGATGGAGATGGTTTCCTTTGAAGTTCATAATGTTACTAATGATTTTGTTGTTTGAAAATCCTAAGGATACCAAATAAATTTTAAAATGGAGTTTAGTTCTTTTCCATAAAAAAGGGTTACATAAAGCGACGCAGCGGAGAATGCTTTGCTGAAATTAACCTTGCTGCAACTATCTTTATCAATGAGACAAAGTGCTTGAGAAGGAGAAATAGTTGCTAATACTTCTCTCTTTCCTAAAAAAAATGCAATATCACCAAGTCTGGGCAAACGAAATTGGAATCGATAAACAAAATTAAAGTGATATGAATGGTTGTTTAAAGCATTCAAAGGGAAATTTACTGTTATTTGAATTTGGAATAATCTGAGATGTTGAAAATCCAGTAATTTGGCAAGTTATTTAAGGGATTAAAATGTCATCTAAGGTTAAAAAAAAACCACAAACAATATACACTGATGCCTGGAATCAAACGGAAATGTTTGATTTCTGTTTCAAGGAATTCTGAATATTGATTGTAAAGGTTCTCCAGGGCTCAAAATGAAATAGAATTATAATTAATAGGAATTGTCAATTAGATCTGACTGATGCAAGAGCTAATAAAGGAACTCTGGGTATAAACAAATGGTGAAATTAGAATTCAAACAGCCAGATTAAGATAGTGTGAAATTTCCAAGAAGTCTAGAATTTTACAGTGAAAGTCAGGAAAGTGTACATAAGACTGGCAATTGTTAGTTTTCTCTTGGAGATATGAGTTTTTATGAGAGCTACATTTGAAAGTCTGGCAATTTTTTTCTTTTGATAAGATCAGCTGATGAACGGGTGTCAAACATGTTTACTGACTTGAGAAACAGCATGGCATGAAATGTTTAATGCAGCCAGTGCAGTGAGACAACTCACAAATAGAGAAAATGACTTTATAATAATCAGGATAAATTAAATACCTTAATAATGACAGGCAGGGCAATAAGGTTGCTAGGGGATGTCATAGCAGGCAGTGAGGAAATAGGACCCGCAAGAGAAAGGGTTAGAATATATTTGAAGGAGTTGTGCAGACATCTGCACAAGGTGAGGCAGGAGATTCTATAGAAACATGATAGAGGGACAGACAAAGGTGCCTGTTGTGGGAGACAAAGTAATGATAAAGGGAAGGGCCAATGGAAACATTGGTCACAACTGAAGGTATATAAAGAAAACAGCACATGATAGACTCCGAAATAAACAGCACCTGATACGCAAAGAGATACCGGGAATGGAAGAATACACTTGAGAATGGACTACTCGGGGGGGCTGGGAATAATGGTAGTATTGATAGGCATTTGGATTATTATTAGATGGGCTACTAACTGGGCAAGCATTGTGGGGATCGAAGCCCGAGCGTGATGGGACCAAATAGATGATTTCGAAAGAGTAGAGATGATAAGAATATAAATTAACTCCTGGATTCCCCAGGACATGTTCGGTCCCCACAGGTAGACATGTATCCCTCATCAGGGGATACACATAACATGGACAAGTACTAACACCTGGTGACGACCAGGGCAGTGTGATTAAATTACAGATATAACCACTAGTGGAGAATGGGAAAGAACCGAACTGCAGTGGCTGTGGGGCCTAATGCTAATATCCGGACAGGAAGAACAAAGACCCGGTAATGGATGCACAACGGATTAATGAAAGGAGTATTAATTTGGACTATATGAACTATGGGGCATTGCACAACATATTGGATGGGAAGTGTATAACGGCGAGTAAACCTACTTAAATGCATGGCTGACGGTGAATTCAGGCAAAGATGCAGTATGTGTACGGTGTTCCACAGATGACCGTGCTAACTGCGTGACCAGACAGAAAGGGGAAGGGGTAACTGAGAGCTGTGTCTTTTGAATTGTTTGTGCCCCTCCCATTGGGCAACAGATGATAAGGAAAGTTGAAAGGAACATGGATGTGTGTGGGTACATCGAGCCCAGGGGAAGCGTTGCACAATAATGTTAAACCTGAGATTGTGCCTGTCCTGGTCAATATCTCAGGGAAGCAAATGACAGGATATTGTACGGAACAGGCAAGAAATATGTATAGTGTATTAAGTAAGGTTGCAGTGCAGCAGGCTGCCGATGGCATGGGTGCCGTCAGATTTCGAGGTCAGAATCAACTTTATAGGACAAAGAGAGGGATAGTTAATGATGTTGCTACCGGATTCAATGCCGGTGCCTCCATAATAAACTCATTAGATATACAAGGTCTGAATGAAAAGATGGAACACCTTAAAGGAGTAATGAAGGGACTCCTAAAGAGAGCAGAGAAAAATCAGGAGGATCAGACCCATCTGGGAGAAGAGGGCATGGAGATACAATTAGATGGAATTACGATATTAGAGGCACATGCCAAAACCGTCAACCACCTCATAGATAGACAACGGGAAGATGCCAGAAAATTAAGACAGGGGCAACTCTGCCATGCTTATGGCTTATGGATGGTCGGACAAATACGACACAATCCCGATCAGATCCAAAGGTGGGAGGTGCCCGATTGGATTGACAGCCCACATTTGGCTCAGCTGGCCGAGAGGAAGGAGTCACTGGACAACTGTACACTGAAAGGACTCACCAGAGTATATCCAGTGATCCCAGACTGTGAATTGGGCAAAGATACCGGAGTGGGGGTAGTCCTGATGATCCCCACAGTAACGTGGGACTCAGGGCCAATTGCCCACTACCAATTGGAAAATATTGGGGTCGTACGGGGTAACACCTCCCTCCATTACTATTTAACTGAAACCTCTGCCATACTCAGGAACAATATATTATATGGAATTTTCCTTACGGGATGCAAGCAGAGGGGTGGCATTACAGTATGTCCACACCCAGTGGGACAGGGAGAATTGGATGAATGTGGGTTGAATCGAAGAGACGGTTGTGTCATGGAGATCATACCTACCCCAAAGCATTTTGCAAAAACAGGCTACGGAGGTAAACGGAAATACTGCGTTTCCACCACACAAAGTTCCTACCGCAACAATAATCTACAATGCCCTATCCCATTTTCTAATTTTTGCTTTACGGCCTTATGACCAGTCACTATAGGGCAAGCCCGAATTATCCAGGTTCTGCGTAGAGGTACCAAGATCATTAACGTCACTGATTATCTCCATGTCCACCTACAGGATTACAAGGAACCAGAACCAGTCCCCATCCCAGACCTGGCCGAAGTACTAAGGGAATTAACGCTCAAGGTGGGCCAATCCGTAAAACTCTACCACCAACTGCAGACTAAAATCAAAAAGCTAGCGAAAGAAACGGACACAGAATTGCAGAACCGGAGTTGGTGGGAGAAGATCTGGGATTGGGGGATGAACGTCAATATCCACCCTTGGATTAGGATAATTTCTCATGTGAAAGTTGGAATACAGTTAATACTGGCCATAACATGGGGCATACTAGCTTGCCGATCATACAGCGCTATGTGCAGCGAAGGAGGATGAAAACCAGAGCAAAGGCAAGGGAAACAATTTGTCTATCTAGAGGACTAAGTCAGGTGGATCGCATTAATTTGATATAATGCGACCGGAATTCCTGAAATCACGTGAATGGCCAACACATTTGAGGCAGGGAATACCGGGCGAGTGCAAAGGGTTAAACAAAAACAACATCAATAAATAGTGTCGGTTGAGAAGACTAGGGTTAGTCTCCTACCGAAAGGGGGGATTGTTGCAGGGTATTCCCAAGCGCAGAGGCACCTTCTGTAAATACCATAATGTTTAAATATTATTTGAGTAACCAGTAACATATAATATTAGTGAACAGTGAGGAGGTTGCATAGCACCATGGGGCTCAGTTAACTAGACCAAATTCCACAGTAGCTGAGTAATCCAATCTCAAACAAAAGGCTAATTAAAATGAAAAGCAGACGCCCTTGTGGAATGCTGACAAAGGTGCTAGCCTGTAACGAGGTGACAACATCATGAGTACTCCTATCTGTGTATGGGCCGGTAACGAGGTGCAGATAAGGGGTATGGAAAACATCATGAGTACTCCCCTATCTGTGTATGGGGCGGTAATGAGGTGAAGATAAGGGGGTATGGAAAACATCATGCGTAATCCCCTATCTGTGTATGGGGCGGTCATGCAGCCCCTTTATGCCTAGTAACCGCTTCTAGTGGCTCTAATAATCAATGTATCTAATCGATAATCGTTGTGATTGGACCGTGTCCGGCCGGGATGGGCTGAGTAACTGTTTGAAAATGTATAAGTATGGATGACTTTCTTTTGTTCAGTGGAGAGGCATCTGGACAGCCCAGTGACCTGCTCCCCGCTGGCGTAACTAAATAAACTGTTTGACATTGGAGCAGACCTGAGTGTCGAGTGATTTTTCTAGATTCATTCCCGCTAACAACGGAATTAAACACAGTGAGTGAGTCCAATAGGAAATCTCACCCAATCTGGCAAAATCCTAATCATCCCTGCAACTCACAGTTTCATTGTAATTGTTTTGGACGTTCAGCAGTTCGTACTCGTGAATTATTCACTCAGTGGCTTCTTTCCCTCTCTTTCTCCTTCTCTCCTCATTCTCCCTCCCTCTGTTTCATTCTCCCTATTCCTTCTCTCTTGCATTTTCTCAATCAACTTTCTACGTATTCGCTCTCTCCAATCGGTTCTGCAGATTATCCAAGCCTCCATATGTTCACTCAACATGATTACTTAGGTAAACCACCCTCCACAATCCAGCATGAGAACAACTCAGAAAGTTCTGCTGAAAGGTCACGGACCTGAAACGTTAACTTTGTTTTTCTCTCTGCACTTTGGCTGAACGACGTGCTGTGTATTTACACCACTTTCTGTTTTTGTTTCCGATTTGCAGCGTCTGCAGTATTTTTCTTTTCTTTACTTAACAGACACAGTGTTTTAGGTGGGTTACAATTTTCGCAAATCTAGCATTGTCGGGACTGAATCCATCAAACTTAATTCTAATCCAGAAACTATGTATCCCATGTACCAATTCCAATCCACATTGTGGCTTCTGGCTCCCAATCACCCTCAGCACACGATCTGAACGCAAGTTATGCTTCATACCCATATGTCACGCTGTAACATAAATCCTCTCCTTCCACATCATAGCATCGCCACTTGGCTTCCACTCTTGTCTCAGTCCAACAGATATTGAAGGGTACATCCATGCCTTGGTCTTATCCAGACTCATATATACCAAATAACACTTGGCTGACAGCCCAACGTCCATTCACTTGTGGATCCAACACTCTGCTTTCTTTGTCCTATTCCATAACAAGGTTCCTCTCTGGAAACATTGCCGCACTTGCCGACCTGCATTACACAGAAATCCCCCAAAGCGTCCACTTTATTTTTCCTTCCTTGCATTTCAAACCATCATACCCTCATCTATCCATATTAATTCCTTCCCTGTGTTGTTTACGTAATGTTTAATACAGTTTCCTCATAAAATATATCAATCTCAGTTTTGAAATTTAAATTTGACCCCTAGTGGTTTATGTACTTGGACCTGCAAACTGCTCTGCTCGTCCACAGCTCCTGACTTCACACCATTAAGAACATATTCGGATGTCTGTTCCTGTGATACCTCTCACACCTTCCCACATAAAATTTGATCTCCTACAGTTTAACAAATCATTTAAACTATCAACATCCCTTTGCACCTTTTTCTTCATATCTACCCTATTTACTGAGCCACTGAAAGTACGGTCGTCAGCAAACTTAGATGTATGGTCTTCAAATGCCTTATTCAGGTCATCTCGAAATACAGTGAAAAACTGCGACCCCACTCCAGATCATTGGGAGGCACCAATAATCACCATCCATTGTTGGGTTGCTTTCTTGTTCTAATTAATTTCCTTACTTTAAACACCAGAATCACATGTAACAATATAGAATCAGGTCTTTAATGAGATATCACACAAAACGATGTCAGTATATGCAGCTTTCAGGGACTATTATTTTGTGTTGGGAAGGATGGAATGTAAAGATCAAAGGTATAACTAGTCTAAGAGTTGTGAATAAACTATTGTATGTACACATACTGGAACTTGTTTAACCTCATTGTGTGCACTCCGCACAAATAACCCAGGACATTG
This sequence comes from Heterodontus francisci, assembly GCF_036365525.1. Taxonomy (NCBI): domain Eukaryota; kingdom Metazoa; phylum Chordata; class Chondrichthyes; order Heterodontiformes; family Heterodontidae; genus Heterodontus; species Heterodontus francisci. The sequence goes on from NW_027141208.1 coordinate 307,715, forward strand.
TTACACGCCTGTAGTCTGGCCCTCATTCGCAACAAAAGAAAACATTGTTAAATCTATCTCAAATACATCGAATAAACAAAATCGAGTGTCTCTGACGGATAGACATAACGCTGATTGAAATTCCTTAACCTGCAATTTTAAAGTGCGGAGTATGATTGTTCAATCAACAAAACTACAACATCAACGCTGCGTTTTATAATCTGCAAATAACTAGAAGTCTCGTGATTCCACCAATACAATGCAAACTGATTCAAGATAAAATCAATACATTTAATTTTGCAATGAATTCCAGTGACAGGAAATGAATTCCGCCGCAATGAATCAGTGGAGAAGATGGTAAAGGAAGAGCAGGAAACTCACTTCAGTAGCCAGACCTCTAAAGCAGCGTCAGATTCTCACAAGGAAATAATATTTCACAACCGTGATAACCAATAAAAATATTGAAACCCCAGTGAAAGCGAGACATGAAGCCTGGGGAGGAGGACACTGTGCTGCCTTATTTCAACACTGATACTGTGAACTGATTAGATTAGATTAGAGATACAGCACTGAAACAGGCCCTTCGGCCCACCGAGTCTGTGCCGACCATTAACCACCCATTTATACTAATCCTACACTAATCCCACATTCCTACCAAACATCCCCACCTGTCCCTATATTTCCCTACCACCTACCTATACTAGTGACAATTTATAATGGCCAATTTACCTACCAACCTGCAAGTCTTTTGGCTTGTGGGAGGAAACCGGAGCACCCGGAGGAAACCCACGCAGACACAGGGAGAACTTGCAAACTCCACACAGGCAGTACCCAGAATCGAACCCGGATCTCTGGAGCTGTGAGGCCGCGGTGCTAACCACTGCGCCACTGTGCCGCCCTTATGATGTGTCATCATAAGTCACCAAAATAAATTTATGAAGTAATATTAAAGGACAGGCTGGTTCCACATCGTGAAAATGTCTGATAAATGTTCTCAGAACGTTGGAGGCACCACACCTAGATTTCTGTGTACAATTTGTGTCTCCTTGTTTCACAAGCAATTAAAAGCAACATGGGTTGATCTCTGGGGTGAGGAGGCTGCCTTATTAGGAATGTTTGAGCAGGTTGGGCCGAGACACTTTAAAGTTAAGAGGTATGCGATAGTTATTGAAACATATAACATTATGGCTACTCCACTTCAGATTCTGGTCAATGGTCACCACCAGGATGTTGATAGGGGGGTATGCAGCCCTGTTAACGCCATCGAATGTCAAGGGTAGATGACTCGATTCTCTCTTGTTGGAGATGGTCATTGCCTCCGTCCAGTTTCATTCTTATTGACTTTGTAACGGGTATATACAACTGGGTGGCTTGCTAGGCCATCTCTGAGTCAGCCACATTACTGTGAGCTTTGAGTCACATGCATCGGAAGGACAGCATATTTCATTCCCCAAAGGGCATTAATGAACCAGTTGGGTTTTCACAACAATCGATAATGGTTTCATGCCCATCGTTAGATCAGCTTTCTATTCCAGATATGCTGAGCGAAATCAAATGCTACATTCGACCGCGGTGTAATTCAAATCCATGTCCCCAGAATAATATCCTGGATATCTGCGTTACTAGTTCAGTAAGAATGTCACGACAACACCCCCTCCCTGCACAGCGCTGTTGCCTCTATATTGGGTGACTGCTTTGTGAAACACTTCCACTCAGTACGAAGGCATGACCCCGAGCTTCTGGTCGCTTGCCATTTCAGAACCCCACCCCAGCTCACTGCCCACATTTCTGTCCTTTGCCTGCTGCAGTGCTCCAGTTAACTTCAATGCAAACTCGAGGAGCAGCACTTGACCTTTCTATTCGGTACTCTGCAGCCATGTGGACTGAAAACTGAGTTCAATAATTGCAGAGCATGACTGGCCTTTTTTGCCTTTATCTATATTTTTATATTTTTATTACCTTTTTTTTTGCCATGTGCCTGTTCTTCCTGTCGACAGAGTTGGTCATTATTTTGCTTTTAACACTCATGTCTTGTCATGAAGCAAAAACACATTCTTTGCTCTTGCCGCAGGATGCTTTGTTATTTTATCTCTGCCCTCTCCTCTAACACAAACCTTCCATTTTGTTCTGTTCCGCACCAAACCAGCCCGCCCCCTTCACTTGCTTAAAATCTATTTTTTCTAACCTTTTCTAAATCTGATGAAGAGTCACAGACGTGAAAGGTTAACTCTGCTTCTTTCTCCACAGACGCAGCCTGACCTGCTGAGAATTCCCAGCACTTTCTGCTTTTATTTCACACTAATTGAAATTCTTTCTGTTGTAATTTTAAAGTTCAGAGCAAGACTATGGGTTTGTTAAAAAAAAACGGCAATAACGCTGCGTTTTATAGTCTGCCAATAATGAGAAGGGATCGGGATTCCAACAAATACAATGCACAGTAATGCAGCATAAAATGAACTGTTTTACTATTACATTGAAAACAAGTGAAGTACATACATTCATCCACAGTGAATCGGGGAAGGAGATGCCCAAGTGTCAGCAGCAAACTCAGTTCAGCTGCCAGACCATTGTAGCAGCGTTTAATTCAAACAAGGAAATACTACAACAATAGTGATGACAAACAAAAATATTGAAATCCCAGTGAAACTGACACGTGATATTGAGGAAGGAGGAAACTGTACTGCCTCCTTGTAACATTGACACGATAAGCTGTGTCATGATAAATTAATAAAATTAGTTTTATGAAGTAATATTCCAAGTTAGCTTTGTTCTACAAAGTGAAACTGTTAATAACTCCTGACGGTCTGGCAATTGTTCTTAAACATTGCTTGCACCACATCTAGATTACTGTGTACAGCTTCGGTCTCCTTAAGGAGAATATATATTGAGCGCAGTTCAGAGAAGGTTCACGATTTGACTCCTTGGGTGAAGGGGCTCTCTTGTGGGGAAAGGTTGAACAGGTTGGGCAGATCCTCCTTCGAGTTTAGAAGTATGAGAGAAGTATTGAAACATGTTAAAGTCTGAGGGATCTTGATAGGGGGATGGTGAGAGGAAGTTTCCCCTCGAGGGGAAATCCAGAACTAGCGGGCATAGGTCGAGAATTTCAGAAGGAGATGAGGAGGAATTTATTTTCTAAAAGGGTGATGAATCTTTGTAAGTCTCGGGCCCAGAGAGCTATGGAGGCTGAGCCAGTGATAATATTCAGCCTATGATAAAGAGAATTTTGAACCACAGTGGATTCAATGGTGATGACAAGGAAGTGGGAAAGTGGATTTGAGGCCAAGATTAGATCAGCAATGATCGTATAGAAAGTTGGAAGAAACGAAAGGGACCGAATGGCCTACGCCTTTTCCTATTGTTTATATTCTTACGTGCATAACACTCGCACCTGATTCCAGTACAATTGGTTTTGACATAAACATAATAAAACTCTAAGGTTTGGTTAACAAAATCATGACAGACGTAAAGAAACTCATACATGCCCGAACATTTAGAATCTGCGTCTATTCCATCATCCAGCAATACATTCAGTAAAGTCAATGAACCAGTAATAACACAAGGATTTGGCGAAAAGAGATCAAAGTTAGTATACAGAAATGACAGGACCAAATGAACAGAGACTTCGGACATTCCATCATTCCACTGATCAAACTGAACAGACGGCTGTGTAAAATATACAGCGAGTAAAGCACTTTAAGATAATGCAGTAAAATTAATACTGATTTACACCATGAACAGCTGGAGGAAACTGCAGCTTACCGGAAACTCCAAAGGCCACAAGAATTGAATAGTAAATACGTATTATCGTATGCATTACTGGGTATTTAGCTTCTGTGTGAAGCACTGACTTGTGTTGTTCTGGAACGCACAGCTTCGGCAGTCACTCTGAGCTGATCCATTCTAATAGACAGTGATTGAGACACGGGACTGGTCTCCACTGACATTGCTATACCCCTGATCATTGCTATTAGTTGCAATCGATTGAACAAACAAATTACATCAGCAATTTTGACTGCATTGCAAACAAAATGGTGCATACACAACAAACATCTCAAAATCCAGCAAATTATCTTAATCAGACCTCGGCTGAAAAAGGTACTCAAACAAGATTCATCCCACAATAATGGAGAGCGTTGTTTGCTGGTTTAAAATAATTGCAATCATAATATTCATTCATAACAATTCACTTATAAATGTCACTGATTTCTCCACAGTATACACTGAATCCAAGAACAGTTCTCCCTGCTGCTTTCACATGCGTTCAAGTCCTCTGAAGACGGAAATTTGCTCCACACAACATCAGGGGGCAGGTTGTTCAACCTTGCCCGTCTAAGAGCGAAGTCCAAAGTACGGAAAGTCCTCATCAGGAAACTCCTCTTTGCTGACGTTGCTGCTTTAACATCTCACACTGAAGAGTGCCTGCAGAATCTCATCGACAGGTTTGCGTCTGCCTGCAATGTATTTCGCCTAACCATCAGCCTCAAGAAAACGAACATCATGGGGCAAGACGTCAGAAATGCTCCATCCATCAATATTGGCGACCACGCTCTGGAAGTGGTTCAAGAGTTCACCTACCTCGGCTCAACTATCACCAGTAACCTGTCTCTAGATGCAGAAATCAACAAGCGCATGGGAAAGGCTTCCACTGCTATGTCCAGACTGGCCAAGAGAGTGTGGGATAATGGTGCACTGACACGGAACACAAAAGTCCGAGTGTTTCAAGTCTGTGCCCTCAGTACCTTGCTCTATGGCAGCGAGGCCTGGACAACGTATGTCAGCCAAGAGCGACGTCTCAATTCATTCCATCTTCGCTGCCTCCAGAGAATACTTGGCATCAGGTGGCATGACCGTATCTGCAACACAGAAGTCCTCGAGGCGGCCAACATCCCCAGCTTATACACACTACTGAGTCAGCAGCGCTTGAGATGGCTTGGCCATGTGAGCTGCATGGAAGATGGCAGGATCCCCAAAGACACATTGTACAGCGAGCTCGCCACTGGTATCAGACCCACCGGCCGTCCATGACTCCGCTTTAAAGACGTCTGCAAACGCGACATGAAGTCCTGTGACATTGATCACAAGTCGTGGGAGTCAGTTGCCAGCGTTTGCCAGAGCTGGCGGGCAGCCATAAAGGCGAGTCGAAGAGACTTAGCAGTTGGCAGGAAAAAAGACAAAGGCGCAAGGTGAGATCCAACTGTGTAGCAGCCCCGACAAACACATTTTTCTGCAGGACCTGTGGAAGAGCCTGTCACTCTAGAATAGTCTCTCGCCACTCCAGGCGCTGCTCCACACACCACTGACCACCTCCAGGCGCTTACTCATTGTCTCTCCAGATAAGGAGGCCAAAGAAGAAGAAGCAGCTAAAATGTGAAATGTTACAAGAGGACAGTTTAATCCATGTGCTGGATTGCAGCTGATAACTTCGTGTAGCTGTCACTAGGAGAATGCTGCACCTCTCTCTGTTATTTTGATGGCATATATTTTGCGGTTTATTCTGCAGTGGCTTCTGTAAAATTAGAGCTGTGCCACTTCTTGACCATATCTCTCTGGTTCACTCCTGACTGGCAACTCGATCACAAACTTCCTTCCATCCATCACTGTGCTGTACAAAGCCAGCCCTCAACAAGTCCAGCTCGCCCAACATCGTCTCATTACTGACCTTGATTAGATCTCAATCCGTCCAACACCTTGCCTTCAAAATTATCATGCTCAGGTAAGATTTATTCACGGCCTAAGCAATCACCATCTCCTAACCGCTGCAAAACTGCGTGAAAACTTACCCGTGAACGCTCCATATCTCCGACATTGGCAGTTTACGGAAGGACTACCCTTGTTTGCTTCCTATCTCACCGATCTGATCATAGCCAGAGCATCTCCTGCAAAGGCTATCCCTCCCATTGCCAACACTGTTCAATCACGAGCCCCTAAACATGCGATTTTTGCTTCCTCCTCTTCCACTTCTACATTCTTCCCAATGGCAACAACGACGACAGACACGGGGTGATCTTACACATGCATGTTGACAATACACGTCTCCAGCTCTCCGCTATCATTCTTGACCCTGCACTGAAATTGTGCGATCAGCCTACAACTGCCTGTTTTGGCTGAGCTGTGTTTTTCTCCAGTTAAACCTACAGAACACCAAATCATCTTTTGCCCTACCTCAAACTCCACCGACCTCATTCGCCTTCGGAGCTGTTGTCTCCAGCAGCATATTATTTTTTTAACCGTTAGCCGATTGATCCTTCCGATCTGAGCTTCCGATCTCATATCCGTTGCATCATAAAATATGCCTATGTCTGCCTCCCTAACATGGCGGTGTCTCGCCCTGCCTCAGCCCATCGGCCACTGACAAAACATATATTGCTCAACTCTACTTCCTCTCGGATAATTTGTCACCTCTTCATTCCTCCAACACTGGCTTCTTGGTGGGACATCCCTCTTTGTTTTCACAGTTATCCATCTGATCAGATGCAGAATCTCCATTAATGGCATCTCCCCTCACCCCACATCAGAATTACCTTTGATGTCTCTTCATGCTTAATAACAACTTCCCATTGGAAGTACGCTGGTGACATACATGTTTTTTTCCCTCTCTCTCTTTCTAAAGTTGCCCCCATTGTCTCTGTGTTATCAGATTATTTATCCAGCATACTGTTTTGGATGGTCACAATTTTATCCTATCAAACATCTACAGGACTAAATCCATCACCTTTCGTCCTAGTCATAAACTGCCTATCGTAGCAAACAATTCCAATACACACGGTGGCTATTGTCTTCCAGTGACACTCTGCACACAAACTGCCCCCAAATTATGCTCCATTCACTGGTGTCACTCCTTGACATAGATCACCTTCTTCCACCTCAGCATCATCTGCGACTCCACTCTTGTCTCAGCCCAACAGATATTGAAACACTCGTCCATGTCTTGGTCACATCCAGACTCGACTAGAACAATAGACATTAGACTGACCTCCCATCCTCCACATTTCATTCACTTATTTATCTAAACCACAGCTGCATTTACCTGATGTGCTACCAGGTTTTCCTCACCAGCTACTGCTCTCCTTAATGACCTACATTGGATGCAAACCCCTGAAACCTCGAGTTTATTTTTCTCCACCATGCATTTCAAACCCTGACAACCTCCTCTATCGCTACTAATAAAAATTACTGTCGTGTAGCTCTCACACTTAATATAATTGCCTCACAAAAATCTACCGAAATGTTATGAGAATTTAATTTTCCCCTCGTGATTTCTGTACTTGGACGTGCAGATCTCTCTGCTGCTCCACAGCCCCAGTTTCTCACAATGAGGAAAGTACTCTGATCTATCTTTCTTTGGTACAAAATTGAACACCTCATACCTCCCCACATTGAACTGAATCTCGCCAGTTTTACCAATCATTTAAATACTCAACGTCTCTTTACACATTTGTTTCTCTCATTTCCACTATTTAATGTGCCACTTAACTTACACTCCTCAGCAAACATAGATAGATGGCCCTCCATTCACCCATCCTATTCATATAGAAATTTAGTGAAAAGATGCCACCCGAGTCCAGATCGCTGGGAGACACCTATAATAACATCCTGTCAATTCCAGCACATAATCTTTGATCCTACTCTGTCTCCTCGCTCCTCACCCCAGCCCAGCCAATATGTTACCTTCAAGTACAGGTGCTTTCATTATGCGTATCTAATGCGCAATCTCGTTCAGATAAATAAAACAAACCACATCTGCCGCATCGGCTTTTCGTTGTTGCCGACGACCTTCCTGTTTTTATCAAATCTATGCTGCAGAATTCTGTCCTTAATCCCCTCTACCTTCCACTCATCTCCCATGTTGGCCTGATAACAATACAATCGTCTGATTGAGCTTATGGGTACCTTCCAAAATACCTTTTTTAGGCAGGATCGACTGGCCTATGAATATACTTTTGTGAATTATCTTTCAACGTTTTTCTATCTTAATTGCGCTAAATTCAAGTTGTTATTGTCTGATTGTGCTATCATCCAGTCTTGCGCTATCACAATCCATGCCCATGTCTTTGTTGATTAAATACAACTCTTGGAAACCTTGCCTGCTCCTCCCATCTCTCCATCTCCCACTCTTCCTTTGATATCCTCATTGAAACTTGCTCTGTTACCATGCTTTTTGTCACTTCTTATGTTTCCTTATTGAACTGTGTCCGTGTCTCCTCAGAGCACTCTGAATAACCTTGGTAAAGATTAGAGATATAGACACATTGATTCATTACAGCAAAGAGGGAAGCCATTCGGCCCATGCTGGCTCACTGCAGAGCAATCCAGTTAGTCCCACTCTCCCATCCGATCGTCATAGACCTGCATGATATTTTTCCTCAGTTCCCATCAAATTTTCAGTTGAAATCATTGATTGTCTCCATTTCCAGCACCCTCATGGGCAACCATTTCCAGATCAGTTCCATACGCTATCTAAAAAATAATCCCCACATCCCCCTGCATCTTTTGTCCCAAACCTTCAATCTCACCATCAGTTAATGGGAACTGGTTTTCCTTGTCTCACATATCTACGCATGTCATAATCATCCACAACTTTCTGATATTTCCCCTGAATCTCCTTTGCTCCAGGGAGAACCACTAGCTGTTCTAACATTACCTTGCAACCTACAGCCCCCAACCCTGGAATCATTCTGGTAAATGTCCTGCGAACCTTCTCAAGGACACTAAATCCTTCCTGAACTATGACGTTAGAGCTGTATTCAATAATCTTTTTGGGGTCGAACCAGAGCTTGATGAAGGTACAATAAAGCTTCTTTGCTTTTGTTCTTATGCTTCGATTTATGTTGCTCAAGATCCCAGATAGATTGCGAATACCTTTCTTAACTTATCCTAACACATTCAAAGATCGATGCCTATGCACCCCCAGGTCCCTCTGTTCCTGCATACTATTGAGAAGCGCGCCATTGCCTCAACTATACCTTTTGCCAAAATGCATTACTTCACAATTATCTGTTAAATTCGATCTCTCAGATATTTTCCCAATCTCCTGGCTTATCTATGTCCTTTAGCAGGCAGTTCGCATCATCCTTACCATTTGGCACCATTGGCAAATTTTGAAATTCTATTGTTTTCCAAGATTCAACTGATTTAAATGTAAGCAAAAAAAACACACACACACATAGGTCCTATCACAGACCGTTGGGAAATAGCACTGTCCAACATACTGCAGTCTGAAAAAGAACTATATAGCATGACTTGTGATTTATTTTCTCTTGAGTTTATTCATGGTTTATTCAATTGGAGTGCAATAGCCTGTGTAGTGCAAAATCCACTAGCAAAGCAATAGCCCCAAGCATTGCAATAGCACCTTGTCCTACAACGGCAGTGTGCAATGCAATAGTCTCTGAGAGTGGCATAGCAATGGCCTGAAGAAATGTAATAGCCTTTTGAGCACAACAAACTATAGAAATGCAGTAGCCTCTTGCATTTCAAAAGCTCTTCAGAGTACAATATACCATTGCAATGCAATTTTCCCTTGCAGTGCAACAGCTCTAAGCAGTGCATTAGATCCTTATGGTACAAACGCCACGTGCAACACAAGAGCAAATTTCCGTTTAATACCCTACAACAGAGATATCCCCCTCAATAGAAACTATCTATCAATGCAATAGCTCCCAGCAGTGCAATAGCCATTTGTATTGCAATTGTGACTTGCAATGGAATAGACATTTGATATGCAACATCCACTTGCAATGAAATAGAACCATTAATGCATCTTTGAAATGTAATAGCCTCTTGCACTGCAATAGCAGCATGCAATGCAGGGACCTTTGGCAGTACAATAGCTACTTCCGAAGCAACGGTCTTTGAAAGTATAATATTCCTTGCTGTGGAGCCTCCACATGCAATGCAATAGTCCAACGCTGTGCAGTAACCCTTTTAGTGCAAGGGCAACTTGTAGTGCAATAACCATTTGAAGAGCAAAATCTCCAGCAATGTAACATGCATTTTCATTGCAATAGCCCGTTGCCCTGAAACAGTCTCTTGCAGACTAGTATCCCTTGCAGTGTCATAGCCACTTTCATTGTAAGGGCCCCTTTCAATGCAAAATCCACATGCAATGCAATAAGCACGAGCACTGCAAAGGTGTTTGGCAATGCAATAGTCTCTTGCAGTGCAAGATCTACTTGCAATGCAATCGGGAGAAGTAATGTAATGAAAACATGACACCCTAGCGATGCAAAAGGCTATTGCAAAGCAATGGACTTTTTTAATGCAATATCTCATCAGAGTTCAATTGCCCTTTGAATTGCAATATCCTGATGTAGTACATTAGATCTTTGCAATAGTAGTCATGCTCCATGCAATGACACTTTGTATTCCAATGCCCTCTTACAATTCAGCATCTTCTCAACGTGCTAGCACTCTCACAATGCAACAGCTCCTTGCTGTGCAATAGTCAGTTGCAGTGCAATTGTGCCTTGCATTGCAATGGACTCTAACAATTCAAATGCCACTTGTAAGTCAATATAACTTGTAGTGCGCTACACCACTGGAATGCCGAAGCCTCTTGCAATGCACTCTTTTCTCTTTTGGGCCTCCTTATCTCGAGAGACAATGGATACGCGCCTGGAGGTGGTCAGTGGTTTGTGAAGCAGCGCCTGGAGTGGCTATAAAGGCCAATTCTGGAGTGACAGGCTCTTCCACAGGTGCTGCAGAGAAATTTGTTTGTCGGGGCTGTTGCACAGTTGGCTCTCCCCTTGCGCCTCTGTCTTTTTTCCTGCCAACTACTAAGTCTCTTCGACTCGCCACAATTTAGCCCTGTCTTTATGGCTGCCCGCCAGCTCTGGCGAATGCTGGCAACTGACTCCCACGACTTGTGATCAATGTCACACGATTTCATGTCGCGTTTCCAGACGTCTTTATAGCGGAGACATGGACGGCCGGTGGGTCTGATACCAGTGGCGAGCTCGCTGTACAAGGTGTCTTTGGGGATCCTGCCATCTTCCATGCGGCTCACATGGCCAAGCCATCTCAAGCGCTGCTGACTCAGTGGGTGTGTATAAGCTGGGGGTGTTGGCCGCTTCAAGGACTTCTGTGTTGGGGATATAGTCCTGCCACCTGATGCCAAGCATTCTCCGAAGGCAGCGAAGATGGAATGAATTGAGATGTCGCTCTTGGCTGGCATACGTTGTCCAGGCCTCGCTGCAATGCACTAACCCTTTGTAATTCAATCACCTCTTGTACGGCAATAACACCTTGAAATGCAGGAGCCTCTGGCAATGCAACCGTCCCTTGGACTGGAAAGGCCATTGACAGTGTTAATGCCCTTGCAGTGCTACATACATATGGAGTTGTCACACACAGCAGAAGTGTGACGATACAACAATCGTGAACAAACTCCAAAGTGCTATGGAAACTGAATTTGTCTTTCAGGAAAAAAATCAGCCTTTATTTTTAAAAGTGAACAATGCCTCCAAAATGGCCACCAAAGAAAACAAATCTTGGCCTTTATGTGCTGAAATTGTCTGTCAAGGACAAAGGACACATCTTCAAAGCTAGCTGGTGTCAAACAAACTCATCCTCCACCATCCTAAAACATTCTTGAATTAAGAGTTTTCTTCTGAAACAAAGAAAGTGTGAAGTACCCATATCCTGGGTGACAGTGCCGTCACCATGATGAAGAGAGCAGAGTGTCTCCTACCAGGAAGTGCAAGGTCGTACAGCTTTACCTTGAAGAAAACAGCCTGGAGAGAGAGAGAGCGAGAGAGACGCCAGAGAGAGAATAAACATTCAGCAGCTTGTTTTCCAGCAAGTCAGAAGGCAGGTGGCCTGCTGTAGAATCCAACGTCTGCACTCGACAGCAGTGATGTAGAAGTGACTCAACATCTTTCAATCAAGAGGGAGTGATTACAATCATCTCAAGCTTGCACCCATCCAGAGCTTGAATTCCAAGAAAATTCAGTAGGTTTATCATGATCTTCCCGCCCCCCTACCGCCCACCCCCAATAAAAATCACTTTCACTTTTCCCTCTCGATCAATCACTCCTTGCATGCGTGTGTCTTTGTGCATGCGAATGTTTGAGTGCATTCTCTTGTGACAATTTTGGGACAAAGGCATATTGATCAATAAACAACAGATTTTCGGTTTTTATTTCAAAACCTACAATAAAATCTTTCGCTCTCTGTTCATTTGGAAAATAAAGCAGAGAGGGTTAAAACCAGGCGTGTCCAACATTTTCAAGTGGGGGTCGCATTACAATTTTTGTCTTACATAGAAGGCCGTTCAGACAATTTTGAAAATATAAAGGCATGAAAAAGTTACCTTCGTATCAATCACAACTAAAATAAAACGTTCATTTTTGCAAAGGAACATGAAATGAGAAGACTGCTTTGTTGATTTGCTCCCTCTACATTCTTTCAGGCACTGGTTTAGTAAGATACCTGGCATTTTTATTTCTGTATCCACAAGTAGTCAATGTCTGCGTGCACACCTGTTGTAGTGGTGCAGAATATTCTGGATAGGTGTGCAACTTTCAGGAGTGATCTTGATTTATCCCTATTCTCCACTCTCTCCTTGTGTCTGTTTCTCTCTGACTCCCCCTCTGTGTCCCTCCTCTTTTTCCCCACTACGTTGTCGCCCCGAGTCACCCCCTCCTTTGTATTGTTCTCTCCCCTCTCAGTCATTCCCCTCTCTCTGTGTTGTCACCAATTATGTGTGTCATATCACCTCTCTGTGCGTCTCTCTATCTGTTCTCCACTGTCTCTGACACCCCCTTCTCTCTCTCTCTCTCTGTCCTCTATTGTCTCTGGCCTCCCCTTCTCTCTCTCTCTCTCCCTGCCCCTCTCTCTTCCCCCTCACGAGGCCGTAAAACAGTGTAATTGCCCCCTGTAACGTAGTAGCAAATCTTATTGAAAAAGCCCATGCAGGGCCATAACCACTTGGAGTGCGATAGCCACTAGCAATTCCACATTCATTTTCAAGAATAAAGAACAAAGAACAGAGAACAGTACAGCACAGGAACAGGCCATTCGGCCCTCCAAACCTGCGCCGATCTTGATGCCTGCCGAAACTAAAACCTTCCACACTTCCGGGGCCCATATCCCTCTATTCCCTTCCTATTCATATATTTGTCAATAATGTCTCTGAAACATCGCTATCGTATCTGCTTCCACCACCTCCCCTGGCAGCAAGTTCCAGGCACTCACCACCCTCTGTGTAAAGAACTTGCCTCGCACATCCCCTCTAAACTTTGCTCCTCGCACCTTAAACCTATGTCCCCTAGTAACTGATTCATCCACCCTGGGAAAAAGCTTCTGACTATCCACTCTGTCCATGCCGCTCATAACTTTGTAAACCTCAAACATGTCGCCCCTCCACCTCTGTCGTTCCAGTGAAAACAATCCGAGTTTTTCCAACCTCACCTCATAGCTAATGCCCTCCAGACAAGGCAACATCCTGCTAAATCTCCTCTGTACCCTCTCCAAAGCCTCCACGTCCTTCTGGTAGTGTGGCGACCAGAATTGCACGCAATATTCGAAGTGTGGCCTAACTAAGGTTCTGTACAGCTGCAACATGGCTTGCCAATTTTTATACTCTATGCCCCGATCGATGAAGGCAAGCATGCCGTATCCCTTCTTGACCACCTTATCCACCTGCGTTGCCACTTTCAGTGACCTATGGAGCTGTACGCCCAGATCTCTCTGCCTGTCAATACTCCTAAGGCTTTTGCCATTTACTGTATACCTGCCATCTGCATTAGACCTTCCAAAATGCATTACCTCATATTTGTCCGGATTAAACTCTATCTGCCATTTCTCCACCCAAGTATCCAACTGATCTATATCCTGCTGTATCCTTTGACAATCCTCATCATTATCCGCAACTCCACCAACCTTTGTGTCATCTGCAAACTTACTAATCAGACCAGCTACATTTTCTACCAAATCATTCATACATTCTACAAACAGCAAAAGTCCCAGCACGGATCCCTGCGCAACATCATTAGTCACATCCCTCTATTCAGAAGAAGCACCCATCCACTGAATCTCCCTGTCTTCTATGACCGAGCCAGTTCTGTATCCATCTTGCCAGCTCACCTCTGATACCGTGTCACTTCACCTTTTGTACCAGTCTGCCATGAGGGACCTTGTCAAAGGCTTTACTGAAGTCCGTATAAATAACATCCACTGCCCTTCCTTCATCAATCATCTTTGTCACTTCCTCAAAAAACTCAATCAAATTAGTAAGACACGAGCTCCCCTTCACAAAACCATGCTGTCTCTCGCTAATAAGTTCGTTTGTTTCCAAATGGGTGTAAATCCTGTCCCGAATAATCCTCTCTGATACTTTCGCTATCACTGACTTAAGGCTCACCGGCCTATAATTTCCTGGATTACCCTTGCCATCCTTCTTAAACAAAGGAACAACATTGGCTATTCTCCAGTCCTCTGGGACCTCACCTGTCGCCAATGAGGATGCAAAGATTTCTGTAAAGGCCGCAGCAGTTTCCTCCCTTGCCTCCCTCAGTATTCTGGGATAGATCCCATGGGGCCCTGGGGACTTATCTACCTTAATGCTTTGCAAGACACCCAACACCTCTGCCTTTTTGATAATGAGATGACTGAGACTATCTGCACTCCCTTCCCTAGGCTCATCATCCACCAAGTCTTTCTCATTGGTGTAATGTCATCGTCCCTTGCAATGCAATAGACCTTGCAGTGCAAGAGCCCCTTGCAGATCAACAGCCGTTAAAGTGTAGCGGCTGCTTGAAGTACAATAGCCACTTGTGGCGTAATAGTCCCTTCTAGTGACATGGCCCCTTGCAATGCCATATCCTGCCACAATGCAAACGTCACTTGACTGCAATGGACATTTGAAAAGTAAATCCGTTGAAATAGAATAGTCCCATACAATGAAATCACCTCTTCCGATGCAATAACCTCTTGCGATGCAAATTCCTGCTGCAATACAACAGCTCCTTAAGAACACGAAAATATTTCAATGCAAGAGCCTTCTGGACTGCCCCTTGCAATGGAAGCATCCCGACAAAGAATAAAGGAAATTACAATGGAATTGTCTTTTTGAATGGAACGTGCACTATCCCCATGAAATGCCAATGCATGTTGCAGTGCACAAGTCCGCGCAGAGAAAATTCCCTCGAAGTTTAGCAGACACTTGCAATGCAATAGCCCATGGGATGGCATGGTTACTCGCAGTGCAATAGCCACTGTCAAATCCAAATCCTGTTGCAATGCAGCAGCCTCTTGAGTACAATAGAAGATTTTCAGTCAAAAGCAAATAATTGGCCTTGTAATTGTACAGCTCCATGCAGTACATTCGTCAATCTCGCATGCAAGAGACGAAGCTGTGCCATAGTGACATTATCACTGCACGAGCAAACAAGAAACCCAGAGCATTTTTCTTCGGACAAGAGTTCGACTCTCACCACAGGAAAAAATGGAATTTGAAGTTAATCAGTAAATCTTGTAAAGCAATGATCAGGGGTAGAACCAGATCAGTAGAGTCTTATTCCCTGTATAAATCAGCGGCTATTAATATGGTTCACCTCAGAGCGACTAGCAGAGCTGTGGGTTTCAGAATAACATCATAGAACATAGAACATTGAACAGTACAGCACAGTACAGGCTCATCGGCCCACGATGTTGATTATGATTAGAGATACAGCACTGAAACAGGCCCTTCGGCCCACCGAGTCTGTGCCGAACATCAACCACCCATTTATACTAATCCTACACTAATCCCATATTCCTACCACATCCCCACCTGTCTCTATATTTCCCTACCACCTACCTATACTAGTGACAATTTATAATGGCCAATTTACCTATCAACCTGCAAGTCTTTTGGCTTGTGGGAGGAAACCGGAGCACCCGGAGAAAACCCACACAGACACAGGGAGAACTTGCAAACTCCACACAGGCAGTACCCGGAATCGAACCCGGGTCCCTGGAGCTGTGAGGCTGCGGTGCTAACCACTGCGCCACTGTGCCGCCCTAATTGTTGTGCCGACCCTTTAACCTACTCCAAGATCAAACTACCTCCATACCCTTCATTCGACTATTTTCCATGTACCTATCCAAGAGTCGCTTAAATGTCCCTAATGTATCTGCTTCTACTACCACCGCTGGCAGTGCATTCCACGCACCCACCACTCTCTGTGTAAAGAACCTACCTCTGACATCTCCCCTAAACCTTCCTCCAATCACCTTAAAATTATGCCCCCTGGTGATAGCCCTTTCCGCCCTGGGAAAAAGTCTCTGGCTATCCACTCTATCCATGCCTCTCATCCTCTTGTACCCCTCGATCAAGTCACCTCTCATCCTTTTTCGCTCCAATGAGAAAAGCCCTAGCTCCCTCAACCATTCTTCATACGACATGCCCTCCAGTCCAAACAGCATCCTGGTAAATCTCCTCTGCACCCTCTCTAAAGCTTCCACATCCTTCCTATAATGAGCCCACCAGAACAGAACACAATATTCCAAGTGTGGTCTGACCAGGGCTTTATAGAGCTGCAGCATAACCTCGCGGCTCTTAAACTCAATCCCCCTGTTAGTGAAAGCCAACACACCATACGCCTTCTTAACAACCCTATCAACATGGGTGCCAACTTTGAGCGATCTGTGAACATGGACCTCAAGATCAATGGGCGGCACAGTGGCGCAGTGGTAAGCACCGCAGCCTCACAGCTCCAGCGACCCGGGTTCAATGCTGGGTTCTGCCTGTGTGGAGTTTGCAAGTTCTCCCTGTGTCTGCGTGGGTTTTCTCCGCGTGCTCCGGTTTCCTCCCACAAGCCAAAAAACTTGCAGATTGGAAGGTAAATTGGCCATTATAAATTGCCACTAGTATAGGTAGGTGGTAGGGAAATATAGGGACAGGTGGGGATGTGGTAGGAATATGGGATTAGTGTCGGATTAGTATAAAAAATGGGTGGTTGATGGTCGGCACAGACTCGGTGGGCCGAAGGGCCTGTTTCAGTGCTGTATCTCTGAACTAAACATCCCTCTGTTCCTCCACACTACCAAGAATCCTGTCTTTAAGCCTGTATTCTGCATTCAAATTCGACCTTCCAAAATGAATCACTTCACACTTTTCCAGTTTGAACTCCATCTGCCACTTCTCAGCCCAGCTCTGCATCCTGTCAATGTCCCGTTGCAACCTTCAACAGCTATCCACAACTCCAGCAACCTTCGTGTCATCGGCAAACTTGCTAACCCAGCTTTCCACTTCCTCATCCAAGTCATTGATAAATATCACAAAGAGCAGAGGTCTCAGAACATATCCTCGTGGAACAGCACTGGTCACCGAGCTCCATGCTGAATACTTTCCATCTATTACCATCCTCTGACTTCTATGGGCAGCCCATTTTGTATCCAGACAGCCAACTTTCCCTGAATCCCATGCCTCCTTACTTTCTGAATGAGCCTACCATGCGGAACCTTGTCAAACGCCTTGCTAAAATCCATATAAACCACATCCACAGCTCTTCCTTCATCAATGTGTTTTGTCAAATCTTCAAAGAATTCAATAACGCTTGTGAGGCATGACCTTCCCCTTACAAAGCCATCAGTTGGTGCTTCTCACAGAAATGAGATATCCAGTAATATTTCAGATTGAAGATGTTTACTATTCAGTTCTGGCAGCCATTGGAGTTCCTGGTAATCTGCTATCTCCAGCTCTTAATGGTGCAAATCAATGGTAATTAGAAAGTTGTACTTGGTAATGCTTTCCTTTCTAAATGTTTTACACAGTCGTCTGTTCAGTTTGATAAGTTGAATGATGGGATGTCCAAAGACTTTATTAATTCCATGTTGTACAGCTGCATATTAACTATGATGATCTTTATCCATCAAATCCGTATGCTAGTTTTGGATTATGTGCTGTACTGAATGTATTGTCTATTGATAGAATACCCTCAGATACTAAATGTTTGGGCTTGTTTCAGTTTCTTTAACTTAATGATTTTTGTTTTTTGCAACCCTGAGAATGTGATCAGATTAATATCTCAAACGTACATCTTGGTGCCAGGGGCTTGGGCTAAATACGTAAGAACAGAAGCAATATGAAGGGGCCCCTCGAGCATGCCTCAAAACCACCTTCTCGCTGGTTCTCGGTAACCCTTGACTAGCCTTTAGTTCAAAAATATCTCTATGTTAGCCTTTCATTAGCGATATTCAGCACGGTTTTGTGAAGGGTAGGTCGTGCCTCACAAAACTTATTGAGTTTTTGAGAAGTTGCCCAAACAGGTGGATGAAGGTAAAGCAGTGGATGTGGTGTATATGGATTTCAGTAAGGCGTTTGATAAGTTTCCCCACGGTAGGCTATTGAAGAAAATACGGAAGTATGGGGTTGAAGGTGATTTAGAGCTTTGGATCAGAAATTGGCTAGCTGAAAGAAGACAGAGGGTGGTGGTTGATGGCAAATATTCATCCTAGAGTTTAGTTACTAGTGGTGTACCGCAAGGATCTGTTTTGGGGCCACTGCTGTTTGTCATTTTTATAAATGACCTGGAAGAGGGTGTAGAAGGGTGGGTTAGTAAATTTGCGGATGACACAAAGGTCGGTGGAGTTGTGGATAATGCCGAAGGATGTTGTAGGTTACAAAGGGACATAGATAGGCTGCAGAGCTGGGCTGAGAGATGGCAAATGGAGTTTAACGCGGAAAAGTGTGAGGTGTTTCACTTTGGAAGGAGTAACAGGAATGCAGAGTACTGGGCTAATGGGAAGATTCTTGGTAGTGTAGATGAACAGAGAGATCTTGGTGTCCTGGTACATAAATCCCTGAAAGTTGCTACCCAGGTTAATCGGGCTGTTAAGAAGGCATATGGTGTGTTAGCTTTTATTTGTCGGGGGATCGAGTTTCGGAGCCACGAGGTCATGCTGCAGCTGTACAAAACTCTGGTGAGGCTGCACCTGGAGTATTGCGTGCAGTTCTGGTCACCGCATTATAGGAAGGATGTGGAAGCTTTGGAAAGGGTGCAGAGGAGATTTACTAGGATGTTGCCTGGTATGGAGGGAAGGTCTTACGAGGAAAGGCTGAGGGACTTGAGGTTGTTTTCGTTGGAGAGAAGGAGGAGGAGAGGTGACTTAATAGAGACATATAAGATAATCAGAGGGTTAGATAGGGTGGATAGTGAGAGTCTTTTTCCTCGGATGGTGATGGCAAACACGAGGGGACATAGCTTTAAGTTGAGGGGTGATAGATATAGGACAGATGTTAGAGGTAGTTTCTTTACTCAGAGTGTAGTAGGGGCGTGGAACGCCCTGCCTGCAACAGTAGTAGACTCGCCAACTTTAAGGGCATTTAAGTGGTCATTGGATAGACATATGGATGAAAATGGAATAGTGTAGGTCAGATGGTTTCACAGGTCGGCGCAACATCGAGGGCCGAAGGGCTTGTACTGTGCTGTAATGTTCTAATTCTAATTCTAATTCTAACACACATTGTATTGAAATTCTTTAATTAAGCTTCTCAAGATTACCGAAAGTAAATTCCTCAAACTTGTGGAAACTTTTCAACTCTCAGTAACAGAGTATCTCCCAATCAGCAATAGCTCAGCATCTTCAGCTGCTGGTGTCCCTGTCTCAGTGCAGTTACTGCCCCCTCTCAAAATCTCCATCTGCTGTTGTCCCTGTCTCAGTGCAGTTACTGCCCCCTCTCGCTATTTCCGTCTGCTGGTGTACCTGTCTCACTGCAGTTACTGTCCTCCCACCCCCCCTTCCAACACCTCACCATCTCCAACGGCTGGTGTCGCTGCCTCACTGCAGTTTCCTCCCCTCTCACCATCTGACAATCACTGTGATTTGCAGCTTTGTCCATTTTGCTCTGGGTCCAGGGTAGGTTTAGTTGAATCAATCTGAGCTTTGCAATGACGCCCTTTTTGAGAAACAATTCCCGTATCTTCTGCAGAGCAAGTCCCGCCACAATAGGCAGATTATCAATAAAACATAATCTCAGAATCAGAGTTAAAATCATTTCAGTGCTCTGTGCTGTCAATATAAATAACACATTCTGTCCTTTGGGGAGTGTAGAGAATGGAATATGAAATGGAATTTAGTTCCCATGTTTGAAACCCTTCAGCTGTTTCTATGATTTCACTAATTTAACAATACGATTGAGAGGGTATTTCACCGCATTCCACAGCTCCTTTCTGAACTTAATTTTGGTCACAGCGTGTTGGTGTGCAACTGAGAATCTGCAGCATCCTTGATGCGTGATCTATGATAAAGGGAGGGTCAGTGAAGGAGGAATAATATTCAATATCTGCAATTCGCCTATAAATACTATACACTAGGAGTGTCATCCATAACAGTATAAATCTTCCGGATACACTGAACAGCAAAATAATTGATTTTGTGCGATTCTCTGTCTCTGGGTCCTTGTGATTCTCTCCATTGCCCCGGATTTCCCTGCGGACTTTACTGGAGAATAAAATTCGTTTGACAGTCAGAACATTGAGTGGCAAAATCAGAAAGAAAGGGAGACAAGGGGTTAAAATGAGGTTAAACAATCAAATGGCCCCCATATGGGGGAAATATAGAAGCTGAGCTTATAATCACAGCCCATGGGAACATAATCAATAATATAATCTTGTTCCACTGTAAAGTACCACGGGACAGACTCTAAGCAGCCCAGCACACTCACTGTTCCTACAACCGCAGCCGCCGTTTTCTCGCAGCAATATTTTGTTTTCAGCTTCTCACAACACATCGATCAAAGGTGAAAGTGACTGTGAGCCAGACAGATACAACTGTGGCTGCAGAACGCAGAACGAAAATGAGAGAACACGCATGAGTAGTTCTCAGGAATGAATATGGAAAATACATTGAAACAATTCCACCCAATATGGGATCAGTAACAACGACCAGGAAATCAGCCACTGCCATTCCCACCAGGTAGACAGTGATACATTTCGAGAGACCGCACTTTCCTCGGGACAGGATCACAATCGCCACCAAGTTAACTGGAAGAGAGAGAGAGAGAGAGAGAGAGAGAAGGAAGCAGAGAAATTACTGATCAGACCTGGAGACAAAGCAGCGGTTTGACACGATCTTGGCTGAAATTTCCAGCTTTGTTGCTGCATCGAACAGTGAAAACTGATTCATTGACCTGGGCAGTGCTTTGTCACAGTGAAATGTTTGAGAAGACAATTATTAATAATAAATTGGGAAATTGATACAGAAAGTGAATAAAGTCAGCACCAGATCTACTGGAAGTACTGAGTGAGGATGCAGTGCCAATGGGGAAATGAGAAGGGGTTTTACAGAGATGAAATCCAGTGGGTCAATTGGGAATCTGTCTCCAGACTGTTGGTTGGGAAGGTTTGGGGGAGCGGGATGTGTAGCTGGTTTGTTGCACTGGTTCAGGGAACCGACGAGGGACTATTACCAAATGGGAAAAATGATGAAAACTGCAGCACTGAGCTTGAGTATCAGCCACGATCTAGAATGGCGGAGCAGGCTCGAAGGGCTGCAAGTGGAGCCAGTGAGTGAAATTGGCAGGGAGAGAACGAATAGGACATGTTGGAGCTGGAGGGAAGACTGGAGCAGATGGTTTGGGAAAGTGGAGAAATTGGAGCAATAGATGAGGAGACTGAGGATTCAATGCAGTGAGAGGAGAGGCTGAGATTCACAGGGAGAGACTGTCGCAGAGTGGTAGAGGAAATCTAATCGAGAGATCCCAATAATACATTCAATTAATACATTCAAACAATAATCCCTGTGGTTATTGGTGTTGGAGAACAGCTCATTGTTTATAAAATATAGTCAAAATATATAGTTTGTAGAGGCAATTAAATATAAGTTAAATTATATTTCTGATATCAGCCTCAGTCTTTATTGAATACAGCAGTCACAGAGATTTTAAAGTGCTGCATTTAAATAATGAATTACCATCAGTGAAGAACTGATTCTATTCTGTTTATTCAGTCACTAAATAAGGAATAGGAACTTCCTACAAAACAAAATGAGGACCTGGCAGAAATCAACACAGAGGATCAATTCCAACAGTGAAATGAAAGCAATCTAACAACAGACAACTTCAGCTCACAGTTTCTCTCACTAATTGTTCTGGACATTCCAGCACTTTATGATAGTGAATTATTTAAACTGCTGCATCTTTTTCTTCCTCTTTACTTCTGCTTATCTCTTTCACTCGGTTTCGTTCTCCCTGCTGCTTTTCTCCTTCCCTATCTCTCTGTAGTACTCACACCCTGCAAACTGCTGCTTAATGATACTTTTCACATATGATTTATTCCTAACATTCTGCGCCTGTGTTCGGTTCACCAGCCCCAGGTTCAATGATTCTATTCTCAGAGTCAGTTTGTTCAATGGTGAAACCTCTGTGAATAATTTAATGTATCTAACGAACACCCAAGTCTCCACCTGTTCACCTACACGCTTCACTTCATCTGCAATGCATGGAATAAACAGGATCGAAAGCTTCTTCCAGACAAACCTCGCAATCATTGAAATTCCTTCCCCTGGAATTGTAAAATAATCCGTTGGAATGTGGGATTGTTTAATTAATAAAACAGCAACATCAGCGCTGCAGCTGATAATCTACAGATAAATGGAAAGACTCTTGATTCCAACGTGTAGAATGTAAACCAGTAAAACATCACATCAGTACTTTCTATTTTACACTGTCGTCCAGTCAATTCATTCCATCTTCGCTGCATCCAGAGAATCCTTGGCATCAGTGGCAGGACTGTATCTCCAACACAGAAGTCCTCGAGGCGGTCAACATCCCCAGCATATACACCCTACTAATCCAGCGGCGCCTGAGATGGCTTGGCCATGTGAACCGCATGGAAGATGGCAGGATTCCCAAGGACACATTGGACACCGAGCTCGTCACTGGTACCAGACCCACCGGCCGTCCACGTCTCCGCTTTAAAGACGTCTGCAAACGTGACATGAAGTCCTGTGACATTGATCACAACTCGTGGGAGTCAGTTGCTAGTGATTGCCAGAGCTGGCGGGCAACCATAAAGCATGGCGAATGAAAGATATTTAGCATTTGGCAGGAAAAAACACAGAAGCGCAAGGAGAGAGACAACTGTGGAACAGCCCCAACAACTAATTTTATCTGCAGCAACTGTGGAACAGTCTGTCGCTCTAGAATTGGCCTTTTTAGCCACTCCATGCGCTGCTTCACACACCACGGACCACCTCCAGGAGCTCACCCATTGTCTCCTGAGACAGGGAGGCCAAAGAAAGAAGTCCAGTGACAGTAAAGGCTCCACAGTGAGACAGAGAAGAAGATGTGAAAGTATCAGCAGCAAACTCAGTTCAGTAGCCAGACCATTGAAGCTGCGTCAGACACACATGGAATGAAATAATATTTTGTAACAGTGATAACTAATAAATGCACTGAAATCCCAGTTAAATTGAGCCAGGCTATTCGGGCGGGAGGACATTGTGCTGTCCCCTCGGAACATTGACACCGTGGGATGTCTCATTATCAATCACTGAAAAAAAATCACAGAAATATTCCAGGACCGGTTAGATCCACATCATGAAACTGTTTAAAACTCCTGATAGTCTCATTCTTGATCATAACCAAAACATCTAATTCAGATACATTCAATACACATAATAAGCCAATAACAATGCCACAGTTACTGAAACCAATACCATTCAAGACATAAAACAACTCCTGCAATACTGAACGAGTCGTCAATGAGGAGATTCCATCAGTAAATTGTTGGAAAAGTACAGGTGGCTGTGTAACACGCATAGTGAGAAATAATACCGACTACAGCAGCACAATTTATACCAATATACCATTGACAGCTGAGATACTGGCTTACCTGTAACTCCAATTGTTGCAAGTATGGGATAATAAATGCATTCTATCTGAAAGATTACTGGATATCCCATGTCTGTGAGAAGCAGAGACCTCTGTAAGCCTGGAATCCACAACTCCAGCAGGCACTCGGAGCTGATCCATTCCAATGGGTCCGGATTTTACAGGGGATAAGTCTCCACTGACACGGTTATACCCCTGATCATTGCTATTAGTAACACTCACCTGAACAAATACATTTCGTCAGCAGCTTTGACTCCAATGTAAATAATGTGTTGGATAAAACACAATAATTTCAATGTCAATGACATCTTCTTCGTAATACCTCTCTCGGGAATAAACCTGAAATCTGTACTCATACTGGACGGATACTGCAATTATGAGTGGCTTCATTTACATTTTTCCATATTATTGTATTGACGTTGTACACTCCTGGCGTTTCTATTGTAAATGTAACTGATCTATCTGCAGTAGACACTGAATCCAGTGACAAAAGCAATCCTGTTTCATTCTGTTTCTGCCTTTTCCCAAATAAAATGTGAACTTTGAGACTTCGATTCAGGAACATGTTCATGGTTACAGCCTAGAAACTACTGTGGGTGATATTCGGGGTGAAAAAGTGTCCACGTCCATTTGGGAGGCAGTCGTAAAGTAAGAATATTACTGGCCTAGTAATCCAGAGGCCCAACCTAATGGCCTGGGAAAGACGCTCAAATCCCACCATGACAGCTGTACAAAATAAAGGGAGCTCCTTTTCGCCAATGTATTAATTGGATGAGGCTCCCCCTCTACGTATGAAGTGGAGGGAGCTCTGTCTCGATGTATAAAGTGTAGGGAGCACCCTCTCGATATATGAAATGGAGGGAGCTGAAGGACAGACGGGAGAGGCAAATGAAATCAAATGGAGAAATGAAGAGAGGGATGCAGTGAAAGACTTTGAGAGACAGAAGCGTTAGTGAAATGAGAACTTGACAGAACCCCAGTGACAATCTCCGTTGTCTACACAGTCCTGTATTGGGGGTTCGTGTGAGTGTTTAAGGGGTAAGTGTTGCATCAGTGTTTGATAATTTCAAACTGCAGTGACATTCCAAACAAGGACAAGAGTTACGGGTTCAAAATTAACCAAGAAATGGATAAAAACATTTCTGTCCAAGGGGAGAGAGCAAGAGATGATGTGAGAGAGACATCAACAGAGTGGGACAGATGCTGAGAGAGAGAGAGAGAGAGAGAGAGACAGAGAGAGAGAGAGAGACAGAACTGGAGGGAGAGAGGCAAGGTAAAAACAAAGAGAGAGGGAGAGAGACAGAGAGAGGCGGAAAAGAGACAGAGGGAGGGAGAGAGAGAGAGAGAGAGAGAGAGACAGAGACAGAGACAGAGAGACAGAGAGACAGAGAGACAGAGAGAGAAAGACGGATATTTAACATCGGAAATAGGAAGAAGAGGAGACAATTTAACCCGTCAACCCTGTTACAGCATTCAATGAGATCAGGGCTGATCTGTGATCTACCTTACACCTTCCATCCTGCCTTTTTCCCTTATTTCTTGATACCTTTGGTTGACAAGAATCTATAAATCTCAGATTTAAAAATTAACCATTAAGCCTGCATGAATTCCTGCTGGCAGCAGAGAGTTCCAAAATTCCAAAGAAATCCGAAGGAATGTTTGGATAGGCTGGGGTTGTTTTCTTTGGAACAGAGGAGCCTGAGAGGAGATTGAATTGAGGTGTATACAGTTATGAGGGGCCTAGACAGAATGGATAGGATGGACAAATTTCCCTTAACACAGAGGGCCATAAGCGGGGACAAAGATTTCAAAACTTCCACAACCACTACCATGACCGTGTGATGGCTCCCACAGTGGAATAGCTTGCTGGAAATTTAAAATGGAGGCTATTCCTTCGAGATACCCCTGGTCGCCAAATTCATCTCCATTTCACCCTCCATCCCCATAATCCAACCACCTCCCCTTGGCATTTAAAGCATTATCCCATCACTGAATCCGCCAGCATCAACATCCTGGGGAAACATTGACATCAAACTTAACTGAACAAATCATATCAATAGTTTCTTCACCCAGCGACTGGTGGGGGTCTCGAACTCACTGCCTGAAAGTATGGTCGAGGTAAAAACGCTCCTCAGATTTAAAACAATCTCTTGGATATGCACTTGGAGGAATACATTCTCCATATTTAAAATGGGTAAGAAATAAGTCTCCTCGTCTACTCTGTTCCATTGAAGAGGCTCAAAGAAGGTACAGCATGGGTTAGCTACAGAGTAAATCTCCGTTTAAACTGTCCCTGGAGTGTCGGATTAACCCGGGTCGCTCACAATGCCCGGCTCAAGCTTAAGACTCACCTGCCTCAGTCACTGAGACGCTCCTGTGTCACTTGCCTTGATGTATGCGGATGCTGGGTTTGGGAGCAGGACTGGCACACTCTCTCTTTCTCTCTGTCTCTCTGTCCATCTCTCACTATCATTGTCTCTCCCAATCCTCCCTCGCTCTGTCTGTCTGTCTGTCTCTCCCTCTCTGTCTGTCTCTCCCGTGGAGGATAAGCACCAGCAATCTCTCAGAGAATCACAACAGACCAGCCAGACTCAGAAAAGGAAAGTTGTGTTGAATTTGTGAGCCTCACTTTCTGGCATACCTCAGTACTTAGTGATAATGTTGACCCAGAGATATTTTGCCTCAATGCGATGAATAGATACTATATGGCTTTTCAGTAATGTACCATGTTTACTGCAAATATGGACTGAAATGACTGAAATAGCAATGTGATTGATCAATTTTCGGCTGCATACCTTGACTACAGTTATGCCTGCTATCCTGTGAGAATGCACAATAGACACAATGAGATGATGTCAAAGTGGCCACTGTTGAATTTGCTAGCTCGATCTTTGTGGGAACACAAGGGTTAAGTAAGGTAAAAATATTAAATGGTCAGTTCACTTGTACAAGTAAGCACTTCACAGAATTGGGTGTGGAATGTCCTATGTGCTGCATTTCTACTACAAAATCATCTCTGTCCGGACCCCTCATGATTTTGAACACCTGTATCAAATCTAATCTCAAGTTTCTATACTCTCTGGAGAACAACCCCAGCTTCTCCAATCTATCCACATAAGTGAAGTCCCTCATGCCTGAAACAATGCTCGTGAATCTTTTCTGCACCATCTCTGATGCTCCCCATCCTTCCTAAAGTATTGTGCCCAGAAATGGACACAATACAAATTGAGGATGAGCCTGTGCTTTATAAAGCTTCATCATAACCTCCTTGCTCTTATACTCTAAGCCTCTATTTATAAAGCCTGGGATCCCAAATGCTTTTAAACCACTTTTTTATCTAGCCCTGCCAGCTTCAATTTGTGCAGATATCCCTCGGTCTCTCAATGGCTGCACCCACTTCAGAATTGTATGCTTTTTTTCATATTGCCTCTCCTCAGTCTTCCAAACAAAATGCATCACTTCATACTTCTCCGCACCAAGTTTCATCTGCCACGTGACCATCCTGGTGAGGAACTATTAGAAGTTGGTGTTCAGAGGGATTTTTGTGCCATTGTACACAGATCCCACAAAGTTAACAAGCTGGTGCAAAAAGCATGACAAATGGTTTCTTGCTCTTTATTGCAAGGGATTGGAGTACAACAGTCAGGAAATCTTACTGCAATTGACGAGACCATAACGAGAATACAGTGTGCAGGTCTGGTCTCCATACCTAGGAAAGGATATACTTGCCTTCCAGGCAGTAGAGCAAAGGTTCACTTGATAATGGTGGAGCAGACTTGAGGGCCCTTATGGCTTACTGCTGCTCTTATTTCTTCTGTTCTTAGGTTCTCATGACAGAAAGGGACAGGAGAACAGGGATGTCTAGAAAGAAGGAGCGAGAAAGAAGGAGCAGGAGAGAGAGCGAACAAACAGGAAAGACATATGGGAACACCACCACCTGCAAGTTACCCTCCAAGTCACGCATCAGCAGACTTGGGATGGGATCACTGCTCCTTCACTGTCACTGGGTCAGAATCCTGGAACTCCCTTCCTAACAGCACTGTGGGTGTACCTACCCCACATGGACTACATAATTCAAGAAGGAGGCTCATTCCCACCTATTGAAGGGTGATTATGAATGGGCAATAATTGCTGGCCTAGACAGTAATGCACATAACCAACAAATCGATAAAGAAAATAACATTTCCTCACCGACTCACTTAAGGAGATATTAGACAAGATGACTAAAAACTGGTTCAAAGAAGTTGCATTTAGGGAGCGTCTGCAAAGAGGAAAGACAGTTAGTGATATGGAGAACTTTAAGAAAGGAATTCCAGAGTTACGGCCTTGGCAGCTTGAAGACATGGCCACCCATGGTGGAACGATTCAATTAGGGATGTGTGGAAGTGTTTCCTAACTTCACTCCTGAAAGGTCTGCATCTAATTTTTAGACTATGCTCAAAAGTCCCAGACTCCCCAACCTGCCGAAATAGTTTCTCCTTAATATCTTAACAAAATGATCTTCCTAAATTCCAGGGAATACATCCTTAGTTTGTGTCATATCGCTTCGTAATTTAACCCTTGGAGTCCAGTTATCATTCTGGTAAATGTACGCTGCACTCAAATAGTCATGGACCCACCCAAGTCTCTTTGGACCTCGAGTGTTTCTAGTTTTTCACCATTTATTAAGTATTCTATTCTGTTCCTTTTTACTGACATTGAAATCTATCTACCACAGTTTTGCACATTCACATAAGATATTAACACCTCTTTGTAATTTTATGCTTCCAGCTACACTGCTTTCAATGCTGCCTATTTTTGTGTCATTGGCAAACTTGGATATGTGGTATTGTACCCCATCATCTTAAATCGCTAATAAATACAGCAAAACGGAGACACACAGACCCTTTGTACTCGCAGACAGCAGTGAATAATTCCATCCTACAGTCTTTTATTTAAGTTCCAGATTTATGTTTTATTTTTTCAGAAACAAACAGAATACAAATTCACAAAAGCCCTGTATGGGATTTGAACGCCTGCTTTTTCAACCATCAGCTCAAGCTTTCAAATTAAAACCAGCTTTCCTAGTGCTTTTGTCTGACTGTCTGAGGTTTTGTATATTGTTCCATTCATGAGGTGTAGTGTACATGCCTTCAATTCTGTGTACCTGCAAGGGACACATATTTTCACCTCATTCCATTAACCAAAACCTGCAAGTCCATTCATACACCCTATTTCCGGTCTCTGCAAAGATAGCTCACAGTTCCACAATGCAGGAATGTTTGAATTGAAGTCGCTTTTGACCCATTTCCCAACACATTTGCTAACAGTGGATTCATCTGACAGATTCCAAGCCCCAAATTGAATCAATAACATATAAAATATAACACAGAAATGAAATTCCAAGTCTCTCTATCCCTGCACCCATTTTAACATTGTACCAGCCTTCCTTCTAAAATGCATCATTTAACATTTCTCAGCATTGAAGTTAACCTTCCATGTGCCTGTCCATTTCACCAGACTGTCTCCATCCTCCTGAAGTCTGCTAGCATTCCCATCTTGTTTATTACATTGCAGGCGACACATATTGACGTTTTGCCCTGTAAATCCAAGTCCAATTCATTAATATATATACCAAAAAGATCAGTCGTCCTAATCCACACAACTGGGGAATACCACTGTGTCACAGTGTACACTGTATACAGTGAGCACAAAAGCAGGGAGGTTATGCTGAACCTTTATAAAAGCTCTAGTTAGGCCCCAACTGGAGCATTGTGTCCAGTTCTGGTCACCACCCTTTTGGAAGGAGGTGAGGGTCCGTGAGAAGGTGCAGAGGAGATTTACCAGAATGGTTCGCAGGATGGGGGATTTTAGCTTCAAGGTTAGGTTGGAAAAGCTGAGTGTTGTTCTCCTTAGAGAAAAGGAGATTGAGGGGAGATTGAATAGAAGTGTACAAGATTATGTCAGGCATAGATACCGCCCTCCAGTCTGAACCAACCATTCACCACTCCTCTCTGTATTCTGTCCCTTAGCCAATGTCGTATCCACTCTGTCACTAACCCGTGCATTCCATGAGGATTAGTTTTGCTAACCATCAATTATGAGGCAGCATAAAGACCTTCCCATGAGGAAATTGGTCACGGACCACAGAAAAACACACGCAGAGAAAAATGTACACAGAGAAAAAAACACACAGTGGCAATGACCATCGCCTACAAAAGAGAATCCAACCACCCCCCCTTGGCATTCAAAATATTATCTGATCGCTGAGTCCCCCGTCATCAAAATCCTGGGGCAACATTGACCAGAAACTGAAGTGAAGAAAGCACATCAGTACTGTGGCTACAAGTGATCCACCGAGTCACTTCCCAAAAGCTTTCCACCACCTGCAAGACACAAGTCAGGTGTGTGATGGAATCTCTCCATTTGCTTGCATGAATGAAGCACATACAACACTCCAGAAGCTCGACATCCTCCAGGACCACGCCCACTTGACTGGCATCCCATCCACCACTTTAAACTTTGATCAAATCAGACCTTAACCTTCTAAATTCCAGGGATAGAGAATAATGCTCCATCGACACTGCCCCTTGAAATGCTGTCAAACTATTAATCAACTATTAAGTAAATCTCTGTTCTATCAAACACGTTCAGGGCAGGTACATTGTGGGGTTAGATACAAAGTAAAGCTGCCTCTCTATAATCCTTTCTTTTACCTCCTCCGTTCATATAGAGAGAGTAATAGTGAGAAAGAACAGGGATAGATATGGAGAGAGACGTACAATGGCAGCAGTGTGTACCATCTACAAGATGCACTGCAGCAATCCACCAGGGCTCCTTAGACAGCACCTTCCAAACCCGCGACCTCTACCAACTAGAAGGACAAGGGCAGCACATACATGGGAACACCGCCACCTGCAAGTTCCTCTCCATCCTGACTTGGAACTAGATCGTCGCTTCTTCACTGTCGCTGGGTCAAAATCCTGGAAATCCCTTCCTAACAGCAACGTGGGTATACCTACACCAAACAGACAGTTCAATAAGTCAGCTCACCACCACCTTTTCAAGGGCAATTAGGGATGGCCAATAAATGCTGGCCTGGCCATTCAATGAGATCATGGCAAATCTGCGGCCTAACTCCATATATCTGCCTTTGGACCAGATCCCTTAATATCTTTGCTTAACAAAGATCTATCTATCCCAAATTTAAAATTAACAACTGTTCTAGCTTCAACTGCTGTTTGTGGGAGAGAGCTCCAAACCTCTACCAACTTCGGCGTGAAGAAATGCTTCCCAACATCTCTCCTGAACGGTTTAGACTATGCCCCCTAGTTTTGGAATCTCCAACCAGTGGAAACAGTTTATATTTTTCTACCCTGTATTTTCCTGTGTCTCTCTTGAAGACATCGATCAGATCACCCCAGAACCTTTTAAATTCTAGCGAAAACGGTCCCAATTTGTGTAATCTCTCCGAGTAACGTAACCCCTGTAGTTCAGGTATCATTCTTCGAAACCGACGTTGCACTCCCTCCAAGGCCAATACATCCATCCTAAGGTGTGGTGTCCAGAACTGTTCTCAGTAATCCAAGTGGGGTCTAACCAGGGTTATGTACAGCTGCAGCATAACCTCTGTGTCTTTATACTCCAATCCTCTACATACAAAGGCCAGCATTCCATTAGCCTTTTTGATATTTTCTGGAGTTTCTCGTGGCATTTTAAAGATCTATGCACCTGAGCCCCCAAGTCTCTTTGGACATCCACTGTACTTAACCTCATCCCATTTAAAAAGAACCGTGCTCTATACTTTTTTGTTCCAAAATGGATAACCTCACACTTGCCCACATTGACATCCATCTGCCACTGTTTTTTCTCATTCACCTAGTCTGTCAATATCTCCTTGCAATTTTATGCTATCACCTAGACTATCTACAATGCCGCCTAACTTTGTATCATCAGCAAATTTGGATATACGACTTACTATGCCATCATCCAAGTCGTTAATGAATAATGTGAATAACTGAGGCCCCAACACAGATCCCTATGGGACACCACTAGTTACATCCTGCCAATCGGAGTACTTACCCATGATACCCACTCTCTGCCGCCTGCCACTGAACCAACTTCCTAACCATGTCAATAATTTTCCTTCAACTCCATGGGCTTCTATCTTAGTTAACAGTCTCTTATGCGGGACTTTATCAAATGCCTTCTGGAAGTCCGCATAAATAACAAGTATAGACGTTCCCCTGTCCACTACCTTAGTCACCTCTTCAAAAAATTCAATGAAATTTGCCAGGCATGACCTTCCCGTTATGAATTTATGCTGTCCCTGATTAATTGAATTTTTTGAGGTGTTCAGTTGCCCATCCTTAATTATAGACTCCAGCAATATCCCCACCACAGATGCAAGGTTAACTGGTCTGTGATTCCATAGTTTTCCCCTTTCAACTTTCTTAAAAAGTAGAGTAACATATGCAAATTTCCAATCCAGAGGGACCACTCCTGAATCTAGGGAACTCTGGAAGATTATAGTTAGGGCATCTACAATGTGCTCCCCTAGTTCCTTTAATAGCCTCAGATGGAAACCCTCTGGTCATGGGGATTTCTCACTCTTTAGTTACATTTATTTCCTCGTTACTGATGTTTTACTTACGTTAATTACATTAAGTCCCTGTCCCCTATCAGCTATTATTTTTTTCGGGACTTCCGGCCAGTTATCCTCCTTTTCAACTGTAAATACTGAGGCAAAGCAATTGCTCAACATGTCTGCCATTTCCTCATTATCAATGCCAATATCTCAATTGTCAGCTTTTAGTGGGCCAACATTGCTCTTGACACCCACTTGCCCTTTATGTAACTATAACATTTCTTTTTATTAATTCTGATGTCCTTTGTAATTTTCGTTTCTTAATCCCTTTTAGTAGCTCTTATAAGCTGCTTTGAGACCATTTTCTGGTCTTTTTATCTCCCCTATTCGGCCCGTTCTGTGCTGCGTTTCACATTTTTGTAAGCCCTTTCTTTTACTTTTATGCTGTCCCTAATCTCTTTAGTTGTCCATGGCTGATATTGTTTCTCCGTGAGGTGGAGCTTTTTACTGTCAGGGGTATATATCGCTCTGTATTGCATTAAATGTTTCTTTAAATATTCTCCACTGTTCTTCAGTCGTTTTACCCATTAACAGATCTACCCAGTTTACTGTGGACAGTCTCTGTCCATCCCGGTAAAGTCAGCCTTACCCAAGTCTACAATTCTAGTAGCTGATTCGTGCTTTTCACTTTCAAACGGTACCTTGAATTCGATCATGTTGTGATCACTATTTGATAAATGTTCACGCATAGTTAGGCTACTAATTAAATTTGGCTCATTACTCAGAACCAAATCTAATATTGGCTGTCTCCTTGTTACATCTAGGACATATTGTTGTAGAAAACTATCCTGGACACATTCCAGAAAATCACTACCTTTCTGATAGGCGCCAGTCTGCCTCTCCCAATCTATGTGTAAGTTAAAATCTCCCATTAATACTACTCTGCCTTTGTTACACACTTGCCTAATTTCTGCATTTATGCAATATAACACCTCAGAACTTCTACCGGGGTCTATACACAGCACCTATTACAGTTTTAGATCCTTTTCTGTTCCTCAGTTCCACCCATAAGGTGGATGCTTCCCACTTTTTATATCCTCCCTCACCAATGAGGTGATATTATTTCTAATCAGTGAGGCTACTCCACCCCCTCTGCCATTTTCCCAGTCTGTCCTGTGAAGTTTAGTTCCGACCATCCTGCAGCCATGTCTCAGCAATGGCCACCATATCATAAACTTCCATTTCAATTTGCGCCTGCAGCTCATCTAGTTTATTCCTTACACTCCGTGCATTAGGATAGAGAACTCTTATTTGGGCTATACCCCCTAACCTGTCCCTCAGCACAGATGCATTATTCGGCTGTTTATTATTTCTCTCTTCTGGTTTAACCAGTATACTTCTTGCAGTTTTGCCATCACCTGCTGTTCCTGAAGTAGGGTTTCAGACTGTTTCTTTATTCTCTGCCCTGCTGATTGTTTTTTTAAACTGTATTGACTTCCCCTGAGGCCTCCCATTCCCGCCCCATTTACTAGTTTAAAGACCTTGTGATCACCCTATTCATCCATTCTGCTAGGACACTGGTCCCAGATAGCTTCAGGTGGCGCCAGTCCCAACGGTACAGTTCCCTCCTGTCCCAATACTGAGTCCAGTGCCCCATGAAATAGAACCCCTATTTCCCACACCACTCCTTTCGCCACGTGTTTGCTTCCCTAATTTTCTTATCCTGATGCCAATTTGCACACGGTTCAGGTAATAATCCAGAGATTATAACCCTTGAGGACCTGTTTGTTTTAAATTTTGTTCCTAGTTCCCGATAATCCCTAAACAGGTCCTCTTGCCTAGTCTTGCCAATGTTCTTTGTCCTAACGCGGACCACAACAACTGGATCCTCACCCTCCCTCTCCAATATCCTTTCAAGCCGGTTAGAGATGTCCCTCACCCTGGCACCGGGTCGGCAACATGCTATGTGGGACTCTCGATCCTGCTTACAAAGGATGCCATCAGTACCCCTAAATAGGGAATCCGCTACCACTACCACTTTTCTTTTTGCTCCCCTGCTTGAATAGCCTCCTATACCACGGTACAGTGGTCAGTTTGTTCATCCTCCCTGCAGTCCTTCTCTTCATTCACACAGGGAGAAAGTACCTCGTACCTGTTAGACAAGGTCACGAGTAGAGCCTCCTCCATTTCTGAGTTCAGGAGCCCTTTACCTGCCTCACTTGCAGTCACACGACCCTCTCCTTGACCACTGGCCGAATTTGAGATTAATAATCTACAGAGTGTGCTTGTCTTAAGCACAGTGTCCAGGATCCTCTCCCCCTCCCTGATGTGCCGCAGTGTCTGAAGCTCGGACTCCAGCCCATCAACTCTGAATCGAAGCTCTTCGAGCTGCAAGCACTTGTGCAGACGTGGGCACTGTGGCTCGCAATGGGATCTACCAGCTCCCACATTATGCAGATATGGCACATCGTCTGCCTTGCCATCTCTACTTTACTTTCGTCAGTTTTTCAAATTAATTTTTCAAATTTCGTACAGATTCCCTACCAGTTTTCCTGCGATGTCACTTTTTTTTAGCTTTTTCACAGTTTCAGTTGTAACCCTGAAGAAGTGAAAGCAGCTCCGCCCCTCCGGGTCCACTCGACCTCCACTCCCCCGTGACTAGGCCGCGAAGTCCCCGAGGTAAGTTATTTATACTCACAGCTCCGATGCCCCACCCCTCCGGGTCCGCTCTACCTCCGCTCCCGGCAGTTGGATGTTGGGCTGGGTCTGTTTGAGGTTGCGTTGTGTAGGAGGGCCGTTGGGCTTGGGAAGTCGATGGGTGGTTAGGCTATGTTAGATTTTAGACTGGGTTTCAATATGCATCTTTGCGTGAGATAGACACTTGGCTGGCTGAGTTGGAAATAAGGCAGGCAGGGCTCAATGCTGGACTTCATAAGTTGGGTGCTGGGCTGCATGAGTTGGAGTATGAGCTGATATCACTTCATTTTAATATTGTCGGGTACAGCACAAATTAGGAGGGATGGGAAGACATTAGCGAGAGTGTAGAAAATATTCACGCCAACATTTCCAGTGAGGAGGGTCATCAGCTGTGTGATTAGATTGGAGGAGTATTGCTGTTCTCCTTAGAAAAGACAAGGTTGAGAGAAGGGTTCATAGCGATGTTCAAAATCATGACAGATCAAGACAGATTGAATAATTAAAACAGTTCACGTTGGCGGAATGTTGGAGACCCAAACGACACCATCTTAAGGCAGAGGGCAAAAAAAACACAAAGACAACATGAGTAAAAACGTTTTCATGCAGCGAGGTGTAAGAATCTGGAATGCACTGCCTGAGATTATGGTGGAAGCAGAGAGTATTGTGGTTTTCAACATGGAATTGGCTATAATTTGAAGCGAAGAAATATTGGACTATGTGCCAGAGAGTGTGAGTAGCTGAGTTGCATTTGCAGAAATTTGGCGTGGACACGAAGGGTCGAAAGGCTCTTTTATGCTGCCACTATTCTATGATTCTGTCACTATGTATGACTGTTACTTTACGAGATTCCGAGACAGCTCCCTCGAATGTACACTACGGTATAAAACAAATGAAACTGCAGTTAAAAATGTTGGTGAGCAGTGTTGTTGGGGAAGAGGGGAGTTGCATTTTGGTGCCCTAATTTGATGCCTACATCAAAGCAGCATTGTCCATACAATTGTACTCTTGCTACCTTTGTCGTGGTATGACAACATTTGGCTTCGAAAGCCATATTAGAATGCAATTAAGAATGAATCACTTGGCAGTGGGAATGGAATAACTTACGGAAAGCCAGTTAACGAGGGGAGTTTTCCTTTCCTAATTGTCCTTCGTGAAATATTTTTGATCATCGAAAAATCATAGAGCCGCATATTCACTTTAGGGTTGGTCTTGACGTTGTTTTATAGCTTAACATGTGGATGGTGGAAGGGACAGACAGACGATGAGGCGTGATCTCTCCAACGGCTTTGTGGTAAATTCACCAGCACAGAAACACGCCGCCAGGCGGGATCGCACATGCCATATTTCTCGACCAATCAGAGAGCCATGTATAAAACAATAAGTTAAGTCATTGCCTTCGATTTACGAATCATAGAAAAATGCCCGCCAATTCCGATGTAGAACAGAAGTTAATTACAAAGAACAAAGAACAAAGAACAAAGAACAAAGAACAAAGAACAAAGAACAGTAGTGCACAGGACCAGGCCATTCGGCCCTCCAAGCCTGCGCCGATCTTTGAGCCTGCCTAAACTAAAACCTTCTGCACTTCCGGGAACCGTATCCCTCTATTTCCATCCTATCCATGTATTTGTCAAGATGCCTCTTAAACGTCATTATCGTACCTGCTTCCACCACCTCCCCTGGCAGCAGTTTCCAGGCACTCACCACCCACTGTGTAAAGAACTTGCCTCGCACATCCCCTCTAAACTTTGCCCCTCTCACCTTAAACCTATGTCCCCGAGTAACTGACTCTTTCACCCTGGGACAAGGCTTCTGACTATCCACTCTTTCCATGCCGCTCATAACTTTGTAAACCTCTATCATGTCAACCCTCCACCTCCGTCGTTCCAGTAAAAACAATTCGAGTTTTTCCAACCTCTCCTCATAGCTAATGCCCTCCAGACCAGGCAACATCCTGGTAAACCTCTTCTGCACCCTCTCCAAAGCCTCCACGACCTTCTGGTAGTGTGGCGACCAGAATTGCACACAATATTCTAAGCGTGGCCAAACGAAAGTTCTGTGCAGCTGCAGCATGACTTGCCTATTTTTATACTCTATGCCCCGACCGATGAAGGCAAGCATGCCGTATGCCTTCTTGACTACTTTATCCACCTGCATTGCCACTTTCACTGACCTGTGGACCTGTTCGCCCAGATCTCTCTGCCTGTCAATACCACTAAGGGTTCTGCCATTTACTGTATACTTCCCACCTACATTAGATCTTCCAAAATGCATTACCTCACATTTGTCCGGATTAAACTCCATCTGCCTTTTCTCCGCCCAAGTCTCCAACCGATCTATATCCTGCTGTATCCTTTCACAATCCTCATCACTATCCGCAACTCCGCCAACCTTTCTGTCGTCCGCAAACTTACTAATCAGACCAGCTACATATTCCTCAAAATCATTTATATATACGACAAACAGCAATGATCCCAGCACTTATCCCCGCAGAACATCATTAGTCACAGCCATCCATTCAGAAAAGCACCCATCCACTGCTACCCTCTGTCTTCTATGACAGAGCCAGTTTTGTATCCATCTTGCCAGCTCACCTCTGATCCCGTGTGACTTCACCTTTTGTACCAGTCTGCCATGAAGAACCTTGGCATAGGCTTTACTGAAGTCCATATAGATAACATCCACTGCCCTTCCTTCATCAATCATCTTTGTCACTTCCTCAGAAAACTCAATCAAATTAGTGAGACACGACCTCCCCTTTACAAAACCATGCTGCCTCCCGCTAATAAGTTTGTTTGTTTACAAATGGGAGTAAATCCTGTCCCGAAGAATCCTCTCTAATCATTTCCCTCCCACTGAGGAAAGGCTCACCGGCCTATAATTTCCTGGATTATCCTTGCTACCCTTCTTAAACAAAGGAACAACATTAGCTATTCCCCAGTCCTCTGGGACCTCACTTGTAGCCAATGAGGATGCAAAGACTTCTGTCAAGGCCCCAGCAATTTCTTCCCTTGCCTCCCTTAGGATTCTGGGGTAGCTCCCATCAGGCCCTGGGGACTTATCTACCTTAATGCTTTGCAAGACACCCAACACCTCCTCCTTTTTGATAATGAGATGACTGAGACTAACGACACTCCCTTCCCATGGCTCATCATCCACCAAGTCCTTCTCTTTGGTGAATACTGATGCAAAGTACTCATTTAGTACCTCGCCCATTTCCTCTGGCTCCACACATAGATCCCCTTCTCGATGCTTGAGTGGGCCAACCCTTTCCCTAGTTACCCTCTTGCTCTTTATATATGTATAAAAAGCCTTGGGATTATCCTTAGTCCTGTTGGCCAATGACTTTTCATGACCCCTTTTAGCCCTCCTGACTCCTTGCTTAAGTTCCTTTCTCCTGTCTTTATATTCCTCAAGGGATTCGACAGTTCCCAGCCTTCCAGCCGTTATGAATGCTTCCTTTTTCTTTTTGAGTAGGCTCACAATATCCCGCGTCATCCAAGGTTTCCGAAACTTGCCAAACTTATCCTTCCTCCTCACAGGAACATGCTGGTCCTGGATTCTAATCAACTGACATTTGAAAGACTCCCACATGTCAGATGTTGATTTACCCTCAAACAGCCCCCAATCTAAATTCTTCAGTTCCTGCCCATTATTGTTATAATTAGCCTTTCCCCAATTTAGCACCTTCAGCCGGGGACTACACTTATCCTTATCCACAAGTACCTTAAAACTTATGGAATTACGGTCACGGTTCCCGAAATGCTCCCCTACTGAAAGTTCGAACACCTGGCCGGGCTCATTCCCAATTACCAGGTCCAGTATGGCCCCATCCCCAGTTTGAATTTCTACATATTGTTTCAAGACGCCCTCCTGGATACTCCTTACAAATTCTTCCCCATCTAAGCCCCTAGAACTAAGTGAGTCCCAATCAATATGGAGGAAGTTAAAATCACCCACCACTGCAACCCTGTTACCTTTACATCTTTCCACAATCTGTCTACATATCGGCTCCTCCACCTCCCGCTAGCTGTTGGGAGGCCTGTAGAAAACCCCCAACATCGTGACTGCACCCTTCCTATTCCTGAGCTCCACCCATATTGCCTCTCTGCACGACCCCTCCAAGGTGTCCTCCCGCAGTACAGCTGTGATATCCTTCTCAACGAGTAATGCAACTCCCCCACCCCTTTTACATCCCCCTCTATCCCGCCTGAAGCTTCTAAATCCTGGAATATTTAGCTGTCAATCCTGTCCTTTCCTCAACCAAGTCTCTGTAATGGCAACAACATCATAGTTCCAAGTGCTAATGGATAGTTTTAGTTTTGAGACAATTTGATAAACCTCTCATTTTCTTAAGTATTGCTGAAAACAGAGACATTTTGTCGAAGTTTTTCATCCTGCACTCATCAGGGCAATTCTCAAGAATGCGAATGTAAAGGTAAACAATAAATTTGCACTACGTAAGAGACTGCTGATTGGTTTGCAAGTGGACTCTGATTGGTGGAGACGTTGCCATGGAGAATGCACCAGTTTATGGTGACTGACAGTTAACTGCCTATCAGAATCAAGGTGCCTGGTTTTATTTCAAACAAAGTTTGGCAGTTAACTAATCTACTTTCACTCTCTTCTCTTTTCCTTGTAACCATCTACTTTTCTTCCCGTCAGATAATTATTCAATTCACTTTTGAATACCTCGATTGAATCTGCCTCCACTCCACACACGGTGCATTCCAGATCCTAACCACTCCCTAGTTGAAAACGCCTTTTCTCCTGGTTGCTATTGCTTCTTTGGAATCACCTTAACTCGATGACCACTCATTCTCGACCCTTTCGCAAATGTGAGCAGTTTCACCCCATCTACTGTTCTCCCTTGATCGTGTGGGTTTTCGCCGGGAGCTCCGGTTTCCTCCCACAGTCAAAGACTTGCAGGTTGATAGGTCAATTGACCATTATAAATTTCCCCCAGTATAGGTTGGTGGTGGGGGAATTTTGGGGATGTGATCGGGAATTTGGGATTAATGCCGGATTAGTATAAAATGGGTGGTTGATGGTCGGCACAGATTCGGTGCGCCGAAGGGCCTGTTTCAGTGCTGTATCTCTAAATAAATAAATAAAAAATAAAAAAATAAATACTCTGTCCAGACCCCACATGATTTTGAATACCTCGATCAAATCTCCTCTCAACCTTCTCTTCTCCAAGGAAAGGAGATCCAGCTTCTCCATTCTATCCAGGTAACTGAAGTTCCTCATCCCTGGAACTATTCTCATGAATCCTTTCTGCAACCTCTCTAATGGGTTAACATTCTTCCTGAAGGGTGGTGTCTAGAACCGAATCTAATACTCCAATTGAGACCGAATCAGTGTTTTTATACAAGTTTATCATAACATCCTTGATTTTGTACTCTATTTATAAACTCTGGGATCCCGTATACTTCCTTAGCTGCTCTCAACCAGCTGTGCCACTTTCAATGATACGTGTCCTTAAAGGCCCAGGTCCTTCTGTTCCTGCACCCTCTTTGAAATTGTATTCTTTATTTTATATTGCCTCTCCTCGTACTACCAACAAAAATGAGTCACTTCTCACTTTTCTGTATTACTTCTACTTCTTCCCAGCCCATTCCACCAGCCTGTCTATGTCCCCTTCAAGTTTGCCACTCTCCTACTCACAGTTCACAACACTTGCATGTTTTGTGTCACCCGAAAATTTTGAAAATTGTGCCCTGTACATCGAGGTCTAGGCCGTGAATATATATCAGAAAAAGCAAGGGTCCCAACACCGACCTATGGCGAAATCCACTGCATAACTTCATCAAGTCTGAAAAACAACTATTCATCACTACATTCTGTTTCTTGTTACTCAGCCAATTTCATATACGGGCTGCCAATTCCCTTTTAAGCCTTAGACTCTAACTTTGTTCGTAAGCCTGTTATGTGGCACTTTATCAAATGCCTTTGGAAGTTCATGTACACCACATCCATCACATTTCCCTCATCAACCCTCTCTGTTACCTCATCAGAAAAACTCAAGCAAGTTATTTAAATACGGTTTGCTCTTCACAAATACCTGCTGGCTTTCCTTAATTAATCCACCTTTGTCCAAATGACTATTAAATGTTTCACAAATTATGTTCCCAAAAACTTTCCTACCACCGAAGTTAACTTATCTGTCCTGCAGGTGCTGGCTTAACTTTGCACCCTTTTTTGAACTAGGGTGTAAGATGTACAATTCTCTAGTCCTCTAACACCACCAGTCTAAGGAAGACTGGAAAATTATGATCAGTGACTCAGCAATTTCCACCCTCACTTCCCTCAGTATCCTTGATGCACTTTATTTGGTCCTGGTGCCTTATCAATGTTACATACAGTAAGCCTATCCATTTCCTCCTCTTCATCAATTTTTAGTTTAGTCTTTGTCAAAGTCACAAAGGAAAGTTAAACGACGGTTACAATCAGAAGTGTGCATCGTCTTGTGAAAAGCGACAGCAGGGCAGAGCCCTAAAAGTGCCCCTTATTCTGCACTGTAATAATTGCACTCTAAGGTGTTATGCTGCGGTAAGATGCTGTGAGTAAAGGCTGACAATGAAAGCGTTAGGTGGCGCTGTTCTTGTTCATGATGAAATGCAGCCCGCTCCACTGACATCCAAATGTCTGCGACATTCCCGTCACTGCCATGATGAAAAATGGCGCTGCTCAATTTATCCCAGGAAATGCTTCTCGCTAGTTAGTTCCAGCGAGTTCTTACATGAACTTGGATGGAGGTCCAGTAATATACTATATGTAGTATAGGGTGCTAACTGCAATCCTCAGAGACATTTCATCTTACAGTAATCCTATTAAGTACAAAAGGAATTTTATGATTGAATTTCCATGTTCTGATACTTCCGGGAGACAGTGAATTGGCACCCCGATCGATGGGGAAGAAAACCGGGCGGAGTATAAAATGTGCTGGCAATTCGTTATCCACATTTTATATGACTGACCAGGAGTGATGCCACCCCAACTAAAGAGCTCTCTCCATAACTTGCTGCTCTCCCCCACTCCCCTGGTTGCTTGTTCCCCGCTCCTCATCACCCCTCTCTCTGGCAACGCGCTTCCTGCTTCCCCTCCTCCCCCTCTGCCCCCGCTCTGGGCCGCACCGCTTCTCTCCTCTCGGGCATCCTCTCCGACTTTAATTTTTTCTCTGCATGCCGCTGGAAGAAGCAAGGCATGCCTTGGGGTGATGGGGTGCGGGTGGAACAAGTGGCCGACAGGTGGGCAGCGGTACAGTCAAGAGCGGGGTGGCACGAAGCGAGGAGTGGGGAACAATCGGCCAGGGGAGTGGGGAAACAGCGAGTTCTGGAGCGAGTGGCTGAGGAGTTCGAAAGATACCCTCCAAGTAGATGTAAAGGCATTGGAGAAAGTACAGAAAAGTTTCACGAGAATGGTTCCAGGGATGAAGAACCTCAGTTATGAAGATATGTTGCAGAAGGTGGGACTGTTTTCCTTGGAGAAGAGAAGGCTGAGAGTTGATTTGATAGAGGCATTGAAAATCATGAGGGGCCTGGACAGGGTGGATTGGGATAAACTTCCCACGCATGAAAGGATCGAGAACGAGAGGACACAGATTCAAGGCAATTGGTAACAGAAACAAAAACGATATGAGGAAAAACTTCTTCACACAGCCAGTGTTTAGGATCTGGAATGCCTGAGAGTGTGGTGGAGGCAGGTTCAATCGAGACATTCTAAAGGCAAGTAGACTCTTATGTGAACAGGAAGAAAGTGCAGGGTTCCGGGGAGAAGCAGGCAGATTGGCATTAAGTGAATTGCTCATTCAGAGAGCCAGTGTGGACACGATGGGGCAAATGGCCTCCTTATGCTCTGCAACAATTCTGCAATTTTGTCAGAAGGGATAACTCTCGCCCCTATGGTTAAAAGCAGCTGCTTTAATGTCAAAGTGGATTATGGGCTTGACATTAGTCGATGGTAAAAGAGACACAAGCACTCAAGTGGGTCAGTTATTAGGTTATTAGGCTCTGCTTGCATAATTGTATTAAAATGATTGG
The DNA here is from genome assembly GCF_036365525.1 of Heterodontus francisci. Taxonomy (NCBI): domain Eukaryota; kingdom Metazoa; phylum Chordata; class Chondrichthyes; order Heterodontiformes; family Heterodontidae; genus Heterodontus; species Heterodontus francisci. The sequence goes on from NW_027141208.1 coordinate 350,817, forward strand.
AGTAGAAATGTACCGGATCAGACAGTCCTCAAATCACTTTCAGACCTGGAAATCTCCCCAAACCCTTACACACTGGGATTAAATAGGGAGCTCCCACAGCCCTGCACTGACGGAGGATTGGTGAAGGGGGCTGATTGTGATTGGCAGTTTGAAAGTTCTGGAAGGATCTTATTTCAGGGTATCTCTCTGATTGGTCTACTTCGACATCCATGTCGCCGTTGTTTTACTTATTTTGCCATTGACCTGAAATCGGTGCCATCTGCTTCTTGACCCTTCTGCCAATGGGAACAGTTTGTCCCTATTTACTCTGTCTGGACCCCTCTTGAGTTTGAACACTTCGATCAAATCTCCTCTTAATCTTATCTTATTAGAAATAGCCCATCAGTGTTAGAAACTCCAAAATAAAAGCAAAATACTGCAGATTCTGGCAATCTGAAATAAAAACAAAAATGCTGGAAATACCAAGCAGGTCTGGCAGCATCTGTTGGAAAGAGAAGCCGAGTTAACGTTTCAGGTCAGTTCAAATGAAGGGTCACCATCTGGAACGTTAAATCTGCTTCTCTCCCCATCGATGCTGCCAGACCTGCTGCGTATTTAAAGCATTTCTTGTTTTTATTACTGTCAGAAATCCCACAGGATGTGCGAATGGGATTATTGGATCAATGACCTTCTCTGGGTATTGCACATGGTGTGGTGAAGACAGTAGTTAGTGTTGATTTGTCATTCAGCGTGAAATGACAAAGAAAAGCAGAGGGGCTGGAGGGGCATAGAGAGAATAATTGTGTTGTTATATCAATCAAATAAAGTTTCATGTGAAAATATGACAATTTAAAAAAATATATTGTGTTAAAAGCTAAGCAGTTGCACATAGTTGGTGGTGGTGGTATAGTGGTGAGCATAGCTGTCTTCCAAGCAGTTGATCCGGGTTTGATTCCCGGCCATCGCACGGCGGTGCTTTGTAATACATTAACATCAGAAACTCCAAGATTGAAATATAATCCAATCCTACCTGGAACTGTTATGTCTTCAGAATAGGAAAGTGGGTTTGACACGAATGAAATATACGTTCCCATAACAGTGTATTCGCTTCCTATCACATTACGTTTATACATGCAATTTTTGCATTTTTATTGGTAGTTATTATCTGGCCTGAACTTTACATTGGAATCGCGATAAAATTGCATGAACTCAGTAAAATTCATTAATTTCCTGGATTCTCCCCCGCCCAACTCCCCCCACAACTCCACCACCCCGCCTCCCGCCCTCTCCACTCCACTGCCACAGCAATATACTTAACTCTTAAACATCATGCAATATGGTCTAGCAAGCCAATCAGTTCTCAGGGGCAATTAGGGATGGACAACAAATGCTGGCTTGCCAATGACGCCCACATCCCATGAAATAATAAATAAAAAAGACTGATAGCTATAAAGTGAAGCCATCACTCACATATAGAATTGGAGACTGACAGGCACAGAATGAGTCCCAAATTCATATACAGTACCACAGACTGAGAAATAAAAAGTGATGTCATCACTCACATATAGAATTGGAGACTGACAGGCACAGAATGAGTGCCACATTCATGTATATTACCACAGTCTATCAGATACAGAATGAATCACACACTCACACTCAACCACCAGAAAATATCAGAAAAATAATTAATCTCATACTCACATACAGTCCCAGAGACTGCTGATACAGAATGAACGCTTCAGTCTCATGCAGTGCCAGAGACTGACACATACAGAATATGTCCCACACTCACACACGATATCAGAGACTGTTAGTTGCAGCATTAGTCCTCTTGCCACATAGTGTGCCAGGGATTGACAGACAGAAAATTAATTCAACGCACATATACTGTACCAGACACTGACAGAATTATAACTCAACTTGTATCTATAAGTTCACACCCTGCCATAGAGTCCAAGAGTCGGGCCATGATGCTAAAGCAGTATAAAACACTAGTTGGAGTGCAGGTAGACTATTTCCGGTCACTGCATTACAGGAAGGATGGGAGCCTGCTAGAGGCTGTACAAAGGAGATTTGCGAAGATATTGCAGGGATTGGAGAATTTTAGCTGTGACAAAATCGAAACATAGAATGAAAGAAAGGTTATGGCACAGAAAGAGGCCACTTGAGCAATTTTGTCTGCGCTGGACGAAATACGAGCCACTCAGTCTAATCCCAACTTCCAGCATTTGGTCTTTAGCCCTGCAGGTTAGAGCATTTGAGGTGCTGATCCAGATATATTTTAAATGGATTGAGGGTTTGTATCTTTAATACCCTGTCAGACAGCGAGTTCCAGACATCCACTACGCTCTCGGAGAAAAAGAAAATCCTCATCTCCCCTCTCATCATTCTACCAATCACTTTAAATCTATGTGCCCTAGTCACTGGCCACTCTGATAAGGTAAATAGGTCCTTTACATCCACTCTATCCAGGCACCTCACAATTTTGTCCATTTCAAATCGCCCCTCAGCCTTCTCTGTTCCGTGGAGAACAACACCAGCCTGTCAATTCTTCTGCGGCTGTTATCTTTGGTGGAGAGTGTGTGGGGGGCGGGGAGAAGGAGGTGGTGATTATTGGAGGTGTTGAAAATTTACGAGGTGCTGAGATAGAGTCGGCAGGAAGGATCAATTTCACTTAGCCGATAGGTCAATATTTAATGTCATTGGCGGTAGGATTGGAGGAGAGTTCTGGAGTATTTTTTTTAACACCCAGAGGGCGGTGAGTGGCCTGGAACTCAATGCCTAAAAGGATGGTGGAGGCAGAAACGTTTATCAAACGTAAAACAATCTTTGACATGCACTTGAAGTAGTGTACCATACAGAGCTACGGACCAAAAGACGTTCAGTAGGATTAGACTGGATAGCATTTAGGCGGCCGGCTTGGACACAATGGGCCAAATGGCCTCTTTTTGTGTGTGGCATTTCTAAGGATATATATTTTTAATTGAGACTGTGTCATTCAATCTGACTGACTGAGATCTTACATGTTATGTGGAGCCCAGCCTGCTCTCCTTGAATTAATACAGTATCTTTCACATAGATACTGTATGATGTTTCAAGACTGGTTTACAGTTTATATCCAGGCTGGACTACGGGAATTGATATTTTTGTTGAATAATATGGGTAAGTTTTAAACTGGTATCTGAGTTTGTATACTGTATTTCCAGGTCTCAATCTCAATCTGATCACAGACATAGATTTTGACTTGTTTCTAATTTATATGTCAGGACATACTACGGGAATTAGTACCGCCAAATTTAAACCGATAATGTGTCTGAATGTTGACTGATATTTAATGAGAATCTCGGGGTACATTATTAGGATTTAAACAGAGGCCATCTGCCAACCCCATCTGGTATCTAACTTGGAGCTAAGGCTGCACTATTGTGGGATTGACAAAGTGATAATTTGATGGTGGGTTTGGACTGGTGTTTATGTGTTGCCTGTCAGTGGGGCTGAGTTGTGGCAACATGGAAGCAGCGTCTATCCATTTGTTTCTGGTCCATCTGTGGGTATTGAATATGACATGCTTAAGACTGCAGTTAGTGTTGATCTATCAGTCAGTGCTGGAGGAGAGCGAAAAGCAGAGGGGCTGGAGGGACAGACAGAGACTAACTCGGATCTTCATCTCAATCAATACACCTCCATGTGCAAATATTATAACAATTGAACGATAGATATTGTTTAAAAGACTCCAGGCAATGCCTGAGGTCAGCGGTGGTGTAAAGGTAGTGCATGGTAATCGCAAATCCCAGCTTCTAATGCCTTTTACATCAGAAAATACAGATTTGAACGGAATTTGATCTTGCCTGCAGGGATTATGTGTCCATAATGGAAAGCGTTTCACACGAATGAAATAAAGTTTTGTAATGCTTTCTCTTTCATATCACATTACGTTTTGCTTCATATTCAGCTTTTCTATCGTTATTTATTATCTGACCTGAACAGTGCATTAGAAACGTGATAAAATTACATGGCTTCAGTAAAATAAATTAATTACCCAGGTTTTTCCCCTCTGCTGCTTCCCGTTTCTTATTTAAATCTCCATTCCCTCACAAGGATGGTTTCTCCTTCAGAAAGATCAGTCCTGCACACACCAGAAATTTCACATAATAACAGAAGATGCTGGAAAGACCCAGCAGGCCAGGCAGCTTCTGAAGAGAGGAAGGTGAGATTAACGTTTCGGGTCTAGAGAAGGATCACAGATATGAATATGGGACTCATTCTGTGTCTGTCCGTCGCCGCAACGATATTTGAGTAATGGCTTCACTTTGCATCTGTCATTCTGTAGTTCTGAATATGAGTGTGGGAACCGTTCTGTCTAATTATTCAACAATAATGTATTTGAGTGTCGGCTTCAGTTTGGACTAATGGAATTGAAATTTCGTCTTTCAGACGGACTCAAAGTGAGATTTTTAGACTGATATGTGAGCAATATCTTATTGGGATGAATTCCGCTCCCTTCAACCATGTGTAGTATGTCAGTTCTAATGGATATTTAATGTACAGTTAAACCTATTGTGGGCGTGGTGCAGTGTCTTTCAATGTGACAGTTCGTGCGATTTTGGGCTGAGATTGATACATTTACTTATCAGCAGGTATTTTATGGGAGTTGACATTTGTGGTCGATGCCGAACTGCCCTGCAACTGAGTAATGCATTTCAGAGTCAACCACATTGCTGCAGATCTGGAGTCTCATGTAGTGGAGACGAGTTAACGACAGAGAACACATGGCAACCTGAGGGAAATTCTCTTTCAATGCTAGATTTTGTGTGATTTAATTGAATTTATAGATAAATTGAACATTAATTCCACCAGCTGCTGTGTGGGATTTGAACCCGTGTCACAACGACATGAGCTTGGATGGTTGGACTACTAGTTTAGTGATATGATCATCACGCCATGGCTCTTACACGACCACCTCCCACATTCCCCGTCCCCCCGCCCACCCCCCACCCCCCGCCCCCACACACACACACAATCCCGACACAACTTCTGCACTTGTGCTCTGTTTGACCGTTGGATGGAAAATACATCTGTGGCACTTGGGATCTTGGGAAAATATGAACAGGAGCAGGTGTAGGACACGAGGCCTCTCCGGCTTGTGAGCGTAAAAAAGATCTCCTCACCTCTGCCTTCAATGGGCTACCCTTATTTTTAGTTGGTAACCCCTAGCTCTCGATTCTCCCACAAGCCGATACATCCTTTCCACATCCACCCTGTCAAGACCCCCCAGAATCTTCGCTGCTTCAATCAAATCAGCTCTTACTTTTCTAAACTCCACCGGATACAAGCCTAACTTGTTCAATCATTCTGCCTAAGACAACCCGCTCATTCCATGTATTAGTCTCATAAACATTCTCTGAACTTCTTCCTTAAATAAGCAGACCAATATTGTACACAGTCCTCCGGATGTCATTTCACTGATTTCCTGTATAACGGAAGCATAACCTCCATACTTCTGTATTCAATTCTCCTCGCAATAGTAAGAGCAGTAAGAGCCTGCTGTCCCCTGCTATCTGTGACTGTGGACCTGGTGGTCTGTCAGTGTCTCTGTGTGCTGGGAGTGATAATGTACCTACTGTGTGTGGGAAAGGAGTTGTTGATAGCTTGAGTGGAGGAATCATAACATTCATGCTACTTGATCGATTTATTTTCATGAGGCAACACAGGAGATTGATAAGGATAATATAGTTGGCGTTGTGTTCATGGGCACCCAAAAAGCGTTTGATAAAGTGCCACTGTAAAGTTAGAGCCCATGGAATAAAAGGAACAGTAGCCATGTGGATAGGAAGTTGGCTCAGTGACAGGTAACAGAGAGTAGTGGTGGACAGTTGTTATTTTGGACTGGAGAATGGTATATCCTGGAGTTCCCCAAGAGTCAGTGTTCGGAACCATGTCTTTCTTGATCTATATTAATGACCTAGGCTTGGGTGGACAAGGTACTCTTAGGAAATTTGCACATTGCACAATACATAGAAGTATTGAGAGATGTGAGGAGGATAGGGATAAACTTCAAGAGCACACAGGTAAGCTGGTGGTCTTGACAGAGAAGTGGCAGATGCAATTTACTGCAGAGAAGTGTGAAGTGATTCAATTAGTTCTGAAAAACGAGGAGAGGCAAGATAAAATATAACACAAAATTCGAAAGTGTGTTCTGGAGCAGAGAGACCTGTGGGTAAATGTGCACAAATTGGTGAGGGTGGCAGGGCTGGGTGAGAAATTGGTTCACAAGGGAAACTGAATTCTAAGGTTGGCGGCTTTATACATTGAGGCATAGAGTACTAAAGCAAGGAAATTATGATAAACCCTTATAAAACACTGGCTCAGCATCAACTGGTGTCCATTTCTGAGCAACACACTTTCAGATGGATGTTAAGGCATAAGAGAGGAAGCAGAAAAGGTTTACAAGACTGGTTCCAGTTTTGAGGAACTTGTGTTACGTGGATAGATTGGAGAAGCTGGGGTTGTTGTTCTCAGAGAAGAGGAGGTTGAGATGAGATTTGATAGAGGTGTTCAAAGTCATGAGGGTCTGGACAGAGCAGATATCGAGAAATGTTCCCATTGGTGGAAAGATCAAGAACTAGAGGACACCAATTTAAGGTGATTGTCAAAAAGACACAACAGTGACATGCGGAATAGAATACCTTTTTTTTATTACACTGCCAGTGGTTAGGTGGAGTACATGATTCGCATGTATGAGATACTAGCTCAAGCCCCACTATCTCCAAATAATTATTACCACATTTTAGCTCGAGAAGGACAAAGAGGATGGTCAGCTTTTATATTAAAGTCCAGATCCTACACCAATACAGCTGTTAAATCAGTCAATGATACTGTATCAGGACTTCATCTCACACTCCCCAGGCAGCAAAACTCAGCCTATAACAGCCCAGTGCCAGCACTGCTCACAAACCGGAATGTGCTCGGGTGCTAATGTCATGCTCAGTGTACGCCGTTGTATCATGTCCGATGCCCTGTCACTCTTACTCTTACTTTCCTAATCTAACTTCAGATACCAGGCTGCAGATTGCTGGGGTACATGTCATATTGATTTGCATATGGATCAGCATTCTGACATCATTACCAGGTTCAACTCCTGGAATTCCCTGCACAAAATCACGCTGGAATGAGCAGAAGACGCAGAAAATATTGGGATCTATTTCTCCCATGTGCAGAGGAACCTGGGTGCCCTTGTCAATAAGTCACTGAAAGCGAACATGCAGGTTCAGCAAGCAATTAGGAAGGCTAATGGCCTTTATCGCAAGAGGATTTGGGTACAGGAGCAGTGAAGTCTTGCTTCAATTGTAAAGAACTTTGGTTAGACCGCACTTAGAGTACTGTGTGCAGTTTTGGCCCCTTTACTTTAAACTTGCTTTTATTGCCATCGAGGCAGTGCAACGAAGGTTCACCAGATTTTTTCCTGAGATGGCGGAACTGTCCTGTGAAAAGAGATTGGCGAACCTGGGCCTGCAGTCTCTAGAGTTTCGATGAATGAGAGGTGATCTCATTGAAAACTGCAAAATACTTAAAGGGATACACAGGGTAGATGCGGGTAAAATGTTTCCCCTGGTTGGGGAGTCTAGAATCAGGGGACACAATTTCAAAATAAGCGGGGAGCCACTTTGGACAGAGATGAGGAGAAATTTCTTTACTCAGAAGGTTGTGAGTATTTGGAATTCTCTTTCCCAGTGGCTGTGGAAGCTCAGTCTGTGAGTATGTTTAAAGCAGAGAGTGACAGATTTCTAAATACCAATGACATACAGGAATGTGG